>NW_026776725.1:0-300000 GCF_030936135.1 Gavia stellata | reverse complement strand
CTCACAGCTGGAGGATCGACTGATGTCCTGCAGGAGGCCAAGGTCCGCCTCATTGATGTCAACCTCTGTAACAGCAGCGGGTGGTACAGAGGGGCCATCCACACCCACAACCTGTGTGCTGGCTATGCGCAGGGTGGCATCGACACCTGCCAGGTAGGAGCGTGCTACGAGTCAAGCCCCAGCAGCACAGGCAGCCCTCTCACAACCGCCCCGCACGTACCCCGGCGCGTGCTTTGCCTGGCAAGTCACCCTCCCACCGCTGGGTCCCCACCGCTCTTGGGGCTGACCTCCCCTTCCCCACCTGCAGCTCCTTGCCCAGCGCCCCCCTTGCCCCAGAGGCCTGCGACTCTGCCCACAAAGCCCATCCAGTGCTCTTGGCAGCCCACCGGTCCACATCCCAAGCCTGCAACATCTGCGTTCCACACGTGCAGGGTCACTGTGCAGAGATGAGAGAGAGCCCTCCCTCCCTTACACGCCCACGACCCCCTCCCACACAAGCTTCTGTAGGCCCTGGCACCTGAGCGGGGTCTTTCTGTGCCGCAGAGTACAGCTCTGGCAGGTGCTGTGAGAGAGAAGGAGCCAGCCGTAGTGCTGACAGAGGCCACCCAACAGTACCTTCGTCCTCTCTCCTCCACTGCAGGGTGACAGCGGTGGTCCTCTCGTCTGCAAAGATAACAATGCAGACTACTTCTGGCTCGTTGGAGTCACCAGCTGGGGGAAAGGCTGCGCGAGAGCAAGACGGCCCGGAGTCTACACCTCCACGCAGCACTTTTACGGCTGGATCCTGGCACAGATGGGACTGCGCTCAGCAGTAACAGCTACTCCAATGCCACAGCCAGTCTTCACCTCAAGCCCCTTTCAGAGGCCAAGGCCGATACCAACGGAATTGGGCAGGTTTCCACCCTGCCCATTTCCACTCCAGAAGCTGGTGCAATTCTTTACTCGGGTGCAGGAGCTCCTGCAGTTCCTAAGGGGGACAAAGGCCTGAGCAGCACGATGGACAGGATCCAGTGCAGCCGGCAGCGTTCCACCGCCATTTCCTTCTGGGACGCTGCCTGCTGACCCAAAGGCAGCCTCAGTGCCAAAGGCCTGCTCTGTCCCGCCCACGCTCCTCCGAGTGCACGCAGGTGCTGAAGCTGACTCAGGTCTTCCAATAAAGTTGCCAATTTTCACAGCTAACCATGCTTCAGTCCGATTCAGTCTCCTGTGCGAGGCAAGGACTTCCACACCTGGCGCCTGCAAAAGGAGGCTGCAGGCAGTCAAGTAGGGCACAAAGGGAAAGAGCCACTCAAAAGGGCTGAAACCGTGCCTGGTCAGAGAGGAGGGTGCTCAGAGCCACCGTGAGATGGAGAAGACTGGCACGCTGAGGCTAGAACGAGGACAGGAAAAAAATGATGGGAGATGCAGATGACTGGGGGTGTGCATTAAGGCACACAAGCTGACGACTAGGGCCTGGCGTAAGCCTTAGCTCACTGAACGGCCTGTGCGAAACTCCTGAGCGTGACAAGAGAAATTGCTGACCGTAGCGAACAGACTGAGCAGCTGACAGGAGTTAGAGTGCCACGAGGAAGAGCCAGATTTCACGGGTAGCTAAGGGGGATTGATGTGAGAGGTGGCCCCACTTCACAGATAATTGAAGGGAGAGTTGGGCTCATTTTGGGGAGAGGAATCTGGCAGGGCCAGCAGTACCCAGGAAACCCCATCCATCAGTAATGCTGTGGAAGTCCGAGGTGACCTAGCTAAGAACACCTGCAACACCAAATCCGTTCACAGATGTAGCAAACCTGGGAGCAAGGGGGGAAAACCAAGCGGGACTAGGTCCCTTGTTTGGG
Source organism: Gavia stellata (assembly GCF_030936135.1). Classification (NCBI taxonomy): domain Eukaryota; kingdom Metazoa; phylum Chordata; class Aves; order Gaviiformes; family Gaviidae; genus Gavia; species Gavia stellata. Next base: position 298,168 of record NW_026776725.1, on the reverse strand, counting down.
AGGAGGCAAGGGCAGAGAAGGAGGAGTTGAGGAAGATGAGGGGGATGTATAAGCACAGAAAATGGAGAGAAGGGGGTGGGGGAGGGGAACCCAGGAGCTAGTCGCGCTTAAGACAACTTGTTTGCTTCTTTGACTCAGCCCTGCACCTAATCCCCACAGTCCGTCCTACCTTCTTTCTGAGAGCGCTCCCAAATCCTTTTCTGTGTGGCCTCACTCTGTACCCAGTGTGGGGGTGGGTCCAGGGGCCTGGCTGCTAGCAATGGCAGAAGGGAACTCCGGTCATAGGGAGCCAGCGGTTGGAGACACCGAGTGTCTAGGGCCAGCTGCTGGTGGGAGTGCTGGGTGCGGGTGCAAGTCGCTCTTGAGCTTGAAGCTGGACTAGTTCACGCGCGAGAGGAGATACAGGTCTGGAAAGACCCAAGGTCTGGGCCAATCACTGGGTAAGTAGTTTGACATCCAGCCACAGATTTTAATTGAACTTAGTTCCCTTGCTGGTCTTTAAGGCACCCATGAACATGCTGTGCTTGCAAATCTAGGGAGTGGGGGGTGTGTGTGTGTTTCACTACTGAACATCAGTCCTGATCAGCTGGAGAGGAAGACAAGGACTGGGTTGTGCTTCCTGTGTTAAGCGGGTGCCGGTGAATGTACCGCTCCGTCGACGTTAATCTGGTCTGCCATTCATGCCAGTGACGTATGTGTGCACGGTCTTGCAGGCTAAGCAGCCTGGAGGAGTCTCACGATCGCTAGCCCTTGTTCTCGTGGGGGACTTCAACTTGCCAGATGTCTGCTGGAAATACAATGCGGCCGAGAGGAAAGGGCCTAGGAGGTTCCTGGAGCGTGTGGAAGAGAACTTCCTGACACAGCTGGCGAGTGAGCCAACGAGGGAAGGCGCCCCGCTGGACCTGTTCTTTGTGAAACGAGAAGGACTGGTGGGGGATGCGACGGTGGGGGGCCACCTCGGGCATAGCAATGAGGAAATGAGAGAGTTTTCGATTCATGAGCAGAAAGGAGGGGGGTGAGCAGAAGTGCTACCTTGGACTGCCGGCGGGCTGGCTTTGGCCTCTTTAGGAGCCTGGTGGACAGAGCCCCTTGGCAGGCAGTCCTGAAAGGCAAAGGAGTCCAGGAAGGCGGCACACTCTTCAAGAAGGAAGTCTTAAAGGCGCAGGAGCAGGCCGTCCCCATGTGCCGCAATACGAGCTGGCAGGGAAGAAGAGCGGCCTGGTTGAACAGAGAGCTTTGGATGGAACTCAGGAAAAAAGAGAGAGTTTATGACCTTTGAAGAAGGGGCAGGCAACTCAGGAGGACTACAAGGATGTTGTGAGGTTTTGCAGCGAGAAAATCAGAAGGGCCAAAGCCCAACTAGACCTTAACCTGGCGACTGCCATAAAAGACAACCAAAAATGTTTCTCTAAATACATTAGTGACAAAAGGAGGCCTAAGGAGACTCTTCACCCTTTACCGGACGCGGGGGGAAACATAGTGACAAAGGATGACGAAAAGGCTGAGGTACTTCATGCCGCCTTTGCCTCAGCCTTTCAGAGTAAGACCAGTTGTTCTCCAGCTACCCAGCCCCCTGAGCTGGAAGATAGGGGCGGGGAGCAGAATGAAGCCCCCACAATCCAAGGAGAAATGGCTAGCGACCTGCTACACCACTCTAGACACCCACAAGTCGATGGGATGGGATGGGATGGGATCCACCCACGGGCGCTGAGGGAGCTGGCGGAAGCGCTCACCAAGCCACTTCCCGTCATCTACCAGCAGTCCTGGCTAACCGGGGAGGTCCCAGCGGACCGAAGGTTAGCAAATGTGATGCCCGTCTTCAAGAAGGGCCGGCCAGACGATCCGGGGAACTACAGGCCTCTCAGCCTGACCTCGGTGTCGGGGAAGATTATGGAGCGGATCATCTTGAGTGCCATCGCGCGGCATGTAGAGGACAACCAGCCCATCAGGCCCAGTCAGCATGGCTTTATGAAAGGCAGGTCCTGCCTGACTAACCTGATCTCCTTCTGTGACTAAGTGCCCCGTTTAGCGGACGAGGGAAAGCCTGTGGATATAGTCTACTTAGAATTTAGTAAAGCCATTGACACCGTTTCCCACAGCATTGTCCTGGAGAAACTGGCTGCTCACGGCTTGGACGGGCGTACTCTTTGCTGGGTGAAAAACTGGCTGGATGGCCAGGCCCAAAGGGTTGTGGTGAATGGAGTTAAATGCGGTTGGCGGCCGGTCACAAGTGGTGTTCCCCAGGGCTCGGTACTTGGGCCGGTCTTGTTTAATACCTTTATCAAGGACCTGGACAAGAGGATCGAGTGCACCCTCAGTAAGTTTGCAGGCGACACCGAGTTGGGCGGGTGTGTTGATCTGCTGGAGGGTAGGAAGGCTCTTCAGAGGGAGCTGGACAGGCTGGGTGGATGGGCCGAGGCCAGTTGTATGAGGTTCAACAAGGCCAAGTGCCGAGTCCTACACTTGGGTCGCAACAATCCTGTGCAACGCTAGAGGCTTGGGACGAGTGGCTGGAAAGCAGCCTGGTGGAAGAGGACCTGGGAGTGCTGATTGGCAGCCGGCCCAATATGAGCCAGCAGTGTGCGCATGTGGCCAAGAAGGCCAATAGCACCCCGACTTGTATCAGAAAGAGTGTGGCCAGCAGGACTAGGGAAGCAATTGTACCTTTGTACTCAGCACTGGTGAGGCCTCAGCGCGAATGCTGTGTTCAGTTTTGGGCCCCTCACGACATGAAAAGACATTGAGGTGCTGGAGCGTGCTCAGAGAAGGGCAATGAAACTGGTGAAGGGTCTGGAGCACAAGTCTTGTGAGGAGCGGTTGAGAGAGCTGGGCTTGTTTAGCCTGGAGAAGAGGAGGCTCAGGGGAGACCTTATCGCTCTCTACAACTAACTGAAAGGAGGGTGTAGAGAGGTGGCTGCCGGTCTCTTCTCCCACCTGGCAAGTGATAGGACAAGAGGAAATGGCCGCAAGTTGCACCAGGGGAGTTTTAGATCGGATATTGGAAAAACTCCTTCTCTGAAAGGGTTCTCAGACATTGGAACAAGCTGCCCAGGGAGGTGGTTGGATCACCATCCCTGGAGGTATTTAAAAGACGTGTGGATGAGGCGCTTAGGGGCATGGTTTAGTGGTGGACTTAGCAGGGTTAGGTTTACGGTTGGACTTGATGGTCTTGAAGGTCTTTTCCAACCTAAACCATTCCATGATTCTATGATTCTACGCCTGAAGGGCCTTGAGAGCAGCTCTTCCACTTTCAGACAGAGCCTGCCCCATCATCCCAGGGACCAGGTTGTGCACTCAGCTGTGTGCCTTACGGCAATTCCCACAAGCCAGGATGGCAGCAGGAAGCCCCCGCACCTTTCACGAGCTTTGAGGCTGCCATTCTTCAAGCCAATGCTCTCTAGCCTCCAGGGACCTAGCCCCACTCAGCAAATGCAACGCACGGGGCTGGCTCCTGCTTTCCTCCCGTGACTGCCCCGCACTCCAGCATGGGAGCAAGGCTCCACTATACAGCTGTAGAAGGTAGACGGATGAGATGAGGCTGACACAGGGCTTACCAAAGCCATGGATGTCGTGGTTTAACCCCAGCTGGCAACTAAGAACCACACAGCCGCTTGCTCGCTCCCCCAAGGTAGGATGGGGGTGAGAATCGGAAGGGTAAAAGTGAGAAAACTCGCGTGCTGAGATAAAGACGGTTTAATAGGTGAAGCAAAAACTACGCAGGCAAGCAAAGCCAAACCAGGAACTCATTCACTACTTCCCATCGGCAGGCAGGTGTTCAGCCGGTGTTCAGCCATGGCCAGGAAAGCAGGGCTCCATCACGCGTAACGGTTACTTGGGAAGACAAACGCCATCACTCCGCATGTCCCTCCCTTCCTTCTTCTTCCCCCAGCTTTATATGCTGAGCATGATGTCCTATGGTATGGAATATCCCTTTGGTCAGTTGGGGTCAGCTGTCCCAGCTGTGTCGCCTCCCAACTTTTTGAGCACCCCCAGCCTACTCGTTGGTGGGGCGGTGTGAGAAGCAGAAAAGGCCTTGACTCTGTGTAAGCACTGCTTAGCAGTAACTAAAACATCCCTGCTTTATCAACACTGTTTCCAGCACAAATCCAAAACACAGCCCCATACTAGCTACCACAAAGAAAATTAGCTCTACCCCAGCCAAAACCAGCACAATGAAGAATGACGTGTGGTGCTGAGAGCGGGAGCATCCTTCTCTGGCTAGAGCCCAAAATTGCGTGTCCTTGGCCACGCGTACCAGGGGCCACAACTGCCCTTGTCGGTGTTGGCCCAGAACAGCAACGTAACTCATAGACAGCAAGGACAGGAAGCCTGCCAGAGGCTGTTGCTGTGGCTGACGTAGCCAGGGTGGCCTGCGCTGCATCTGCGTTTCACTGGGCTTTCTGCGGGAAGGCTGACACTGCTTGGGTACGCCTGCCTCAGTTGGCTTGCACATCACTGCTTGCCTGCCACGCCTGTAACCAGATAAGCTCTTCAACACCCAAGTATGTGCATCCTGCCCGCAGTAGCTGCCTTCTCTGGCACATACGTGTTTTGGGAAGGACATGGTGGCAAACGGCTGCAGAGAGCAGGGTGGCAGTGAACTTCCCAAAGAGGCTATGATGCCCCACTTGTTTTTTTCCTGCCAGCTGTTAGCAGGCAGTGCTCGGAGGCAGGCGCTGCTGCCTGCCACGGGGCCTGCACGCCTTCATCCATCCCACAAGCACAGCATTCAGTGCTGGTGGTGGGGGGGGAGTGTGTCGGGGGTGTCCGCTGCCAGCTTCTGCCTGCCCTCCTGCTTGGAACACACCCATGTTGCCCCCCCTGCCCCAAGAGGCCACCGCGCCCAGCACCCGGAACCAGCGGCTCTGTGACATCAGCCCCGGGACCAAGGGCACCGCGGGCAACGTGAGTACTGCGGGCACTACGTCGGTTGCCGCACTGGTGGCGACGAGCTCTCCGTTCTTGCAGCTGCCACGTGTTGCTGGCAGCGATGAATTTGCTCCCCCTCTTCCTCCTACTGGCCCTGTGCTGGCCTGCGCACGGCACGTGGGACACCTGTGGGTAAGTAAGTGGCCCAAGGCTCCGGCAGGGAGCTTGGGCAACCCTTATGAGCTTCACTGGAGGGTGCCCACTCCTCCCCCGTGGCCACGCCAGAGTTTCCTGAACCCCATTTGGGAACCTCAGTTCCTTGCCAGCACCCATGCTGCTGGCACAACTGGCCTGCGGGGATAAAGCAGAAACAGGGGCGGATGCACGCACGCCCCACGGGCTTCCCCGGCCTTGCTGTCCACGCAACGCCTTGTGGGGAGGGAAGACGGCTCACCTTCAGCCTGAAGAGCAGCAAGCCATCGAGCAGGACGGTAATGAGTTTCTGTTTCCAGAGGGACCTGCGGGCTCCGGCCCATGGCTTCTCACCACGGCATGTCGCGCATCGTGGGTGGCACAGATGCCCCGCCAGGGTCCTGGCCCTGGATCGTCAGCATCCAGGATCCCTGGAAAACAGGCACGGGGCATACGTGCGGAGGGTCCCTCATCAGCCCACAGTGGGTCCTCACAGCAGCCCACTGCTTCACTGAGGCCAGGTAAGGAGGACCAGGGGACGGGGATATCCCCACAACACTAGCAGGTGCCCTGTCCGCAGCACCGCGTGCTACTCCCATCCCGTCTCCTTGCAGTCTGCCCGGTGCCTGGGCACCGCAGAGCCCAGCTGAGAGACTGCTCAGGAGAAGGCTGGGCTTGTGCCACTGCTTCCTAGCAGCCTCCAGCTCAACATTCCTTGTGCCTAAGGCGTGCCAGGGCACTCGCCGCCTCCCTAGCGCGGCTTTCCTCTCTCCCTTGTGGAGCAGAAGGCAGGGAACTGCCGGGCTGCTGCAGCACATGGCTCCGCTCCCTCTGACCCCTCTCTCCCTCTGCCTTCCAGGCACATCGCCATGTGGCGCGTGGTGATCGGGGCCACCCGGTTGACTCAGCTGGGCCCTGAGGCCCAAGTGCGCAATATCAGGCGGCTACTGGTTCACGAGCACTACAGCAATATCACGCAGAGGAACGACATCGCCCTGCTGGAACTGGACCAGCCTGTCCAGTGCGGCTACTCCGTACAGCTTGCCTGTGTGCCCGATGCCTCGCTCAGAGTGTCAAAGCTGACAACCTGCTACGTCAGCGGCTGGGGTTCCACGACTGAAAGAGGTGAGTTCCCAAAAACGTACGCGTGTCCTGAGCGCAAGCTTGGCACGCTGGGGAGACGGGTTGGGCTTCCTGAGAGCAGAGGCGAAAGCCAGAGTCAGGCTGTGGGGACGCATGCCTCTAGAGAGATGGGCCTGAGCCATTCCCCAAAGCGAGACAGAAGGGGACCACCGGTACAGTGCCTTCAAGGTGCAAAGCCAAGCCCTAGGGAAGGGCTTCGCCCAGACAGGGGAGGAGGAATGGCAACGAGCTGCCTGCTGTTAATTCCCTCCTGTGCTCACAGCTGGAGGATCGACTGATGTCCTGCAGGAGGCCAAGGTCCGCCTCATTGATGTCAACCTCTGTAACAGCAGCGGGTGGTACAGAGGGGCCATCCACACCCACAACCTGTGTGCTGGCTATGCGCAGGGTGGCATCGACACCTGCCAGGTAGGAGCGTGCTACGAGTCAAGCCCCAGCAGCACAGGCAGCCCTCTCACAACCGCCCCGCACGTACCCCGGCGCGTGCTTTGCCTGGCAAGTCACCCTCCCACCGCTGGGTCCCCACCGCTCTTGGGGCTGACCTCCCCTTCCCCACCTGCAGCTCCTTGCCCAGCGCCCCCCTTGCCCCAGAGGCCTGCGACTCTGCCCACAAAGCCCATCCAGTGCTCTTGGCAGCCCACCGGTCCACATCCCAAGCCTGCAACATCTGCGTTCCACACGTGCAGGGTCACTGTGCAGAGATGAGAGAGAGCCCTCCCTCCCTTACACGCCCACGACCCCCTCCCACACAAGCTTCTGTAGGCCCTGGCACCTGAGCGGGGTCTTTCTGTGCCGCAGAGTACAGCTCTGGCAGGTGCTGTGAGAGAGAAGGAGCCAGCCGTAGTGCTGACAGAGGCCACCCAACAGTACCTTCGTCCTCTCTCCTCCACTGCAGGGTGACAGCGGTGGTCCTCTCGTCTGCAAAGATAACAATGCAGACTACTTCTGGCTCGTTGGAGTCACCAGCTGGGGGAAAGGCTGCGCGAGAGCAAGACGGCCCGGAGTCTACACCTCCACGCAGCACTTTTACGGCTGGATCCTGGCACAGATGGGACTGCGCTCAGCAGTAACAGCTACTCCAATGCCACAGCCAGTCTTCACCTCAAGCCCCTTTCAGAGGCCAAGGCCGATACCAACGGAATTGGGCAGGTTTCCACCCTGCCCATTTCCACTCCAGAAGCTGGTGCAATTCTTTACTCGGGTGCAGGAGCTCCTGCAGTTCCTAAGGGGGACAAAGGCCTGAGCAGCACGATGGACAGGATCCAGTGCAGCCGGCAGCGTTCCACCGCCATTTCCTTCTGGGACGCTGCCTGCTGACCCAAAGGCAGCCTCAGTGCCAAAGGCCTGCTCTGTCCCGCCCACGCTCCTCCGAGTGCACGCAGGTGCTGAAGCTGACTCAGGTCTTCCAATAAAGTTGCCAATTTTCACAGCTAACCATGCTTCAGTCCGATTCAGTCTCCTGTGCGAGGCAAGGACTTCCACACCTGGCGCCTGCAAAAGGAGGCTGCAGGCAGTCAAGTAGGGCACAAAGGGAAAGAGCCACTCAAAAGGGCTGAAACCGTGCCTGGTCAGAGAGGAGGGTGCTCAGAGCCACCGTGAGATGGAGAAGACTGGCACGCTGAGGCTAGAACGAGGACAGGAAAAAAATGATGGGAGATGCAGATGACTGGGGGTGTGCATTAAGGCACACAAGCTGACGACTAGGGCCTGGCGTAAGCCTTAGCTCACTGAACGGCCTGTGCGAAACTCCTGAGCGTGACAAGAGAAATTGCTGACCGTAGCGAACAGACTGAGCAGCTGACAGGAGTTAGAGTGCCACGAGGAAGAGCCAGATTTCACGGGTAGCTAAGGGGGATTGATGTGAGAGGTGGCCCCACTTCACAGATAATTGAAGGGAGAGTTGGGCTCAATTTGGGGAGAGGAATCTGGCAGGGCCAGCAGTACCCAGGAAACCCCATCCATCAGTAATGCTGTGGAAGTCCGAGGTGACCTAGCTAAGAACACCTGCAACACCAAATCCGTTCACAGATGTAGCAAACCTGGGAGCAAGGGGGGAAAACCAAGCGGGACTAGGTCCCTTGTTTGGGAGGAGGCAAGGGCAGAGAAGGAGGAGTTGAGGAAGATGAGGGGGATGTATAAGCACAGAAAATGGAGAGAAGGGGGTGGGGGACGGGAACCCAGGAGCTAGTCGCGCTTAAGACAACTTGTTTGCTTCTTTGACTCAGCCCTGCACCTAATCCCCACAGTCCGTCCTACCTTCTTTCTGAGAGCGCTCCCAAATCCTTTTCTGTGTGGCCTCACTCTGTACCCAGTGTGGGGGTGGGTCCAGGGGCCTGGCTGCTAGCAATGGCAGAAGGGAACTCCGGTCATAGGGAGCCAGCGGTTGGAGACACCGAGTGTCTAGGGCCAGCTGCTGGTGGGAGTGCTGGGTGCGGGTGCAAGTCGCTCTTGAGCTTGAAGCTGGACTAGTTCACGCGCGAGAGGAGATACAGGTCTGGAAAGACCCAAGGTCTGGGCCAATCACTGGGTAAGTAGTTTGACATCCAGCCACAGATTTTAATTGAACTTAGTTCCCTTGCTGGTCTTTAAGGCACCCATGAACATGCTGTGCTTGCAAATCTAGGGAGTGGGGGGTGTGTGTGTGTTTCACTACTGAACATCAGTCCTGATCAGCTGGAGAGGAAGACAAGGACTGGGTTGTGCTTCCTGTGTTAAGCGGGTGCCGGTGAATGTACCGCTCCGTCGACGTTAATCTGGTCTGCCATTCATGCCAGTGACGTATGTGTGCACGGTCTTGCAGGCTAAGCAGCCTGGAGGAGTCTCACGATCGCTAGCCCTTGTTCTCGTGGGGGACTTCAACTTGCCAGATGTCTGCTGGAAATACAATGCGGCCGAGAGGAAAGGGCCTAGGAGGTTCCTGGAGCGTGTGGAAGAGAACTTCCTGACACAGCTGGCGAGTGAGCCAACGAGGGAAGGCGCCCCGCTGGACCTGTTCTTTGTGAAACGAGAAGGACTGGTGGGGGATGCGACGGTGGGGGGCCACCTCGGGCATAGCAATGAGGAAATGAGAGAGTTTTCGATTCATGAGCAGAAAGGAGGGGGGTGAGCAGAAGTGCTACCTTGGACTGCCGGCGGGCTGGCTTTGGCCTCTTTAGGAGCCTGGTGGACAGAGCCCCTTGGCAGGCAGTCCTGAAAGGCAAAGGAGTCCAGGAAGGCGGCACACTCTTCAAGAAGGAAGTCTTAAAGGCGCAGGAGCAGGCCGTCCCCATGTGCCGCAATACGAGCTGGCAGGGAAGAAGAGCGGCCTGGTTGAACAGAGAGCTTTGGATGGAACTCAGGAAAAAAGAGAGAGTTTATGACCTTTGAAGAAGGGGCAGGCAACTCAGGAGGACTACAAGGATGTTGTGAGGTTTTGCAGCGAGAAAATCAGAAGGGCCAAAGCCCAACTAGACCTTAACCTGGCGACTGCCATAAAAGACAACCAAAAATGTTTCTCTAAATACATTAGTGACAAAAGGAGGCCTAAGGAGACTCTTCACCCTTTACCGGACGCGGGGGGAAACATAGTGACAAAGGATGACGAAAAGGCTGAGGTACTTCATGCCGCCTTTGCCTCAGTCTTTCAGAGTAAGACCAGTTGTTCTCCAGCTACCCAGCCCCCTGAGCTGGAAGATAGGGGCGGGGAGCAGAATGAAGCCCCCACAATCCAAGGAGAAATGGCTAGCGACCTGCTACACCACTCTAGACACCCACAAGTCGATGGGATGGGATGGGATGGGATCCACCCACGGGCGCTGAGGGAGCTGGCGGAAGCGCTCACCAAGCCACTTCCCGTCATCTACCAGCAGTCCTGGCTAACCGGGGAGGTCCCAGCGGACCGAAGGTTAGCAAATGTGATGCCCGTCTTCAAGAAGGGCCGGCCAGACGATCCGGGGAACTACAGGCCTCTCAGCCTGACCTCGGTGTCGGGGAAGATTATGGAGCGGATCATCTTGAGTGCCATCGCGCGGCATGTAGAGGACAACCAGCCCATCAGGCCCAGTCAGCATGGCTTTATGAAAGGCAGGTCCTGCCTGACTAACCTGATCTCCTTCTGTGACTAAGTGCCCCGTTTAGCGGACGAGGGAAAGCCTGTGGATATAGTCTACTTAGAATTTAGTAAAGCCATTGACACCGTTTCCCACAGCATTGTCCTGGAGAAACTGGCTGCTCACGGCTTGGACGGGCGTACTCTTTGCTGGGTGAAAAACTGGCTGGATGGCCAGGCCCAAAGGGTTGTGGTGAATGGAGTTAAATGCGGTTGGCGGCCGGTCACAAGTGGTGTTCCCCAGGGCTCGGTACTTGGGCCGGTCTTGTTTAATACCTTTATCAAGGACCTGGACAAGAGGATCGAGTGCACCCTCAGTAAGTTTGCAGGCGACACCGAGTTGGGCGGGTGTGTTGATCTGCTGGAGGGTAGGAAGGCTCTTCAGAGGGAGCTGGACAGGCTGGGTGGATGGGCCGAGGCCAGTTGTATGAGGTTCAACAAGGCCAAGTGCCGAGTCCTACACTTGGGTCGCAACAATCCTGTGCAACGCTAGAGGCTTGGGACGAGTGGCTGGAAAGCAGCCTGGTGGAAGAGGACCTGGGAGTGCTGATTGGCAGCCGGCCCAATATGAGCCAGCAGTGTGCGCATGTGGCCAAGAAGGCCAATAGCACCCCGACTTGTATCAGAAAGAGTGTGGCCAGCAGGACTAGGGAAGCAATTGTACCTTTGTACTCAGCACTGGTGAGGCCTCAGCGCGAATGCTGTGTTCAGTTTTGGGCCCCTCACGACAAGAAAAGACATTGAGGTGCTGGAGCGTGCTCAGAGAAGGGCAATGAAACTGGTGAAGGGTCTGGAGCACAAGTCTTGTGAGGAGCGGTTGAGAGAGCTGGGCTTGTTTAGCCTGGAGAAGAGGAGGCTCAGGGGAGACCTTATCGCTCTCTACAACTAACTGAAAGGAGGGTGTAGAGAGGTGGCTGCCGGTCTCTTCTCCCACCTGGCAAGTGATAGGACAAGAGGAAATGGCCGCAAGTTGCACCAGGGGAGTTTTAGATCGGATATTGGAAAAACTCCTTCTCTGAAAGGGTTCTCAGACATTGGAACAAGCTGCCCAGGGAGGTGGTTGGATCACCATCCCTGGAGGTATTTAAAAGACGTGTGGATGAGGCGCTTAGGGGCATGGTTTAGTGGTGGACTTAGCAGGGTTAGGTTTACGGTTGGACTTGATGGTCTTGAAGGTCTTTTCCAACCTAAACCATTCCATGATTCTATGATTCTACGCCTGAAGGGCCTTGAGAGCAGCTCTTCCACTTTCAGACAGAGCCTGCCCCATCATCCCAGGGACCAGGTTGTGCACTCAGCTGTGTGCCTTACGGCAATTCCCACAAGCCAGGATGGCAGCAGGAAGCCCCCGCACCTTTCACGAGCTTTGAGGCTGCCATTCTTCAAGCCAATGCTCTCTAGCCTCCAGGGACCTAGCCCCACTCAGCAAATGCAACGCACGGGGCTGGCTCCTGCTTTCCTCCCGTGACTGCCCCGCACTCCAGCATGGGAGCAAGGCTCCACTATACAGCTGTAGAAGGTAGACGGATGAGATGAGGCTGACACAGGGCTTACCAAAGCCATGGATGTCGTGGTTTAACCCCAGCTGGCAACTAAGAACCACACAGCCGCTTGCTCGCTCCCCCAAGGTAGGATGGGGGTGAGAATCGGAAGGGTAAAAGTGAGAAAACTCGCGTGCTGAGATAAAGACGGTTTAATAGGTGAAGCAAAAACTACGCAGGCAAGCAAAGCCAAACCAGGAACTCATTCACTACTTCCCATCGGCAGGCAGGTGTTCAGCCGGTGTTCAGCCATGGCCAGGAAAGCAGGGCTCCATCACGCGTAACGGTTACTTGGGAAGACAAACGCCATCACTCCGCATGTCCCTCCCTTCCTTCTTCTTCCCCCAGCTTTATATGCTGAGCATGATGTCCTATGGTATGGAATATCCCTTTGGTCAGTTGGGGTCAGCTGTCCCAGCTGTGTCGCCTCCCAACTTTTTGAGCACCCCCAGCCTAGTCGTTGGTGGGGCGGTGTGAGAAGCAGAAAAGGCCTTGACTCTGTGTAAGCACTGCTTAGCAGTAACTAAAACATCCCTGCTTTATCAACACTGTTTCCAGCACAAATCCAAAACACAGCCCCATACTAGCTACCACAAAGAAAATTAGCTCTACCCCAGCCAAAACCAGCACAATGAAGAATGACGTGTGGTGCTGAGAGCGGGAGCATCCTTCTCTGGCTAGAGCCCAAAATTGCGTGTCCTTGGCCACGCGTACCAGGGGCCACAACTGCCCTTGTCGGTGTTGGCCCAGAACAGCAACGTAACTCATAGACAGCAAGGACAGGAAGCCTGCCAGAGGCTGTTGCTGTGGCTGACGTAGCCAGGGTGGCCTGCGCTGCATCTGCGTTTCACTGGGCTTTCTGCGGGAAGGCTGACACTGCTTGGGTACGCCTGCCTCAGTTGGCTTGCACATCACTGCTTGCCTGCCACGCCTGTAACCAGATAAGCTCTTCAACACCCAAGTATGTGCATCCTGCCCGCAGTAGCTGCCTTCTCTGGCACATACGTGTTTTGGGAAGGACATGGTGGCAAACGGCTGCAGAGAGCAGGGTGGCAGTGAACTTCCCAAAGAGGCTATGATGCCCCACTTGTTTTTTTCCTGCCAGCTGTTAGCAGGCAGTGCTCGGAGGCAGGCGCTGCTGCCTGCCACGGGGCCTGCACGCCTTCATCCATCCCACAAGCACAGCATTCAGTGCTGGTGGTGGGGGGGGAGTGTGTTGGGGGTGTCCGCTGCCAGCTTCTGCCTGCCCTCCTGCTTGGAACACACCCATGTTGCCCCCCCTGCCCCAAGAGGCCACCGCGCCCAGCACCCGGAACCAGCGGCTCTGTGACATCAGCCCCGGGACCAAGGGCACCGCGGGCAACGTGAGTACTGCGGGCACTACGTCGGTTGCCGCACTGGTGGCGACGAGCTCTCCGTTCTTGCAGCTGCCACGTGTTGCTGGCAGCGATGAATTTGCTCCCCCTCTTCCTCCTACTGGCCCTGTGCTGGCCTGCGCACGGCACGTGGGACACCTGTGGGTAAGTAAGTGGCCCAAGGCTCCGGCAGGGAGCTTGGGCAACCCTTATGAGCTTCACTGGAGGGTGCCCACTCCTCCCCCGTGGCCACGCCAGAGTTTCCTGAACCCCATTTGGGAACCTCAGTTCCTTGCCAGCACCCATGCTGCTGGCACAACTGGCCTGCGGGGATAAAGCAGAAACAGGGGCGGATGCACGCACGCCCCACGGGCTTCCCCGGCCTTGCTGTCCACGCAACGCCTTGTGGGGAGGGAAGACGGCTCACCTTCAGCCTGAAGAGCAGCAAGCCATCGAGCAGGACGGTAATGAGTTTCTGTTTCCAGAGGGACCTGCGGGCTCCGGCCCATGGCTTCTCACCACGGCATGTCGCGCATCGTGGGTGGCACAGATGCCCCGCCAGGGTCCTGGCCCTGGATCGTCAGCATCCAGGATCCCTGGAAAACAGGCACGGGGCATACGTGCGGAGGGTCCCTCATCAGCCCACAGTGGGTCCTCACAGCAGCCCACTGCTTCACTGAGGCCAGGTAAGGAGGACCAGGGGACGGGGATATCCCCACAACACTAGCAGGTGCCCTGTCCGCAGCACCGCGTGCTACTCCCATCCCGTCTCCTTGCAGTCTGCCCGGTGCCTGGGCACCGCAGAGCCCAGCTGAGAGACTGCTCAGGAGAAGGCTGGGCTTGTGCCACTGCTTCCTAGCAGCCTCCAGCTCAACATTCCTTGTGCCTAAGGCGTGCCAGGGCACTCGCCGCCTCCCTAGCGCGGCTTTCCTCTCTCCCTTGTGGAGCAGAAGGCAGGGAACTGCCGGGCTGCTGCAGCACATGGCTCCGCTCCCTCTGACCCCTCTCTCCCTCTGCCTTCCAGGCACATCGCCATGTGGCGCGTGGTGATCGGGGCCACCCGGTTGACTCAGCTGGGCCCTGAGGCCCAAGTGCGCAATATCAGGCGGCTACTGGTTCACGAGCACTACAGCAATATCACGCAGAGGAACGACATCGCCCTGCTGGAACTGGACCAGCCTGTCCAGTGCGGCTACTCCGTACAGCTTGCCTGTGTGCCCGATGCCTCGCTCAGAGTGTCAAAGCTGACAACCTGCTACGTCAGCGGCTGGGGTTCCACGACTGAAAGAGGTGAGTTCCCAAAAACGTACTCGTGTCCTGAGCGCAAGCTTGGCACGCTGGGGAGACGGGTTGGGCTTCCTGAGAGCAGAGGCGAAAGCCAGAGTCAGGCTGTGGGGACGCATGCCTCTAGAGAGATGGGCCTGAGCCATTCCCCAAAGCGAGACAGAAGGGGACCACCGGTACAGTGCCTTCAAGGTGCAAAGCCAAGCCCTAGGGAAGGGCTTCGCCCAGACAGGGGAGGAGGAATGGCAACGAGCTGCCTGCTGTTAATTCCCTCCTGTGCTCACAGCTGGAGGATCGACTGATGTCCTGCAGGAGGCCAAGGTCCGCCTCATTGATGTCAACCTCTGTAACAGCAGCGGGTGGTACAGAGGGGCCATCCACACCCACAACCTGTGTGCTGGCTATGCGCAGGGTGGCATCGACACCTGCCAGGTAGGAGCGTGCTACGAGTCAAGCCCCAGCAGCACAGGCAGCCCTCTCACAACCGCCCCGCACGTACCCCGGCGCGTGCTTTGCCTGGCAAGTCACCCTCCCACCGCTGGGTCCCCACCGCTCTTGGGGCTGACCTCCCCTTCCCCACCTGCAGCTCCTTGCCCAGCGCCCCCCTTGCCCCAGAGGCCTGCGACTCTGCCCACAAAGCCCATCCAGTGCTCTTGGCAGCCCACCGGTCCACATCCCAAGCCTGCAACATCTGCGTTCCACACGTGCAGGGTCACTGTGCAGAGATGAGAGAGAGCCCTCCCTCCCTTACACGCCCACGACCCCCTCCCACACAAGCTTCTGTAGGCCCTGGCACCTGAGCGGGGTCTTTCTGTGCCGCAGAGTACAGCTCTGGCAGGTGCTGTGAGAGAGAAGGAGCCAGCCGTAGTGCTGACAGAGGCCACCCAACAGTACCTTCGTCCTCTCTCCTCCACTGCAGGGTGACAGCGGTGGTCCTCTCGTCTGCAAAGATAACAATGCAGACTACTTCTGGCTCGTTGGAGTCACCAGCTGGGGGAAAGGCTGCGCGAGAGCAAGACGGCCCGGAGTCTACACCTCCACGCAGCACTTTTACGGCTGGATCCTGGCACAGATGGGACTGCGCTCAGCAGTAACAGCTACTCCAATGCCACAGCCAGTCTTCACCTCAAGCCCCTTTCAGAGGCCAAGGCCGATACCAACGGAATTGGGCAGGTTTCCACCCTGCCCATTTCCACTCGAGAAGCTGGTGCAATTCTTTACTCGGATGCAGGAGCTCCTGCAGTTCCTAAGGGGGACAAAGGCCTGAGCAGCACGATGGACAGGATCCAGTGCAGCCGGCAGCGTTCCACCGCCATTTCCTTCTGGGACGCTGCCTGCTGACCCAAAGGCAGCCTCAGTGCCAAAGGCCTGCTCTGTCCCGCCCACGCTCCTCCGAGTGCACGCAGGTGCTGAAGCTGACTCAGGTCTTCCAATAAAGTTGCCAATTTTCACAGCTAACCATGCTTCAGTCCGATTCAGTCTCCTGTGCGAGGCAAGGACTTCCACACCTGGCGCCTGCAAAAGGAGGCTGCAGGCAGTCAAGTAGGGCACAAAGGGAAAGAGCCACTCAAAAGGGCTGAAACCGTGCCTGGTCAGAGAGGAGGGTGCTCAGAGCCACCGTGAGATGGAGAAGACTGGCACGCTGAGGCTAGAACGAGGACAGGAAAAAAATGATGGGAGATGCAGATGACTGGGGGTGTGCATTAAGGCACACAAGCTGACGACTAGGGCCTGGCGTAAGCCTTAGCTCACTGAACGGCCTGTGCGAAACTCCTGAGCGTGACAAGAGAAATTGCTGACCGTAGCGAACAGACTGAGCAGCTGACAGGAGTTAGAGTGCCACGAGGAAGAGCCAGATTTCACGGGTAGCTAAGGGGGATTGATGTGAGAGGTGGCCCCACTTCACAGATAATTGAAGGGAGAGTTGGGCTCATTTTGGGGAGAGGAATCTGGCAGGGCCAGCAGTACCCAGGAAACCCCATCCATCAGTAATGCTGTGGAAGTCCGAGGTGACCTAGCTAAGAACACCTGCAACACCAAATCCGTTCACAGATGTAGCAAACCTGGGAGCAAGGGGGGAAAACCAAGTGGGACTAGGTCCCTTGTTTGGGAGGAGGCAAGGGCAGAGAAGGAGGAGTTGAGGAAGATGAGGGGGATGTATAAGCACAGAAAATGGAGAGAAGGGGGTGGGGGAGGGGAACCCAGGAGCTAGTCGCGCTTAAGACAACTTGTTTGCTTCTTTGACTCAGCCCTGCGCCTAATCCCCACAGTCCGTCCTACCTTCTTTCTGAGAGCGCTCCCAAATCCTTTTCTGTGTGGCCTCACTCTGTACCCAGTGTGGGGGTGGGTCCAGGGGCCTGGCTGCTAGCAATGGCAGAAGGGAACTCCGGTCATAGGGAGCCAGCGGTTGGAGACACCGAGTGTCTAGGGCCAGCTGCTGGTGGGAGTGCTGGGTGCGGGTGCAAGTCGCTCTTGAGCTTGAAGCTGGACTAGTTCACGCGCGAGAGGAGATACAGGTCTGGAAAGACCCAAGGTCTGGGCCAATCACTGGGTAAGTAGTTTGACATCCAGCCACAGATTTTAATTGAACTTAGTTCCCTTGCTGGTCTTTAAGGCACCCATGAACATGCTGTGCTTGCAAATCTAGGGAGTGGGGTGTGTGTTTCACTACTGAACATCAGTCCTGATCAGCTGGAGAGGAAGACAAGGACTGGGTTGTGCTTCCTGTGTTAAGCGGGTGCCGGTGAATGTACCGCTCCGTCGACGTTAATCTGGTCTGCCATTCATGCCAGTGACGTATGTGTGCACGGTCTCGCAGGCTAAGCAGCCTGGAGGAGTCTCACGATCACTAGCCCTTGTTCTCGTGGGGGACTTCAACTTGCCAGATGTCTGCTGGAAATACAATGCGGCCGAGAGGAAAGAGCCTAGGAGGTTCCTGGAGTGTGTGGAAGAGAACTTCCTGACACAGCTGGCGAGTGAGCCAAGGAGGGAAGGCGCCCCGCTGGACCTGTTCTTTGTGAAACGAGAAGGACTGGTGGGGGATGCGACGGTGGGGGGCCACCTCGGGCATAGCAATGAGGAAATGAGAGAGTTTTCGATTCATGAGCAGAAAGGAGGGGGGTGAGCAGAAGTGCTACCTTGGACTGCCGGCGGGCTGGCTTTGGCCTCTTTAGGAGCCTGGTGGACAGAGCCCCTTGGCAGGCAGTCCTGAAAGGCAAAGGAGTCCAGGAAGGCGGCACACTCTTCAAGAAGGAAGTCTTAAAGGCGCAGGAGCAGGCCGTCCCCATGTGCCGCAATACGAGCTGGCAGGGAAGAAGAGCGGCCTGGTTGAACAGAGAGCTTTGGATGGAACTCAGGAAAAAAGAGAGAGTTTATGACCTTTGAAGAAGGGGCAGGCAACTCAGGAGGACTACAAGGATGTTGTGAGGTTTTGCAGCGAGAAAATCAGAAGGGCCAAAGCCCAACTAGACCTTAACCTGGCGACTGCCATAAAAGACAACCAAAAATGTTTCTCTAAATACATTAGCGACAAAAGGAGGCCTAAGGAGACTCTTTACCGGACGCGGGGGGAAACATAGTGACAAAGGATGACGAAAAGGCTGAGGTACTTCATGCCGCCTTTGCCTCAGTCTTTCAGAGTAAGACCAGTTGTTCTCCAGCTACCCAGCCCCCTGAGCTGGAAGATAGGGGCGGGGAGCAGAATGAAGCCCCCACAATCCAAGGAGAAATGGCTAGCGACCTGCTACACCACTCTAGACACCCACAAGTCGATGGGATGGGATGGGATGGGATCCACCCACGGGCACTGAGGGAGCTGGCGGAAGCGCTCACCAAGGCACTTCCCGTCATCTACCAGCAGTCCTGGCTAACCGGGGAGGTCCCAGCGGACCGAAGGTTAGCAAATGTGATGCCCGTCTTCAAGAAGGGCCGGCCAGACGATCCGGGGAACTACAGGCCTCTCAGCCTGACCTCGGTGTCGGGGAAGATTATGGAGCGGATCATCTTGAGTGCCATCGCGCGGCATGTAGAGGACAACCAGCCCATCAGGCCCAGTCAGCATGGCTTTATGAAAGGCAGGTCCTGCCTGACTAACCTGATCTCCTTCTGTGACAAAGTGCCCCGTTTAGCGGACGAGGGAAAGCCTGTGGATATAGTCTAGTTAGAATTTAGTAAAGCCATTGACACCGTTTCCCACAGCATTGTCCTGGAGAAACTGGCTGCTCACGGCTTGGACGGGCATACTCTTTGCTGGGTGAAAAACTGGCTGGATGGCCAGGCCCAAAGGGTTGTGGTGAATGGAGTTAAATGCAGTTGGCGGCCGGTCACAAGTGGTGTTCCCCAGGGCTCGGTACTTGGGCCGGTCTTGTTTAATACCTTTATCAAGGACCTGGACAAGAGGATCGAGTGCACCCTCAGTAAGTTTGCAGGCGACACCGAGTTGGGCGGGTGTGTTGATCTGCTGGAGGGTAGGAAGGCTCTTCAGAGAGAGCTGGACAGGCTGGGTGGATGGGCCGAGGCCAGTTGTATGAGGTTCAACAAGGCCAAGTGCCGAGTCCTACACTTGGGTCGCAACAATCCTGTGCAACGCTACAGGCTTGGGACGAGTGGCTGGAAAGCAGCCTGGTGGAAGAGGACCTGGGAGTGCTGATTGGCAGCCGGCCCAATATGAGCCAGCAGTGTGCGCATGTGGCCAAGAAGGCCAATAGCACCCCGACTTGTATCAGAAAGAGTGTGGCCAGCAGGACTAGGGAAGCAATTGTACCTTTGTACTCAGCACTGGTGAGGCCTCAGCGCGAATGCTGTGTTCAGTTTTGGGCCCCTCACGACAAGAAAAGACATTGAGGTGCTGGAGCGTGCTCAGAGAAGGGCAATGAAACTGGTGAAGGGTCTGGAGCACAAGTCTTGTGAGGAGCGGTTGAGAGAGCTGGGCTTGTTTAGCCTGGAGAAGAGGAGGCTCAGGGGAGACCTTATCGCTCTCTACAACTAACTGAAAGGAGGGTGTAGAGAGGTGGCTGCCGGTCTCTTCTCCCACCTGGCAAGTGATAGGACAAGAGGAAATGGCCGCAAGTTGCACCAGGGGAGTTTTAGATCGGATATTGGAAAAACTCCTTCTCTGAAAGGGTTCTCAGACATTGGAACAAGCTGCCCAGGGAGGTGGTTGGATCACCATCCCTGGAGGTATTTAAAAGACGTGTGGATGAGGCGCTTAGGGGCATGGTTTAGTGGTGGACTTAGCAGGGTTAGGTTTACGGTTGGACTTGATGGTCTTGAAGGTCTTTTCCAACCTAAACCATTCCATGATTCTATGATTCTACGCCTGAAGGGCCTTGAGAGCAGCTCTTCCACTTTCAGACAGAGCCTGCCCCATCATCCCAGGGACCAGGTTGTGCACTCAGCTGTGTGCCTTACGGCAATTCCCACAAGCCAGGATGGCAGCAGGAAGCCCCCGCACCTTTCACGAGCTTTGAGGCTGCCATTCTTCAAGCCAATGCTCTCTAGCCTCCAGGGACCTAGCCCCACTCAGCAAATGCAACGCACGGGGCTGGCTCCTGCTTTCCTCCCGTGACTGCCCCGCACTCCAGCATGGGAGCAAGGCTCCACTATACAGCTGTAGAAGGTAGACGGATGAGATGAGGCTGACACAGGGCTTACCAAAGCCATGGATGTCGTGGTTTAACCCCAGCTGGCAACTAAGAACCACACAGCCGCTTGCTCGCTCCCCCAAGGTAGGATGGGGGTGAGAATCGGAAGGGTAAAAGTGAGAAAACTCGCGCGCTGAGATAAAGACGGTTTAATAGGTGAAGCAAAAACTACGCAGGCAAGCAAAGCCAAACCAGGAACTCATTCACTACTTCCCATCGGCAGGCAGGTGTTCAGCCGGTGTTCAGCCATGGCCAGGAAAGCAGGGCTCCATCACGCGTAACGGTTACTTGGGAAGACAAACGCCATCACTCCGCATGTCCCTCCCTTCCTTCTTCTTCCCCCAGCTTTATATGCTGAGCATGATGTCCTATGGTATGGAATATCCCTTTGGTCAGTTGGGGTCAGCTGTCCCAGCTGTGTCGCCTCCCAACTTTTTGTGCACCCCCAGCCTACTCGTTGGTGGGGCGGTGTGAGAAGCAGAAAAGGCCTTGACTCTGTGTAAGCACTGCTTAGCAGTAACTAAAACATCCCTGCTTTATCAACACTGTTTCCAGCACAAATCCAAAACACAGCCCCATACTAGCTACTACAAAGAAAATTAACTCTACCCCAGCCAAAACCAGCACAATGGAGAATGGCGTGTGGTGCTGAGAGCGGGAGCATCCTTCTCTGGCTAGAGCCCAAAATTGCGTGTCCTTGGCCACGCGTACCAGGGGCCACAACTGCCCTTGTCGGTGTTGGCCCAGAACAGCAACGTAACTCATAGACAGCAAGGACAGGAAGCCTGCCAGAGGCTGTTGCTGTGGCTGACGTAGCCAGGGTGGCCTGCGCTGCATCTGCGTTTCACTGGGCTTTCTGCGGGAAGGCTGACACTGCTTGGGTACGCCTGCCTCAGTTGGCTTGCACATCACTGCTTGCCTGCCACGCCTGTAACCAGATAAGCTCTTCAACACCCAAGTATGTGCATCCTGCCCGCAGTAGCTGCCTTCTCTGGCACATACGTGTTTTGGGAAGGACGTGGTGGCAAACGGCTGCAGAGAGCAGGGTGGCAGTGAACTTCCCAAAGAGGCTATGATGCCCCACTTGTTTTTTTCCTGCCAGCTGTTAGCAGGCAGTGCTCGGAGGCAGGCGCTGCTGCCTGCCACGGGGCCTGCACACCTTCATCCATCCCACAAGCACAGCATTCAGTGCTGGTGGTGGGGGGGGAGTGTGTCGGGGGTGTCCGCTGCCAGCTTCTGCCTGCCCTCCTGCTTGGAACACACCCATGTTGCCCCCCCTGCCCCAAGAGGCCACCGCGCCCAGCACCCGGAACCAGCGGCTCTGTGACATCAGCCCCGGGACCAAGGGCACCGCGGGCAACGTGAGTACTGCGGGCACTACGTCGGTTGCCGCACTGGTGGCGACGAGCTCTCCGTTCTTGCAGCTGCCACGTGTTGCTGGCAGCGATGAATTTGCTCCCCCTCTTCCTCCTACTGGCCCTGTGCTGGCCTGCGCACGGCACGTGGGACACCTGTGGGTAAGTAAGTGGCCCAAGGCTCCGGCAGGGAGCTTGGGCAACCCTTATGAGCTTCACTGGAGGGTGCCCACTCCTCCCCCGTGGCCACGCCAGAGTTTCCTGAACCCCATTTGGGAACCTCAGTTCCTTGCCAGCACCCATGCTGCTGGCACAACTGGCCTGCGGGGATAAAGCAGAAACAGGGGCGGATGCACGCACGCCCCACGGGCTTCCCCGGCCTTGCTGTCCACGCAACGCCTTGTGGGGAGGGAAGACGGCTCACCTTCAGCCTGAAGAGCAGCAAGCCATCGAGCAGGACGGTGATGAGTTTCTGTTTCCAGAGGGACCTGCGGGCTCCGGCCCATGGCTTCTCACCACGGCATGTCGCGCATCGTGGGTGGCACAGATGCCCCGCCAGGGTCCTGGCCCTGGATCGTCAGCATCCAGGATCCCTGGAAAACAGGCACGGGGCATACGTGTGGAGGGTCCCTCATCAGCCCACAGTGGGTCCTCACAGCAGCCCACTGCTTCACTGAGGCCAGGTAAGGAGGACCAGGGGACGGGGATATCCCCACAACACTAGCAGGTGCCCTGTCCGCAGCACCGCGTGCTACTCCCATCCCGTCTCCTTGCAGTCTGCCCGGTGCCTGGGCACCGCAGAGCCCAGCTGAGAGACTGCTCAGGAGAAGGCTGGGCTTGTGCCACTGCTTCCTAGCAGCCTCCAGCTCAACATTCCTTGTGCCTAAGGCATGCCAGGGCACTCGCCGCCTCCCTAGCGCGGCTTTCCTCTCTCCCTTGTGGAGCAGAAGGCAGGGAACTGCCGGGCTGCTGCAGCACATGGCTCCGCTCCCTCTGACCCCTCTCTCCCTCTGCCTTCCAGGCACATCGCCATGTGGCGCGTGGTGATCGGGGCCACCCGGTTGACTCAGCTGGGCCCTGAGGCCCAAGTGCGCAATATCAGGCGGCTACTGGTTCACGAGCACTACAGCAATATCACGCAGAGGAACGACATCGCCCTGCTGGAACTGGACCAGCCTGTCCAGTGCGGCTACTCCGTACAGCTTGCCTGTGTGCCCGATGCCTCGCTCAGAGTGTCAAAGCTGACAACCTGCTACGTCAGCGGCTGGGGTTCCACGACTGAAAGAGGTGAGTTCCCAAAAACGTACTCGTGTCCTGAGCGCAAGCTTGGCACGCTGGGGAGACGGGTTGGGCTTCCTGAGAGCAGAGGCGAAAGCCAGAGTCAGGCTGTGGGGACGCATGCCTCTAGAGAGATGGGCCTGAGCCATTCCCCAAAGCGAGACAGAAGGGGACCACCGGTACAGTGCCTTCAAGGTGCAAAGCCAAGCCCTAGGGAAGGGCTTCGCCCAGACAGGGGAGGAGAAATGGCAACGAGCTGCCTGCTGTTAATTCCCTCCTGTGCTCACAGCTGGAGGATCGACTGATGTCCTGCAGGAGGCCAAGGTCCGCCTCATTGATGTCAACCTCTGTAACAGCAGCGGGTGGTACAGAGGGGCCATCCACACCCACAACCTGTGTGCTGGCTATGCGCAGGGTGGCATCGACACCTGCCAGGTAGGAGCGTGCTACGAGTCAAGCCCCAGCAGCACAGGCAGCCCTCTCACAACCGCCCCGCACGTACCCCGGCGCGTGCTTTGCCTGGCAAGTCACCCTCCCACCGCTGGGTCCCCACCGCTCTTGGGGCTGACCTCCCCTTCCCCACCTGCAGCTCCTTGCCCAGCGCCCCCCTTGCCCCAGAGGCCTGCGACTCTGCCCACAAAGCCCATCCAGTGCTCTTGGCAGCCCACCGGTCCACATCCCAAGCCTGCAACATCTGCGTTCCACACGTGCAGGGTCACTGTGCAGAGATGAGAGAGAGCCCTCCCTCCCTTACACGCCCACGACCCCCTCCCACACAAGCTTCTGTAGGCCCTGGCACCTGAGCGGGGTCTTTCTGTGCCACAGAGTACAGCTCTGGCAGGTGCTGTGAGAGAGAAGGAGCCAGCCGTAGTGCTGACAGAGGCCACCCAACAGTACCTTCGTCCTCTCTCCTCCACTGCAGGGTGACAGCGGTGGTCCTCTCGTCTGCAAAGATAACAATGCAGACTACTTCTGGCTCGTTGGAGTCACCAGCTGGGGGAAAGGCTGCGCGAGAGCAAGACGGCCCGGAGTCTACACCTCCACGCAGCACTTTTACGGCTGGATCCTGGCACAGATGGGACTGCGCTCAGCAGTAACAGCTACTCCAATGCCACAGCCAGTCTTCACCTCAAGCCCCTTTCAGAGGCCAAGGCCGATACCAACGGAATTGGGCAGGTTTCCACCCTGCCCATTTCCACTCCAGAAGCTGGTGCAATTCTTTACTCGGGTGCAGGAGCTCCTGCAGTTCCTAAGGGGGACAAAGGCCTGAGCAGCACGATGGACAGGATCCAGTGCAGCCGGCAGCGTTCCACCGCCATTTCCTTCTGGGACGCTGCCTGCTGACCCAAAGGCAGCCTCAGTGCCAAAGGCCTGCTCTGTCCCGCCCACGCTCCTCCGAGTGCACGCAGGTGCTGAAGCTGACTCAGGTCTTCCAATAAAGTTGCCAATTTTCACAGCTAACCATGCTTCAGTCCGATTCAGTCTCCTGTGCGAGGCAAGGACTTCCACACCTGGCACCTGCAAAAGGAGGCTGCAGGCAGTCAAGTAGGGCACAAAGGGAAAGAGCCACTCAAAAGGGCTGAAACCGTGCCTGGTCAGAGAGGAGGGTGCTCAGAGCCACCGTGAGATGGAGAAGACTGGCACGCTGAGGCTAGAACGAGGACAGGAAAAAAATGATGGGAGATGCAGATGACTGGGGGTGTGCATTAAGGCACACAAGCTGACGACTAGGGCCTGGCGTAAGCCTTAGCTCACTGAACGGCCTGTGCGAAACTCCTGAGCGTGACAAGAGAAATTGCTGACCGTAGCGAACAGACTGAGCAGCTGACAGGAGTTAGAGTGCCACGAGGAAGAGCCAGATTTCACGGGTAGCTAAGGGGGATTGATGTGAGAGGTGGCCCCACTTCACAGATAATTGAAGGGAGAGTTGGGCTCAATTTGGGGAGAGGAATCTGGCAGGGCCAGCAGTACCCAGGAAACCCCATCCATCAGTAATGCTGTGGAAGTCCGAGGTGACCTAGCTAAGAACACCTGCAACACCAAATCCGTTCACAGATGTAGCAAACCTGGGAGCAAGGGGGGAAAACCAAGCGGGACTAGGTCCCTTGTTTGGGAGGAGGCAAGGGCAGAGAAGGAGGAGTTGAGGAAGATGAGGGGGATGTATAAGCACAGAAAATGGAGAGAAGGGGGTGGGGGACGGGAACCCAGGAGCTAGTCGCGCTTAAGACAACTTGTTTGCTTCTTTGACTCAGCCCTGCACCTAATCCCCACAGTCCGTCCTACCTTCTTTCTGAGAGCGCTCCCAAATCCTTTTCTGTGTGGCCTCACTCTGTACCCAGTGTGGGGGTGGGTCCAGGGGCCTGGCTGCTAGCAATGGCAGAAGGGAACTCCGGTCATAGGGAGCCAGCGGTTGGAGACACCGAGTGTCTAGGGCCAGCTGCTGGTGGGAGTGCTGGGTGCGGGTGCAAGTCGCTCTTGAGCTTGAAGCTGGACTAGTTCACGCGCGAGAGGAGATACAGGTCTGGAAAGACCCAAGGTCTGGGCCAATCACTGGGTAAGTAGTTTGACATCCAGCCACAGATTTTAATTGAACTTAGTTCCCTTGCTGGTCTTTAAGGCACCCATGAACATGCTGTGCTTGCAAATCTAGGGAGTGGGGGGTGTGTGTGTGTTTCACTACTGAACATCAGTCCTGATCAGCTGGAGAGGAAGACAAGGACTGGGTTGTGCTTCCTGTGTTAAGCGGGTGCCGGTGAATGTACCGCTCCGTCGACGTTAATCTGGTCTGCCATTCATGCCAGTGACGTATGTGTGCACGGTCTCGCAGGCTAAGCAGCCTGGAGGAGTCTCACGATCACTAGCCCTTGTTCTCGTGGGGGACTTCAACTTGCCAGATGTCTGCTGGAAATACAATGCGGCCGAGAGGAAAGAGCCTAGGAGGTTCCTGGAGTGTGTGGAAGAGAACTTCCTGACACAGCTGGCGAGTGAGCCAACGAGGGAAGGCGCCCCGCTGGACCTGTTCTTTGTGAAACGAGAAGGACTGGTGGGGGATGCGACGGTGGGGGGCCACCTCGGGCATAGCAATGAGGAAATGAGAGAGTTTTCGATTCATGAGCAGAAAGGAGGGGGGTGAGCAGAAGTGCTACCTTGGACTGCCGGCGGGCTGGCTTTGGCCTCTTTAGGAGCCTGGTGGACAGAGCCCCTTGGCAGGCAGTCCTGAAAGGCAAAGGAGTCCAGGAAGGCGGCACACTCTTCAAGAAGGAAGTCTTAAAGGCGCAGGAGCAGGCCGTCCCCATGTGCCGCAATACGAGCTGGCAGGGAAGAAGAGCGGCCTGGTTGAACAGAGAGCTTTGGATGGAACTCAGGAAAAAAGAGAGAGTTTATGACCTTTGAAGAAGGGGCAGGCAACTCAGGAGGACTACAAGGATGTTGTGAGGTTTTGCAGCGAGAAAATCAGAAGGGCCAAAGCCCAACTAGACCTTAACCTGGCGACTGCCATAAAAGACAACCAAAAATGTTTCTCTAAATACATTAGCGACAAAAGGAGGCCTAAGGAGACTCTTCACCCTTTACCGGACGCGGGGGGAAACATAGTGACAAAGGATGACGAAAAGGCTGAGGTACTTCATGCCGCCTTTGCCTCAGCCTTTCAGAGTAAGACCAGTTGTTCTCCAGCTACCCAGCCCCCTGAGCTGGAAGATAGGGGCGGGGAGCAGAATGAAGCCCCCACAATCCAAGGAGAAATGGCTAGCGACCTGCTACACCACTCTAGACACCCACAAGTCGATGGGATGGGATGGGATGGGATCCACCCACGGGCACTGAGGGAGCTGGCGGAAGCGCTCACCAAGGCACTTCCCGTCATCTACCAGCAGTCCTGGCTAACCGGGGAGGTCCCAGCGGACCGAAGGTTAGCAAATGTGATGCCCGTCTTCAAGAAGGGCCGGCCAGACGATCCGGGGAACTACAGGCCTCTCAGCCTGACCTCGGTGTCGGGGAAGATTATGGAGCGGATCATCTTGAGTGCCATCGCGCGGCATGTAGAGGACAACCAGCCCATCAGGCCCAGTCAGCATGGCTTTATGAAAGGCAGGTCCTGCCTGACTAACCTGATCTCCTTCTGTGACAAAGTGCCCCGTTTAGCGGACGAGGGAAAGCCTGTGGATATAGTCTAGTTAGAATTTAGTAAAGCCATTGACACCGTTTCCCACAGCATTGTCCTGGAGAAACTGGCTGCTCACGGCTTGGACGGGCATACTCTTTGCTGGGTGAAAAACTGGCTGGATGGCCAGGCCCAAAGGGTTGTGGTGAATGGAGTTAAATGCGGTTGGCGGCCGGTCACAAGTGGTGTTCCCCAGGGCTCGGTACTTGGGCCGGTCTTGTTTAATACCTTTATCAAGGACCTGGACAAGAGGATCGAGTGCACCCTCAGTAAGTTTGCAGGCGACACCGAGTTGGGCGGGTGTGTTGATCTGCTGGAGGGTAGGAAGGCTCTTCAGAGGGAGCTGGACAGGCTGGGTGGATGGGCCGAGGCCAGTTGTATGAGGTTCAACAAGGCCAAGTGCCGAGTCCTACACTTGGGTCGCAACAATCCTGTGCAACGCTAGAGGCTTGGGACGAGTGGCTGGAAAGCAGCCTGGTGGAAGAGGACCTGGGAGTGCTGATTGGCAGCCGGCCCAATATGAGCCAGCAGTGTGCGCATGTGGCCAAGAAGGCCAATAGCACCCCGACTTGTATCAGAAAGAGTGTGGCCAGCAGGACTAGGGAAGCAATTGTACCTTTGTACTCAGCACTGGTGAGGCCTCAGCGCGAATGCTGTGTTCAGTTTTGGGCCCCTCACGACAAGAAAAGACATTGAGGTGCTGGAGCGTGCTCAGAGAAGGGCAATGAAACTGGTGAAGGGTCTGGAGCACAAGTCTTGTGAGGAGCGGTTGAGAGAGCTGGGCTTGTTTAGCCTGGAGAAGAGGAGGCTCAGGGGAGACCTTATCGCTCTCTACAACTAACTGAAAGGAGGGTGTAGAGAGGTGGCTGCCGGTCTCTTCTCCCACCTGGCAAGTGATAGGACAAGAGGAAATGGCCGCAAGTTGCACCAGGGGAGTTTTAGATCGGATATTGGAAAAACTCCTTCTCTGAAAGGGTTCTCAGACATTGGAACAAGCTGCCCAGGGAGGTGGTTGGATCACCATCCCTGGAGGTATTTAAAAGACGTGTGGATGAGGCGCTTAGGGGCATGGTTTAGTGGTGGACTTAGCAGGGTTAGGTTTACGGTTGGACTTGATGGTCTTGAAGGTCTTTTCCAACCTAAACCATTCCATGATTCTATGATTCTACGCCTGAAGGGCCTTGAGAGCAGCTCTTCCACTTTCAGACAGAGCCTGCCCCATCATCCCAGGGACCAGGTTGTGCACTCAGCTGTGTGCCTTACGGCAATTCCCACAAGCCAGGATGGCAGCAGGAAGCCCCCGCACCTTTCACGAGCTTTGAGGCTGCCATTCTTCAAGCCAATGCTCTCTAGCCTCCAGGGACCTAGCCCCACTCAGCAAATGCAACGCACGGGGCTGGCTCCTGCTTTCCTCCCGTGACTGCCCCGCACTCCAGCATGGGAGCAAGGCTCCACTATACAGCTGTAGAAGGTAGACGGATGAGATGAGGCTGACACAGGGCTTACCAAAGCCATGGATGTCGTGGTTTAACCCCAGCTGGCAACTAAGAACCACACAGCCGCTTGCTCGCTCCCCCAAGGTAGGATGGGGGTGAGAATCGGAAGGGTAAAAGTGAGAAAACTCGCGCGCTGAGATAAAGACGGTTTAATAGGTGAAGCAAAAACTACGCAGGCAAGCAAAGCCAAACCAGGAACTCATTCACTACTTCCCATCGGCAGGCAGGTGTTCAGCCGGTGTTCAGCCATGGCCAGGAAAGCAGGGCTCCATCACGCGTAACGGTTACTTGGGAAGACAAACGCCATCACTCCGCATGTCCCTCCCTTCCTTCTTCTTCCCCCAGCTTTATATGCTGAGCATGATGTCCTATGGTATGGAATATCCCTTTGGTCAGTTGGGGTCAGCTGTCCCAGCTGTGTCGCCTCCCAACTTTTTGAGCACCCCCAGCCTAGTCGTTGGTGGGGCGGTGTGAGAAGCAGAAAAGGCCTTGACTCTGTGTAAGCACTGCTTAGCAGTAACTAAAACATCCCTGCTTTATCAACACTGTTTCCAGCACAAATCCAAAACACAGCCCCATACTAGCTACTACAAAGAAAATTAACTCTACCCCAGCCAAAACCAGCACAATGGAGAATGGCGTGTGGTGCTGAGAGCGGGAGCATCCTTCTCTGGCTAGAGCCCAAAATTGCGTGTCCTTGGCCACGCGTACCAGGGGCCACAACTGCCCTTGTCGGTGTTGGCCCAGAACAGCAACGTAACTCATAGACAGCAAGGACAGGAAGCCTGCCAGAGGCTGTTGCTGTGGCTGACGTAGCCAGGGTGGCCTGCGCTGCATCTGCGTTTCACTGGGCTTTCTGCGGGAAGGCTGACACTGCTTGGGTACGCCTGCCTCAGTTGGCTTGCACATCACTGCTTGCCTGCCACGCCTGTAACCAGATAAGCTCTTCAACACCCAAGTATGTGCATCCTGCCCGCAGTAGCTGCCTTCTCTGGCACATACGTGTTTTGGGAAGGACGTGGTGGCAAACGGCTGCAGAGAGCAGGGTGGCAGTGAACTTCCCAAAGAGGCTATGATGCCCCACTTGTTTTTTTCCTGCCAGCTGTTAGCAGGCAGTGCTCGGAGGCAGGCGCTGCTGCCTGCCACGGGGCCTGCACACCTTCATCCATCCCACAAGCACAGCATTCAGTGCTGGTGGTGGGGGGGGAGTGTGTCGGGGGTGTCCGATGCCAGCTTCTGCCTGCCCTCCTGCTTGGAACACACCCATGTTGCCCCCCCTGCCCCAAGAGGCCACCGCGCCCAGCACCCGGAACCAGCGGCTCTGTGACATCAGCCCCGGGACCAAGGGCACCGCGGGCAACGTGAGTACTGCGGGCACTACGTCGGTTGCCGCACTGGTGGCGACGAGCTCTCCGTTCTTGCAGCTGCCACGTGTTGCTGGCAGCGATGAATTTGCTCCCCCTCTTCCTCCTACTGGCCCTGTGCTGGCCTGCGCACGGCACGTGGGACACCTGTGGGTAAGTAAGTGGCCCAAGGCTCCGGCAGGGAGCTTGGGCAACCCTTATGAGCTTCACTGGAGGGTGCCCACTCCTCCCCCGTGGCCACGCCAGAGTTTCCTGAACCCCATTTGGGAACCTCAGTTCCTTGCCAGCACCCATGCTGCTGGCACAACTGGCCTGCGGGGATAAAGCAGAAACAGGGGCGGATGCACGCACGCCCCACGGGCTTCCCCGGCCTTGCTGTCCACGCAACGCCTTGTGGGGAGGGAAGACGGCTCACCTTCAGCCTGAAGAGCAGCAAGCCATCGAGCAGGACGGTAATGAGTTTCTGTTTCCAGAGGGACCTGCGGGCTCCGGCCCATGGCTTCTCACCACGGCATGTCGCGCATCGTGGGTGGCACAGATGCCCCGCCAGGGTCCTGGCCCTGGATCGTCAGCATCCAGGATCCCTGGAAAACAGGCACGGGGCATACGTGCGGAGGGTCCCTCATCAGCCCACAGTGGGTCCTCACAGCAGCCCACTGCTTCACTGAGGCCAGGTAAGGAGGACCAGGGGACGGGGATATCCCCACAACACTAGCAGGTGCCCTGTCCGCAGCACCGCGTGCTACTCCCATCCCGTCTCCTTGCAGTCTGCCCGGTGCCTGGGCACCGCAGAGCCCAGCTGAGAGACTGCTCAGGAGAAGGCTGGGCTTGTGCCACTGCTTCCTAGCAGCCTCCAGCTCAACATTCCTTGTGCCTAAGGCGTGCCAGGGCACTCGCCGCCTCCCTAGCGCGGCTTTCCTCTCTCCCTTGTGGAGCAGAAGGCAGGGAACTGCCGGGCTGCTGCAGCACATGGCTCCGCTCCCTCTGACCCCTCTCTCCCTCTGCCTTCCAGGCACATCGCCATGTGGCGCGTGGTGATCGGGGCCACCCGGTTGACTCAGCTGGGCCCTGAGGCCCAAGTGCGCAATATCAGGCGGCTACTGGTTCACGAGCACTACAGCAATATCACGCAGAGGAACGACATCGCCCTGCTGGAACTGGACCAGCCTGTCCAGTGCGGCTACTCCGTACAGCTTGCCTGTGTGCCCGATGCCTCGCTCAGAGTGTCAAAGCTGACAACCTGCTACGTCAGCGGCTGGGGTTCCACGACTGAAAGAGGTGAGTTCCCAAAAACGTACTCGTGTCCTGAGCGCAAGCTTGGCACGCTGGGGAGACGGGTTGGGCTTCCTGAGAGCAGAGGCGAAAGCCAGAGTCAGGCTGTGGGGACGCATGCCTCTAGAGAGATGGGCCTGAGCCATTCCCCAAAGCGAGACAGAAGGGGACCACCGGTACAGTGCCTTCAAGGTGCAAAGCCAAGCCCTAGGGAAGGGCTTCGCCCAGACAGGGGAGGAGGAATGGCAACGAGCTGCCTGCTGTTAATTCCCTCCTGTGCTCACAGCTGGAGGATCGACTGATGTCCTGCAGGAGGCCAAGGTCCGCCTCATTGATGTCAACCTCTGTAACAGCAGCGGGTGGTACAGAGGGGCCATCCACACCCACAACCTGTGTGCTGGCTATGCGCAGGGTGGCATCGACACCTGCCAGGTAGGAGCGTGCTACGAGTCAAGCCCCAGCAGCACAGGCAGCCCTCTCACAACCGCCCCGCACGTACCCCGGCGCGTGCTTTGCCTGGCAAGTCACCCTCCCACCGCTGGGTCCCCACCGCTCTTGGGGCTGACCTCCCCTTCCCCACCTGCAGCTCCTTGCCCAGCGCCCCCCTTGCCCCAGAGGCCTGCGACTCTGCCCACAAAGCCCATCCAGTGCTCTTGGCAGCCCACCGGTCCACATCCCAAGCCTGCAACATCTGCGTTCCACACGTGCAGGGTCACTGTGCAGAGATGAGAGAGAGCCCTCCCTCCCTTACACGCCCACGACCCCCTCCCACACAAGCTTCTGTAGGCCCTGGCACCTGAGCGGGGTCTTTCTGTGCCGCAGAGTACAGCTCTGGCAGGTGCTGTGAGAGAGAAGGAGCCAGCCGTAGTGCTGACAGAGGCCACCCAACAGTACCTTCGTCCTCTCTCCTCCACTGCAGGGTGACAGCGGTGGTCCTCTCGTCTGCAAAGATAACAATGCAGACTACTTCTGGCTCGTTGGAGTCACCAGCTGGGGGAAAGGCTGCGCGAGAGCAAGACGGCCCGGAGTCTACACCTCCACGCAGCACTTTTACGGCTGGATCCTGGCACAGATGGGACTGCGCTCAGCAGTAACAGCTACTCCAATGCCACAGCCAGTCTTCACCTCAAGCCCCTTTCAGAGGCCAAGGCCGATACCAACGGAATTGGGCAGGTTTCCACCCTGCCCATTTCCACTCGAGAAGCTGGTGCAATTCTTTACTCGGGTGCAGGTGCTCCTGCAGTTCCTAAGGGGGACAAAGGCCTGAGCAGCACGATGGACAGGATCCAGTGCAGCCGGCAGCGTTCCACCGCCATTTCCTTCTGGGACGCTGCCTGCTGACCCAAAGGCAGCCTCAGTGCCAAAGGCCTGCTCTGTCCCGCCCACGCTCCTCCGAGTGCACGCAGGTGCTGAAGCTGACTCAGGTCTTCCAATAAAGTTGCCAATTTTCACAGCTAACCATGCTTCAGTCCGATTCAGTCTCCTGTGCGAGGCAAGGACTTCCACACCTGGCGCCTGCAAAAGGAGGCTGCAGGCAGTCAAGTAGGGCACAAAGGGAAAGAGCCACTCAAAAGGGCTGAAACCGTGCCCGGTCAGAGAGGAGGGTGCTCAGAGCCACCGTGAGATGGAGAAGACTGGCACGCTGAGGCTAGAACGAGGACAGGAAAAAAATGATGGGAGATGCAGATGACTGGGGGTGTGCATTAAGGCACACAAGCTGACGACTAGGGCCTGGCGTAAGCCTTAGCTCACTGAACGGCCTGTGCGAAACTCCTGAGCGTGACAAGAGAAATTGCTGACCGTAGCGAACAGACTGAGCAGCTGACAGGAGTTAGAGTGCCACGAGGAAGAGCCAGATTTCACGGGTAGCTAAGGGGGATTGATGTGAGAGGTGGCCCCACTTCACAGATAATTGAAGGGAGAGTTGGGCTCATTTTGGGGAGAGGAATCTGGCAGGGCCAGCAGTACCCAGGAAACCCCATCCATCAGTAATGCTGTGGAAGTCCGAGGTGACCTAGCTAAGAACACCTGCAACACCAAATCCGTTCACAGATGTAGCAAACCTGGGAGCAAGGGGGGAAAACCAAGTGGGACTAGGTCCCTTGTTTGGGAGGAGGCAAGGGCAGAGAAGGAGGAGTTGAGGAAGATGAGGGGGATGTATAAGCACAGAAAATGGAGAGAAGGGGGTGGGGGAGGGGAACCCAGGAGCTAGTCGCGCTTAAGACAACTTGTTTGCTTCTTTGACTCAGCCCTGCGCCTAATCCCCACAGTCCGTCCTACCTTCTTTCTGAGAGCGCTCCCAAATCCTTTTCTGTGTGGCCTCACTCTGTACCCAGTGTGGGGGTGGGTCCAGGGGCCTGGCTGCTAGCAATGGCAGAAGGGAACTCCGGTCATAGGGAGCCAGCGGTTGGAGACACCGAGTGTCTAGGGCCAGCTGCTGGTGGGAGTGCTGGGTGCGGGTGCAAGTCGCTCTTGAGCTTGAAGCTGGACTAGTTCACGCGCGAGAGGAGATACAGGTCTGGAAAGACCCAAGGTCTGGGCCAATCACTGGGTAAGTAGTTTGACATCCAGCCACAGATTTTAATTGAACTTAGTTCCCTTGCTGGTCTTTAAGGCACCCATGAACATGCTGTGCTTGCAAATCTAGGGAGTGGGGTGTGTGTGTGTGTTTCACTACTGAACATCAGTCCTGATCAGCTGGAGAGGAAGACAAGGACTGGGTTGTGCTTCCTGTGTTAAGCGAGTGCCGGTGAATGTACCGCTCCGTCGACGTTAATCTGGTCTGCCATTCATGCCAGTGACGTATGTGTGCACGGTCTTGCAGGCTAAGCAGCCTGGAGGAGTCTCACGATCACTAGCCCTTGTTCTCGTGGGGGACTTCAACTTGCCAGATGTCTGCTGGAAATACAATGCGGCCGAGAGGAAAGGGCCTAGGAGGTTCCTGGAGTGTGTGGAAGAGAACTTCCTGACACAGCTGGCGAGTGAGCCAACGAGGGAAGGCGCCCCGCTGGACCTGTTCTTTGTGAAACGAGAAGGACTGGTGGGGGATGCGACGGTGGGGGGCCACCTCGGGCATAGCAATGAGGAAATGAGAGAGTTTTCGATTCATGAGCAGAAAGGAGGGGGGTGAGCAGAAGTGCTACCTTGGACTGCCGGCGGGCTGGCTTTGGCCTCTTTAGGAGCCTGGTGGACAGAGCCCCTTGGCAGGCAGTCCTGAAAGGCAAAGGAGTCCAGGAAGGCGGCACACTCTTCAAGAAGGAAGTCTTAAAGGCGCAGGAGCAGGCCGTCCCCATGTGCCGCAATACGAGCTGGCAGGGAAGAAGAGCGGCCTGGTTGAACAGAGAGCTTTGGATGGAACTCAGGAAAAAAGAGAGAGTTTATGACCTTTGAAGAAGGGGCAGGCAACTCAGGAGGACTACAAGGATGTTGTGAGGTTTTGCAGCGAGAAAATCAGAAGGGCCAAAGCCCAACTAGACCTTAACCTGGCGACTGCCATAAAAGACAACCAAAAATGTTTCTCTAAATACATTAGTGACAAAAGGAGGCCTAAGGAGACTCTTCACCCTTTACCGGACGCGGGGGGAAACATAGTGACAAAGGATGACGAAAAGGCTGAGGTACTTCATGCCGCCTTTGCCTCAGCCTTTCAGAGTAAGACCAGTTGTTCTCCAGCTACCCAGCCCCCTGAGCTGGAAGATAGGGGCGGGGAGCAGAACGAAGCCCCCACAATCCAAGGAGAAATGGCTAGCGACCTGCTACACCACTCTAGACACCCACAAGTCGATGGGATGGGATGGGATGGGATGGGATCCACCCACGGGCACTGAGGGAGCTGGCGGAAGTGCTCACCAAGGCACTTCCCGTCATCTACCAGCAGTCCTGGCTAACCGGGGAGGTCCCAGCGGACCGAAGGTTAGCAAATGTGATGCCCGTCTTCAAGAAGGGCCGGCCAGACGATCCAGGGAACTACAGGCCTCTCAGCCTGACCTCGGTGTCGGGGAAGATTATGGAGCGGATCATCTTGAGTGCCATCGCGCGGCATGTAGAGGACAACCAGCCCATCAGGCCCAGTCAGCATGGCTTTATGAAAGGCAGGTCCTGCCTGACTAACCTGATCTCCTTCTGTGACAAAGTGACCCGTTTAGCGGACGAGGGAAAGCCTGTGGATATAGTCTACTTAGAATTTAGTAAAGCCATTGACACCGTTTCCCACAGCATTGTCCTGGAGAAACTGGCTGCTCACGGCTTGGACGGGCGTACTCTTTGCTGGGTGAAAAACTGGCTGGATGGCCAGGCCCAAAGGGTTGTGGTGAATGGAGTTAAATGCGGTTGGCGGCCGGTCACAAGTGGTGTTCCCCAGGGCTCGGTACTTGGGCCGGTCTTGTTTAATACCTTTATCAAGGACCTGGACAAGAGGATCGAGTGCACCCTCAGTAAGTTTGCAGGCGACACCGAGTTGGGCGGGTGTGTTGATCTGCTGGAGGGTAGGAAGGCTCTTCAGAGGGAGCTGGACAGGCTGGGTGGATGGGCCGAGGCCAGTTGTATGAGGTTCAACAAGGCCAAGTGCCGAGTCCTACACTTGGGTCGCAACAATCCTGTGCAACGCTACAGGCTTGGGACGAGTGGCTGGAAAGCAGCCTGGTGGAAGAGGACCTGGGAGTGCTGATTGGCAGCCGGCCCAATATGAGCCAGCAGTGTGCGCATGTGGCCAAGAAGGCCAATAGCACCCCGACTTGTATCAGAAAGAGTGTGGCCAGCAGGACTAGGGAAGCAATTGTACCTTTGTACTCAGCACTGGTGAGGCCTCAGCGCGAATGCTGTGTTCAGTTTTGGGCCCCTCACGACAAGAAAAGACATTGAGGTGCTGGAGCGTGCTCAGAGAAGGGCAATGAAACTGGTGAAGGGTCTGGAGCACAAGTCTTGTGAGGAGCGGTTGAGAGAGCTGGGCTTGTTTAGCCTGGAGAAGAGGAGGCTCAGGGGAGACCTTATCGCTCTCTACAACTAACTGAAAGGAGGGTGTAGAGAGGTGGCTGCCGGTCTCTTCTCCCACCTGGCAAGTGATAGGACAAGAGGAAATGGCCGCAAGTTGCACCAGGGGAGTTTTAGATCGGATATTGGAAAAACTCCTTCTCTGAAAGGGTTCTCAGACATTGGAACAAGCTGCCCAGGGAGGTGGTTGGATCACCATCCCTGGAGGTATTTAAAAGACGTGTGGATGAGGCGCTTAGGGGCATGGTTTAGTGGTGGACTTAGCAGGGTTAGGTTTACGGTTGGACTTGATGGTCTTGAAGGTCTTTTCCAACCTAAACCATTCCATGATTCTATGATTCTACGCCTGAAGGGCCTTGAGAGCAGCTCTTCCACTTTCAGACAGAGCCTGCCCCATCATCCCAGGGACCAGGTTGTGCACTCAGCTGTGTGCCTTACGGCAATTCCCACAAGCCAGGATGGCAGCAGGAAGCCCCCGCACCTTTCACGAGCTTTGAGGCTGCCATTCTTCAAGCCAATGCTCTCTAGCCTCCAGGGACCTAGCCCCACTCAGCAAATGCAACGCACGGGGCTGGCTCCTGCTTTCCTCCCGTGACTGCCCCGCACTCCAGCATGGGAGCAAGGCTCCACTATACAGCTGTAGAAGGTAGACGGATGAGATGAGGCTGACACAGGGCTTACCAAAGCCATGGATGTCGTGGTTTAACCCCAGCTGGCAACTAAGAACCACACAGCCGCTTGCTCGCTCCCCCAAGGTAGGATGGGGGTGAGAATCGGAAGGGTAAAAGTGAGAAAACTCGCGCGCTGAGATAAAGACGGTTTAATAGGTGAAGCAAAAACTACGCAGGCAAGCAAAGCCAAACCAGGAACTCATTCACTACTTCCCATCGGCAGGCAGGTGTTCAGCCGGTGTTCAGCCATGGCCAGGAAAGCAGGGCTCCATCACGCGTAACGGTTACTTGGGAAGACAAACGCCATCACTCCGCATGTCCCTCCCTTCCTTCTTCTTCCCCCAGCTTTATATGCTGAGCATGATGTCCTATGGTATGGAATATCCCTTTGGTCAGTTGGGGTCAGCTGTCCCAGCTGTGTCGCCTCCCAACTTTTTGTGCACCCCCAGCCTAGTCGTTGGTGGGGCGGTGTGAGAAGCAGAAAAGGCCTTGACTCTGTGTAAGCACTGCTTAGCAGTAACTAAAACATCCCTGCTTTATCAACACTGTTTCCAGCACAAATCCAAAACACAGCCCCATACTAGCTACTACAAAGAAAATTAACTCTACCCCAGCCAAAACCAGCACAATGGAGAATGGCGTGTGGTGCTGAGAGCGGGAGCATCCTTCTCTGGCTAGAGCCCAAAATTGCGTGTCCTTGGCCACGCGTACCAGGGGCCACAACTGCCCTTGTCGGTGTTGGCCCAGAACAGCAACGTAACTCATAGACAGCAAGGACAGGAAGCCTGCCAGAGGCTGTTGCTGTGGCTGACGTAGCCAGGGTGGCCTGCGCTGCATCTGCGTTTCACTGGGCTTTCTGCGGGAAGGCTGACACTGCTTGGGTACGCCTGCCTCAGTTGGCTTGCACATCACTGCTTGCCTGCCACGCCTGTAACCAGATAAGCTCTTCAACACCCAAGTATGTGCATCCTGCCCGCAGTAGCTGCCTTCTCTGGCACATACGTGTTTTGGGAAGGACGTGGTGGCAAACGGCTGCAGAGAGCAGGGTGGCAGTGAACTTCCCAAAGAGGCTATGATGCCCCACTTGTTTTTTTCCTGCCAGCTGTTAGCAGGCAGTGCTCGGAGGCAGGCGCTGCTGCCTGCCATGGGGCCTGCACGCCTTCATCCATCCCACAAGCACAGCATTCAGTGCTGGTGGTGGGGGGGGAGTGTGTCGGGGGTGTCCGCTGCCAGCTTCTGCCTGCCCTCCTGCTTGGAACACACCCATGTTGCCCCCCCTGCCCCAAGAGGCCACCGCGCCCAGCACCCGGAACCAGCGGCTCTGTGACATCAGCCCCGGGACCAAGGGCACCGCGGGCAACGTGAGTACTGCGGGCACTACGTCGGTTGCCGCACTGGTGGCGACGAGCTCTCCGTTCTTGCAGCTGCCACGTGTTGCTGGCAGCGATGAATTTGCTCCCCCTCTTCCTCCTACTGGCCCTGTGCTGGCCTGCGCACGGCACGTGGGACACCTGTGGGTAAGTAAGTGGCCCAAGGCTCCGGCAGGGAGCTTGGGCAACCCTTATGAGCTTCACTGGAGGGTGCCCACTCCTCCCCCGTGGCCACGCCAGAGTTTCCTGATCCCCATTTGGGAACCTCAGTTCCTTGCCAGCACCCATGCTGCTGGCACAACTGGCCTGCAGGGATAAAGCAGAAACAGGGGCGGATGCACGCACGCCCCACGGGCTTCCCCGGCCTTGCTGTCCACGCAACGCCTTGTGGGGAGGGAAGACGGCTCACCTTCAGCCTGAAGAGCAGCAAGCCATCGAGCAGGACGGTAATGAGTTTCTGTTTCCAGAGGGACCTGCGGGCTCCGGCCCATGGCTTCTCACCACGGCATGTCGCGCATCGTGGGTGGCACAGATGCCCCGCCAGGGTCCTGGCCCTGGATCGTCAGCATCCAGGATCCCTGGAAAACAGGCACGGGGCATACGTGCGGAGGGTCCCTCATCAGCCCACAGTGGGTCCTCACAGCAGCCCACTGCTTCACTGAGGCCAGGTAAGGAGGACCAGGGGACGGGGATATCCCCACAACACTAGCAGGTGCCCTGTCCGCAGCACCGCGTGCTACTCCCATCCCGTCTCCTTGCAGTCTGCCCGGTGCCTGGGCACCGCAGAGCCCAGCTGAGAGACTGCTCAGGAGAAGGCTGGGCTTGTGCCACTGCTTCCTAGCAGCCTCCAGCTCAACATTCCTTGTGCCTAAGGCGTGCCAGGGCACTCGCCGCCTCCCTAGCGCGGCTTTCCTCTCTCCCTTGTGGAGCAGAAGGCAGGGAACTGCCGGGCTGCTGCAGCACATGGCTCCGCTCCCTCTGACCCCTCTCTCCCTCTGCCTTCCAGGCACATCGCCATGTGGCGCGTGGTGATCGGGGCCACCCGGTTGACTCAGCTGGGCCCTGAGGCCCAAGTGCGCAATATCAGGCGGCTACTGGTTCACGAGCACTACAGCAATATCACGCAGAGGAACGACATCGCCCTGCTGGAACTGGACCAGCCTGTCCAGTGCGGCTACTCCGTACAGCTTGCCTGTGTGCCCGATGCCTCGCTCAGAGTGTCAAAGCTGACAACCTGCTACGTCAGCGGCTGGGGTTCCACGACTGAAAGAGGTGAGTTCCCAAAAACGTACTCGTGTCCTGAGCGCAAGCTTGGCACGCTGGGGAGACGGGTTGGGCTTCCTGAGAGCAGAGGTGAAAGCCAGAGTCAGGCTGTGGGGACGCATGCCTCTAGAGAGATGGGCCTGAGCCATTCCCCAAAGCGAGACAGAAGGGGACCACCGGTACAGTGCCTTCAAGGTGCAAAGCCAAGCCCTAGGGAAGGGCTTCGCCCAGACAGGGGAGGAGGAATGGCAACGAGCTGCCTGCTGTTAATTCCCTCCTGTGCTCACAGCTGGAGGATCGACTGATGTCCTGCAGGAGGCCAAGGTCCGCCTCATTGATGTCAACCTCTGTAACAGCAGCGGGTGGTACAGAGGGGCCATCCACACCCACAACCTGTGTGCTGGCTATGCGCAGGGTGGCATCGACACCTGCCAGGTAGGAGCGTGCTACGAGTCAAGCCCCAGCAGCACAGGCAGCCCTCTCACAACCGCCCCGCACGTACCCCGGCGCGTGCTTTGCCTGGCAAGTCACCCTCCCACCGCTGGGTCCCCACCGCTCTTGGGGCTGACCTCCCCTTCCCCACCTGCAGCTCCTTGCCCAGCGCCCCCCTTGCCCCAGAGGCCTGCGACTCTGCCCACAAAGCCCATCCAGTGCTCTTGGCAGCCCACCGGTCCACATCCCAAGCCTGCAACATCTGCGTTCCACACGTGCAGGGTCACTGTGCAGAGATGAGAGAGAGCCCTCCCTCCCTTACACGCCCACGACCCCCTCCCACACAAGCTTCTGTAGGCCCTGGCACCTGAGCGGGGTCTTTCTGTGCCGCAGAGTACAGCTCTGGCAGGTGCTGTGAGAGAGAAGGAGCCAGCCGTAGTGCTGACAGAGGCCACCCAACAGTACCTTCGTCCTCTCTCCTCCACTGCAGGGTGACAGCGGTGGTCCTCTCGTCTGCAAAGATAACAATGCAGACTACTTCTGGCTCGTTGGAGTCACCAGCTGGGGGAAAGGCTGCGCGAGAGCAAGACGGCCCGGAGTCTACACCTCCACGCAGCACTTTTACGGCTGGATCCTGGCACAGATGGGACTGCGCTCAGCAGTAACAGCTACTCCAATGCCACAGCCAGTCTTCACCTCAAGCCCCTTTCAGAGGCCAAGGCCGATACCAACGGAATTGGGCAGGTTTCCACCCTGCCCATTTCCACTCCAGAAGCTGGTGCAATTCTTTACTCGGGTGCAGGAGCTCCTGCAGTTCCTAAGGGGGACAAAGGCCTGAGCAGCACGATGGACAGGATCCAGTGCAGCCGGCAGCGTTCCACCGCCATTTCCTTCTGGGATGCTGCCTGCTGACCCAAAGGCAGCCTCAGTGCCAAAGGCCTGCTCTGTCCCGCCCACGCTCCTCCGAGTGCACGCAGGTGCTGAAGCTGACTCAGGTCTTCCAATAAAGTTGCCAATTTTCACAGCTAACCATGCTTCAGTCCGATTCAGTCTCCTGTGCGAGGCAAGGACTTCCACACCTGGCGCCTGCAAAAGGAGGCTGCAGGCAGTCAAGTAGGGCACAAAGGGAAAGAGCCACTCAAAAGGGCTGAAACCGTGCCTGGTCAGAGAGGAGGGTGCTCAGAGCCACCGTGAGATGGAGAAGACTGGCACGCTGAGGCTAGAACGAGGACAGGAAAAAAATGATGGGAGATGCAGATGACTGGGGGTGTGCATTAAGGCACACAAGCTGACGACTAGGGCCTGGCGTAAGCCTTAGCTCACTGAACGGCCTGTGCGAAACTCCTGAGCGTGACAAGAGAAATTGCTGACCGTAGCGAACAGACTGAGCAGCTGACAGGAGTTAGAGTGCCACGAGGAAGAGCCAGATTTCACGGGTAGCTAAGGGGGATTGATGTGAGAGGTGGCCCCACTTCACAGATAATTGAAGGGAGAGTTGGGCTCATTTTGGGGAGAGGAATCTGGCAGGGCCAGCAGTACCCAGGAAACCCCATCCATCAGTAATGCTGTGGAAGTCCGAGGTGACCTAGCTAAGAACACCTGCAACACCAAATCCGTTCACAGATGTAGCAAACCTGGGAGCAAGGGGGGAAAACCAAGTGGGACTAGGTCCCTTGTTTGGGAGGAGGCAAGGGCAGAGAAGGAGGAGTTGAGGAAGATGAGGGGGATGTATAAGCACAGAAAATGGAGAGAAGGGGGTGGGGGAGGGGAACCCAGGAGCTAGTCGCGCTTAAGACAACTTGTTTGCTTCTTTGACTCAGCCCTGCGCCTAATCCCCACAGTCCGTCCTACCTTCTTTCTGAGAGCGCTCCCAAATCCTTTTCTGTGTGGCCTCACTCTGTACCCAGTGTGGGGGTGGGTCCAGGGGCCTGGCTGCTAGCAATGGCAGAAGGGAACTCCGGTCATAGGGAGCCAGCGGTTGGAGACACCGAGTGTCTAGGGCCAGCTGCTGGTGGGAGTGCTGGGTGCGGGTGTAAGTCGCTCTTGAGCTTGAAGCTGGACTAGTTCACGCGCGAGAGGAGATACAGGTCTGGAAAGACCCAAGGTCTGGGCCAATCACTGGGTAAGTAGTTTGACATCCAGCCACAGATTTTAATTGAACTTAGTTCCCTTGCTGGTCTTTAAGGCACCCATGAACATGCTGTGCTTGCAAATCTAGGGAGTGGGGTGTGTGTGTGTGTTTCACTACTGAACATCAGTCCTGATCAGCTGGAGAGGAAGACAAGGACTGGGTTGTGCTTCCTGTGTTAAGCGGGTGCCGGTGAATGTACCGCTCCGTCGACGTTAATCTGGTCTGCCATTCATGCCAGTGACGTATGTGTGCACGGTCTTGCAGGCTAAGCAGCCTGGAGGAGTCTCACGATCGCTAGCCCTTGTTCTCGTGGGGGACTTCAACTTGCCAGATGTCTGCTGGAAATACAATGCGGCCGAGAGGAAAGAGCCTAGGAGGTTCCTGGAGCGTGTGGAAGAGAACTTCCTGACACAGCTGGCGAGTGAGCCAACGAGGGAAGGCGCCCCGCTGGACCTGTTCTTTGTGAAACGAGAAGGACTGGTGGGGGATGCGACGGTGGGGGGCCACCTCGGGCATAGCAATGAGGAAATGAGAGAGTTTTCGATTCATGAGCAGAAAGGAGGGGGGTGAGCAGAAGTGCTACCTTGGACTGCCGGCGGGCTGGCTTTGGCCTCTTTAGGAGCCTGGTGGACAGAGCCCCTTGGCAGGCAGTCCTGAAAGGCAAAGGAGTCCAGGAAGGCGGCACACTCTTCAAGAAGGAAGTCTTAAAGGCGCAGGAGCAGGCCGTCCCCATGTGCCGCAATACGAGCTGGCAGGGAAGAAGAGCGGCCTGGTTGAACAGAGAGCTTTGGATGGAACTCAGGAAAAAAGAGAGAGTTTATGACCTTTGAAGAAGGGGCAGGCAACTCAGGAGGACTACAAGGATGTTGTGAGGTTTTGCAGCGAGAAAATCAGAAGGGCCAAAGCCCAACTAGACCTTAACCTGGCGACTGCCATAAAAGACAACCAAAAATGTTTCTCTAAATACATTAGTGACAAAAGGAGGCCTAAGGAGACTCTTCACCCTTTACCGGACGCAGGGGGAAACATAGTGACAAAGGATGACGAAAAGGCTGAGGTACTTCATGCCGCCTTTGCCTCAGTCTTTCAGAGTAAGACCAGTTGTTCTCCAGCTACCCAGCCCCCTGAGCTGGAAGATAGGGGCGGGGAGCAGAATGAAGCCCCCACAATCCAAGGAGAAATGGCTAGCGACCTGCTACACCACTCTAGACACCCACAAGTCGATGGGATGGGATGGGATGGGATGGGATGGGATGGGATGGGATGGGATGGGATCCACCCACGGGCACTGAGGGAGCTGGCGGAAGCGCTCACCAAGCCACTTCCCGTCATCTACCAGCAGTCCTGGCTAACCGGGGAGGTCCCAGCGGACCGAAGGTTAGCAAATGTGATGCCCGTCTTCAAGAAGGGCCGGCCAGACGATCCGGGGAACTACAGGCCTCTCAGCCTGACCTCGGTGTCGGGGAAGATTATGGAGCGGATCATCTTGAGTGCCATCGCGCGGCATGTAGAGGACAACCAGCCCATCAGGCCCAGTCAGCATGGCTTTATGAAAGGCAGGTCCTGCCTGACTAACCTGATCTCCTTCTGTGACAAAGTGCCCCGTTTAGTGGACGAGGGAAAGCCTGTGGATATAGTCTACTTAGAATTTAGTAAAGCCATTGACACCATTTCCCACAGCATTGTCCTGGAGAAACTGGCT
The DNA here is from genome assembly GCF_030936135.1 of Gavia stellata. Classification (NCBI taxonomy): domain Eukaryota; kingdom Metazoa; phylum Chordata; class Aves; order Gaviiformes; family Gaviidae; genus Gavia; species Gavia stellata. The sequence goes on along the minus strand of NW_026776725.1, from coordinate 254,570 downwards.
GCTCACGGCTTGGACGGGCATACTCTTTGCTGGGTGAAAAACTGGCTGGATGGCCAGGCCCAAAGGGTTGTGGTGAATGGAGTTAAATGCGGTTGGCGGCCGGTCACAAGTGGTGTTCCCCAGGGCTCGGTACTTGGGCCGGTCTTGTTTAATACCTTTATCAAGGACCTGGACAAGAGGATCGAGTGCACCCTCAGTAAGTTTGCAGGCGACACCGAGTTGGGCGGGTGTGTTGATCTGCTGGAGGGTAGGAAGGCTCTTCAGAGGGAGCTGGACAGGCTGGGTGGATGGGCCGAGGCCAGTTGTATGAGGTTCAACAAGGCCAAGTGCCGAGTCCTACACTTGGGTCGCAACAATCCTGTGCAACGCTACAGGCTTGGGACGAGTGGCTGGAAAGCAGCCTGGTGGAAGAGGACCTGGGAGTGCTGATTGGCAGCCGGCCCAATATGAGCCAGCAGTGTGCGCATGTGGCCAAGAAGGCCAATAGCACCCCGACTTGTATCAGAAAGAGTGTGGCCAGCAGGACTAGGGAAGCAATTGTACCTTTGTACTCAGCACTGGTGAGGCCTCAGCGCGAATGCTGTGTTCAGTTTTGGGCCCCTCACGACAAGAAAAGACATTGAGGTGCTGGAGCGTGCTCCGAGAAGGGCAATGAAACTGGTGAAGGGTCTGGAGCACAAGTCTTGTGAGGAGCGGTTGAGAGAGCTGGGCTTGTTTAGCCTGGAGAAGAGGAGGCTCAGGGGAGACCTTATCGCTCTCTACAACTAACTGAAAGGAGGGTGTAGAGAGGTGGCTGCCGGTCTCTTCTCCCACCTGGCAAGTGATAGGACAAGAGGAAATGGCCGCAAGTTGCACCAGGGGAGTTTTAGATCGGATATTGGAAAAACTCCTTCTCTGAAAGGGTTCTCAGACATTGGAACAAGCTGCCCAGGGAGGTGGTTGGATCACCATCCCTGGAGGTATTTAAAAGACGTGTGGATGAGGCGCTTAGGGGCATGGTTTAGTGGTGGACTTAGCAGGGTTAGGTTTACGGTTGGACTTGATGGTCTTGAAGGTCTTTTCCAACCTAAACCATTCCATGATTCTATGATTCTACGCCTGAAGGGCCTTGAGAGCAGCTCTTCCACTTTCAGACAGAGCCTGCCCCATCATCCCAGGGACCAGGTTGTGCACTCAGCTGTGTGCCTTACGGCAATTCCCACAAGCCAGGATGGCAGCAGGAAGCCCCCGCACCTTTCAGGAGCTTTGAGGCTGCCATTCTTCAAGCCAATGCTCTCTAGCCTCCAGGGACCTAGCCCCACTCAGCAAATGCAACGCACGGGGCTGGCTCCTGCTTTCCTCCCGTGACTGCCCCGCACTCCAGCATGGGAGCAAGGCTCCACTATACAGCTGTAGAAGGTAGACGGATGAGATGAGGCTGACACAGGGCTTACCAAAGCCATGGATGTCGTGGTTTAACCCCAGCTGGCAACTAAGAACCACACAGCCGCTTGCTCGCTCCCCCAAGGTAGGATGGGGGTGAGAATCGGAAGGGTAAAAGTGAGAAAACTCGCGCGCTGAGATAAAGACGGTTTAATAGGTGAAGCAAAAACTACGCAGGCAAGCAAAGCCAAACCAGGAACTCATTCACTACTTCCCATCGGCAGGCAGGTGTTCAGCCGGTGTTCAGCCATGGCCAGGAAAGCAGGGCTCCATCACGCGTAACGGTTACTTGGGAAGACAAACGCCATCACTCCGCATGTCCCTCCCTTCCTTCTTCTTCCCCCAGCTTTATATGCTGAGCATGATGTCCTATGGTATGGAATATCCCTTTGGTCAGTTGGGGTCAGCTGTCCCAGCTGTGTCGCCTCCCAACTTTTTGTGCACCCCCAGCCTAGTCGTTGGTGGGGCGGTGTGAGAAGCAGAAAAGGCCTTCACTCTGTGTAAGCACTGCTTAGCAGTAACTAAAACATCCCTGCTTTATCAACACTGTTTCCAGCACAAATCCAAAACACAGCCCCATACTAGCTACTACAAAGAAAATTAACTCTACCCCAGCCAAAACCAGCACAATGGAGAATGGCGTGTGGTGCTGAGAGCGGGAGCATCCTTCTCTGGCTAGAGCCCAAAATTGCGTGTCCTTGGCCACGCGTACCAGGGGCCACAACTGCCCTTGTCGGTGTTGGCCCAGAACAGCAACGTAACTCATAGACAGCAAGGACAGGAAGCCTGCCAGAGGCTGTTGCTGTGGCTGACGTAGCCAGGGTGGCCTGCGCTGCATCTGCGTTTCACTGGGCTTTCTGCGGGAAGGCTGACACTGCTTGGGTACGCCTGCCTCAGTTGGCTTGCACATCACTGCTTGCCTGCCACGCCTGTAACCAGATAAGCTCTTCAACACCCAAGTATGTGCATCCTGCCCGCAGTAGCTGCCTTCTCTGGCACATACGTGTTTTGGGAAGGACGTGGTGGCAAACGGCTGCAGAGAGCAGGGTGGCAGTGAACTTCCCAAAGAGGCTATGATGCCCCACTTGTTTTTTTCCTGACAGCTGTTAGCAGGCAGTGCTCGGAGGCAGGCGCTGCTGCCTGCCACGGGGCCTGCACGCCTTCATCCCACAAGCACAGCATTCAGTGCTGGTGGTGGTGGGGGAGTGTGTCGGGGCTGTCCGATGCCAGCTTCTGCCTGCCCTCCTGCTTGGAACACACCCATGTTGCCCCCCCTGCCCCAAGAGGCCACCGCGCCCAGCACCCGGAACCAGCGGCTCTGTGACATCAGCCCCGGGACCAAGGGCACCGCGGGCAACGTGAGTACTGCGGGCACTACGTCGGTTGCCGCACTGGTGGCGACGAGCTCTCCGTTCTTGCAGCTGCCACGTGTTGCTGGCAGCGATGAATTTGCTCCCCCTCTTCCTCCTACTGGCCCTGTGCTGGCCTGCGCACGGCACGTGGGACACCTGTGGGTAAGTAAGTGGCCCAAGGCTCTGGCAGGGAGCTTGGGCAACCCTTATGAGCTTCACTGGAGGGTGCCCACTCCTCCCCCGTGGCCACGCCAGAGTTTCCTGAACCCCATTTGGGAACCTCAGTTCCTTGCCAGCACCCATGCTGCTGGCACAACTGGCCTGCGGGGATAAAGCAGAAACAGGGGCGGATGCACGCACGCCCCACGGGCTTCCCTGGCCTTGCTGTCCACGCAACGCCTTGTGGGGAGGGAAGACGGCTCACCTTCAGCCTGAAGAGCAGCAAGCCATCGAGCAGGACGGTAATGAGTTTCTGTTTCCAGAGGGACCTGCGGGCTCCGGCCCATGGCTTCTCACCACGGCATGTCGCGCATCGTGGGTGGCACAGATGCCCCGCCAGGGTCCTGGCCCTGGATCGTCAGCATCCAGGATCCCTGGAAAACAGGCACGGGGCATACGTGCGGAGGGTCCCTCATCAGCCCACAGTGGGTCCTCACAGCAGCCCACTGCTTCACTGAGGCCAGGTAAGGAGGACCAGGGGACGGGGATATCCCCACAACACTAGCAGGTGCCCTGTCCGCAGCACCGCGTGCTACTCCCATCCCGTCTCCTTGCAGTCTGCCCGGTGCCTGGGCACCGCAGAGCCCAGCTGAGAGACTGCTCAGGAGAAGGCTGGGCTTGTGCCACTGCTTCCTAGCAGCCTCCAGCTCAACATTCCTTGTGCCTAAGGCGTGCCAGGGCACTCGCCGCCTCCCTAGCGCGGCTTTCCTCTCTCCCTTGTGGAGCAGAAGGCAGGGAACTGCCGGGCTGCTGCAGCACATGGCTCCGCTCCCTCTGACCCCTCTCTCCCTCTGCCTTCCAGGCACATCGCCATGTGGCGCGTGGTGATCGGGGCCACCCGGTTGACTCAGCTGGGCCCTGAGGCCCAAGTGCGCAATATCAGGCGGCTACTGGTTCACGAGCACTACAGCAATATCACGCAGAGGAACGACATCGCCCTGCTGGAACTGGACCAGCCTGTCCAGTGCGGCTACTCCGTACAGCTTGCCTGTGTGCCCGATGCCTCGCTCAGAGTGTCAAAGCTGACAACCTGCTACGTCAGCGGCTGGGGTTCCACGACTGAAAGAGGTGAGTTCCCAAAAACGTACTCGTGTCCTGAGCGCAAGCTTGGCACGCTGGGGAGACGGGTTGGGCTTCCTGAGAGCAGAGGCGAAAGCCAGAGTCAGGCTGTGGGGACGCATGCCTCTAGAGAGATGGGCCTGAGCCATTCCCCAAAGCGAGACAGAAGGGGACCACCGGTACAGTGCCTTCAAGGTGCAAAGCCAAGCCCTAGGGAAGGGCTTCGCCCAGACAGGGGAGGAGGAATGGCAACGAGCTGCCTGCTGTTAATTCCCTCCTGTGCTCACAGCTGGAGGATCGACTGATGTCCTGCAGGAGGCCAAGGTCCGCCTCATTGATGTCAACCTCTGTAACAGCAGCGGGTGGTACAGAGGGGCCATCCACACCCACAACCTGTGTGCTGGCTATGCGCAGGGTGGCATCGACACCTGCCAGGTAGGAGCGTGCTACGAGTCAAGCCCCAGCAGCACAGGCAGCCCTCTCACAACCGCCCCGCACGTACCCCGGCGCGTGCTTTGCCTGGCAAGTCACCCTCCCACCGCTGGGTCCCCACCGCTCTTGGGGCTGACCTCCCCTTCCCCACCTGCAGCTCCTTGCCCAGCGCCCCCCTTGCCCCAGAGGCCTGCGACTCTGCCCACAAAGCCCATCCAGTGCTCTTGGCAGCCCACCGGTCCACATCCCAAGCCTGCAACATCTGCGTTCCACACGTGCAGGGTCACTGTGCAGAGATGAGAGAGAGCCCTCCCTCCCTTACACGCCCACGACCCCCTCCCACACAAGCTTCTGTAGGCCCTGGCACCTGAGCGGGGTCTTTCTGTGCCGCAGAGTACAGCTCTGGCAGGTGCTGTGAGAGAGAAGGAGCCAGCCGTAGTGCTGACAGAGGCCACCCAACAGTACCTTCGTCCTCTCTCCTCCACTGCAGGGTGACAGCGGTGGTCCTCTCGTCTGCAAAGATAACAATGCAGACTACTTCTGGCTCGTTGGAGTCACCAGCTGGGGGAAAGGCTGCGCGAGAGCAAGACGGCCCGGAGTCTACACCTCCACGCAGCACTTTTACGGCTGGATCCTGGCACAGATGGGACTGCGCTCAGCAGTAACAGCTACTCCAATGCCACAGCCAGTCTTCACCTCAAGCCCCTTTCAGAGGCCAAGGCCGATACCAACGGAATTGGGCAGGTTTCCACCCTGCCCATTTCCACTCGAGAAGCTGGTGCAATTCTTTACTCGGGTGCAGGAGCTCCTGCAGTTCCTAAGGGGGACAAAGGCCTGAGCAGCACGATGGACAGGATCCAGTGCAGCCGGCAGCGTTCCACCGCCATTTCCTTCTGGGACGCTGCCTGCTGACCCAAAGGCAGCCTCAGTGCCAAAGGCCTGCTCTGTCCCGCCCACGCTCCTCCGAGTGCACGCAGGTGCTGAAGCTGACTCAGGTCTTCCAATAAAGTTGCCAATTTTCACAGCTAACCATGCTTCAGTCCGATTCAGTCTCCTGTGCGAGGCAAGGACTTCCACACCTGGCGCCTGCAAAAGGAGGCTGCAGGCAGTCAAGTAGGGCACAAAGGGAAAGAGCCACTCAAAAGGGCTGAAACCGTGCCTGGTCAGAGAGGAGGGTGCTCAGAGCCACCGTGAGATGGAGAGGACTGGCACGCTGAGGCTAGAACGAGGACAGGAAAAAAATGATGGGAGATGCAGATGACTGGGGGTGTGCATTAAGGCACACAAGCTGACGACTAGGGCCTGGCGTAAGCCTTAGCTCACTGAACGGCCTGTGCGAAACTCCTGAGCGTGACAAGAGAAATTGCTGACCGTAGCGAACAGACTGAGCAGCTGACAGGAGTTAGAGTGCCACGAGGAAGAGCCAGATTTCACGGGTAGCTAAGGGGGATTGATGTGAGAGGTGGCCCCACTTCACAGATAATTGAAGGGAGAGTTGGGCTCATTTTGGGGAGAGGAATCTGGCAGGGCCAGCAGTACCCAGGAAACCCCATCCATCAGTAATGCTGTGGAAGTCCGAGGTGACCTAGCTAAGAACACCTGCAACACCAAATCCGTTCACAGATGTAGCAAACCTGGGAGCAAGGGGGGAAAACCAAGCGGGACTAGGTCCCTTGTTTGGGAGGAGGCAAGGGCAGAGAAGGAGGAGTTGAGGAAGATGAGGGGGATGTATAAACACAGAAAATGGAGAGAAGGGGGTGGGGGAGGGGAACCCAGGAGCTAGTCGCGCTTAAGACAACTTGTTTGCTTCTTTGACTCAGCCCTGCGCCTAATCCCCACAGTCCGTCCTACCTTCTTTCTGAGAGCACTCCCAAATCCTTTTCTGTGTGGCCTCACTCTGTACCCAGTGTGGGGGTGGGTCCAGGGGCCTGGCTGCTAGCAATGGCAGAAGGGAACTCCGGTCATAGGGAGCCAGCGGTTGGAGACACCGAGTGTCTAGGGCCAGCTGCTGGTGGGAGTGCTGGGTGCGGGTGCAAGTCGCTCTTGAGCTTGAAGCTGGACTAGTTCACGCGCGAGAGGAGATACAGGTCTGGAAAGACCCAAGGTCTGGGCCAATCACTGGGTAAGTAGTTTGACATCCAGCCACAGATTTTAATTGAACTTAGTTCCCTTGCTGGTCTTTAAGGCACCCATGAACATGCTGTGCTTGCAAATCTAGGGAGTGGGGGGTGTGTGTGTGTTTCACTACTGAACATCAGTCCTGATCAGCTGGAGAGGAAGACAAGGACTGGGTTGTGCTTCCTGTGTTAAGCGGGTGCCGGTGAATGTACCGCTCCGTCGACGTTAATCTGGTCTGCCATTCATGCCAGTGACGTATGTGTGCACGGTCTTGCAGGCTAAGCAGCCTGGAGGAGTCTCACGATCACTAGCCCTTGTTCTCGTGGGGGACTTCAACTTGCCAGATGTCTGCTGGAAATACAATGCGGCCGAGAGGAAAGAGCCTAGGAGGTTCCTGGAGCGTGTGGAAGAGAACTTCCTGACACAGCTGGCGAGTGAGCCAACGAGGGAAGGCGCCCCGCTGGACCTGTTCTTTGTGAAACGAGAAGGACTGGTGGGGGATGCGACGGTGGGGGGCCACCTCGGGCATAGCAATGAGGAAATGAGAGAGTTTTCGATTCATGAGCAGAAAGGAGGGGGGTGAGCAGAAGTGCTACCTTGGACTGCCGGCGGGCTGGCTTTGGCCTCTTTAGGAGCCTGGTGGACAGAGCCCCTTGGCAGGCAGTCCTGAAAGGCAAAGGAGTCCAGGAAGGCGGCACACTCTTCAAGAAGGAAGTCTTAAAGGCGCAGGAGCAGGCCGTCCCCATGTGCCGCAATACGAGCTGGCAGGGAAGAAGAGCGGCCTGGTTGAACAGAGAGCTTTGGATGGAACTCAGGAAAAAAGAGAGAGTTTATGACCTTTGAAGAAGGGGCAGGCAACTCAGGAGGACTACAAGGATGTTGTGAGGTTTTGCAGTGAGAAAATCAGAAGGGCCAAAGCCCAACTAGACCTTAACCTGGCGACTGCCATAAAAGACAACCAAAAATGTTTCTCTAAATACATTAGCGACAAAAGGAGGCCTAAGGAGACTCTTCACCCTTTACCGGACGCGGGGGGAAACATAGTGACAAAGGATGACGAAAAGGCTGAGGTACTTCATGCCGCCTTTGCCTCAGTCTTTCAGAGTAAGACCAGTTGTTCTCCAGCTACCCAGCCCCCTGAGCTGGAAGATAGGGGCGGGGAGCAGAATGAAGCCCCCACAATCCAAGGAGAAATGGCTAGCGACCTGCTACACCACTCTAGACACCCACAAGTCGATGGGATGGGATGGGATGGGATGGGATGGGATCCACCCACGGGCACTGAGGGAGCTGGCGGAAGCGCTCACCAAGCCACTTCCCGTCATCTACCAGCAGTCCTGGCTAACCGGGGAGGTCCCAGCGGACCGAAGGTTAGCAAATGTGATGCCCGTCTTCAAGAAGGGCCGGCCAGACGATCCGGGGAACTACAGGCCTCTCAGCCTGACCTCGGTGTCGGGGAAGATTATGGAGCGGATCATCTTGAGTGCCATCGCGCGGCATGTAGAGGACAACCAGCCCATCAGGCCCAGTCAGCATGGCTTTATGAAAGGCAGGTCCTGCCTGACTAACCTGATCTCCTTCTGTGACAAAGTGCCCCGTTTAGCGGACGAGGGAAAGCCTGTGGATATAGTCTACTTAGAATTTAGTAAAGCCATTGACACCGTTTCCCACAGCATTGTCCTGGAGAAACTGGCTGCTCACGGCTTGGACGGGCGTACTCTTTGCTGGGTGAAAAACTGGCTGGATGGCCAGGCCCAAAGGGTTGTGGTGAATGGAGTTAAATGCGGTTGGCGGCCGGTCACAAGTGGTGTTCCCCAGGGCTCGGTACTTGGGCCGGTCTTGTTTAATACCTTTATCAAGGACCTGGACAAGAGGATCGAGTGCACCCTCAGTAAGTTTGCAGGCGACACCGAGTTGGGCGGGTGTGTTGATCTGCTGGAGGGTAGGAAGGCTCTTCAGAGGGAGCTGGACAGGCTGGGTGGATGGGCCGAGGCCAGTTGTATGAGGTTCAACAAGGCCAAGTGCCGAGTCCTACACTTGGGTCGCAACAATCCTGTGCAACGCTAGAGGCTTGGGACGAGTGGCTGGAAAGCAGCCTGGTGGAAGAGGACCTGGGAGTGCTGATTGGCAGCCGGCCCAATATGAGCCAGCAGTGTGCGCAGGTGGCCAAGAAGGCCAATAGCACCCCGACTTGTATCAGAAAGAGTGTGGCCAGCAGGACTAGGGAAGCAATTGTACCTTTGTACTCAGCACTGGTGAGGCCTCAGCGCGAATGCTGTGTTCAGTTTTGGGCCCCTCACGACAAGAAAAGACATTGAGGTGCTGGAGCGTGCTCCGAGAAGGGCAATGAAACTGGTGAAGGGTCTGGAGCACAAGTCTTGTGAGGAGCGGTTGAGAGAGCTGGGCTTGTTTAGCCTGGAGAAGAGGAGGCTCAGGGGAGACCTTATCGCTCTCTACAACTAACTGAAAGGAGGGTGTAGAGAGGTGGCTGCCGGTCTCTTCTCCCACCTGGCAAGTGATAGGACAAGAGGAAATGGCCGCAAGTTGCACCAGGGGAGTTTTAGATCGGATATTGGAAAAACTCCTTCTCTGAAAGGGTTCTCAGACATTGGAACAAGCTGCCCAGGGAGGTGGTTGGATCACCATCCCTGGAGGTATTTAAAAGACGTGTGGATGAGGCGCTTAGGGGCATGGTTTAGTGGTGGACTTAGCAGGGTTAGGTTTACGGTTGGACTTGATGGTCTTGAAGGTCTTTTCCAACCTAAACCATTCCATGATTCTATGATTCTACGCCTGAAGGGCCTTGAGAGCAGCTCTTCCACTTTCAGACAGAGCCTGCCCCATCATCCCAGGGACCAGGTTGTGCACTCAGCTGTGTGCCTTACGGCAATTCCCACAAGCCAGGATGGCAGCAGGAAGCCCCCGCACCTTTCACGAGCTTTGAGGCTGCCATTCTTCAAGCCAATGCTCTCTAGCCTCCAGGGACCTAGCCCCACTCAGCAAATGCAACACACGGGGCTGGCTCCTGCTTTCCTCCCGTGACTGCCCCGCACTCCAGCATGGGAGCAAGGCTCCACTATACAGCTGTAGAAGGTAGACGGATGAGATGAGGCTGACACAGGGCTTACCAAAGCCATGGATGTCGTGGTTTAACCCCAGCTGGCAACTAAGAACCACACAGCCGCTTGCTCGCTCCCCCAAGGTAGGATGGGGGTGAGAATCGGAAGGGTAAAAGTGAGAAAACTCGCGCGCTGAGATAAAGACGGTTTAATAGGTGAAGCAAAAACTACGCAGGCAAGCAAAGCCAAACCAGGAACTCATTCACTACTTCCCATCGGCAGGCAGGTGTTCAGCCGGTGTTCAGCCATGGCCAGGAAAGCAGGGCTCCATCACGCGTAACGGTTACTTGGGAAGACAAACGCCATCACTCCGCATGTCCCTCCCTTCCTTCTTCTTCCCCCAGCTTTATATGCTGAGCATGATGTCCTATGGTATGGAATATCCCTTTGGTCAGTTGGGGTCAGCTGTCCCAGCTGTGTCGCCTCCCAACTTTTTGTGCACCCCCAGCCTAGTCGTTGGTGGGGCGGTGTGAGAAGCAGAAAAGGCCTTGACTCTGTGTAAGCACTGCTTAGCAGTAACTAAAACATCCCTGCTTTATCAACACTGTTTCCAGCACAAATCCAAAACACAGCCCCATACTAGCTACTACAAAGAAAATTAACTCTACCCCAGCCAAAACCAGCACAATGGAGAATGGCGTGTGGTGCTGAGAGCGGGAGCATCCTTCTCTGGCTAGAGCCCAAAATTGCCTGTCCTTGGCCACGCGTACCAGGGGCCACAACTGCCCTTGTCGGTGTTGGCCCAGAACAGCAACGTAACTCATAGACAGCAAGGACAGGAAGCCTGCCAGAGGCTGTTGCTGTGGCTGACGTAGCCAGGGTGGCCTGCGCTGCATCTGCGTTTCACTGGGCTTTCTGCGGGAAGGCTGACACTGCTTGGGTACGCCTGCCTCAGTTGGCTTGCACATCACTGCTTGCCTGCCACGCCTGTAACCAGATAAGCTCTTCAACACCCAAGTATGTGCATCCTGCCCGCAGTAGCTGCCTTCTCTGGCACATACGTGTTTTGGGAAGGACGTGGTGGCAAACGGCTGCAGAGAGCAGGGTGGCAGTGAACTTCCTAAAGAGGCTATGATGCCCCACTTGTTTTTTTCCTGCCAGCTGTTAGCAGGCAGTGCTCGGAGGCAGGCGCTGCTGCCTGCCACGGGGCCTGCACGCCTTCATCCATCCCACAAGCACAGCATTCAGTGCTGGTGGTGGGGGGGGAGTGTGTCGGGGGTGTCCGCTGCCAGCTTCTGCCTGCCCTCCTGCTTGGAACACACCCATGTTGCCCCCCCTGCCCCAAGAGGCCACCGCGCCCAGCACCCGGAACCAGCGGCTCTGTGACATCAGCCCCGGGACCAAGGGCACCGCGGGCAACGTGAGTACTGCGGGCACTACGTCGGTTGCCGCACTGGTGGCGACGAGCTCTCCGTTCTTGCAGCTGCCACGTGTTGCTGGCAGCGATGAATTTGCTCCCCCTCTTCCTCCTACTGGCCCTGTGCTGGCCTGCGCACGGCACGTGGGACACCTGTGGGTAAGTAAGTGGCCCAAGGCTCCGGCAGGGAGCTTGGGCAACCCTTATGAGCTTCACTGGAGGGTGCCCACTCCTCCCCCGTGGCCACGCCAGAGTTTCCTGAACCCCATTTGGGAACCTCAGTTCCTTGCCAGCACCCATGCTGCTGGCACAACTGGCCTGCGGGGATAAAGCAGAAACAGGGGCGGATGCACGCACGCCCCACGGGCTTCCCCGGCCTTGCTGTCCACGCAACGCCTTGTGGGGAGGGAAGACGGCTCACCTTCAGCCTGAAGAGCAGCAAGCCATCGAGCAGGACGGTAATGAGTTTCTGTTTCCAGAGGGACCTGCGGGCTCCGGCCCATGGCTTCTCACCACGGCATGTCGCGCATCGTGGGTGGCACAGATGCCCCGCCAGGGTCCTGGCCCTGGATCGTCAGCATCCAGGATCCCTGGAAAACAGGCACGGGGCATACGTGCGGAGGGTCCCTCATCAGCCCACAGTGGGTCCTCACAGCAGCCCACTGCTTCACTGAGGCCAGGTAAGGAGGACCAGGGGACGGGGATATCCCCACAACACTAGCAGGTGCCCTGTCCGCAGCACCGCGTGCTACTCCCATCCCGTCTCCTTGCAGTCTGCCCGGTGCCTGGGCACCGCAGAGCCCAGCTGAGAGACTGCTCAGGAGAAGGCTGGGCTTGTGCCACTGCTTCCTAGCAGCCTCCAGCTCAACATTCCTTGTGCCTAAGGCGTGCCAGGGCACTCGCCGCCTCCCTAGCGCGGCTTTCCTCTCTCCCTTGTGGAGCAGAAGGCAGGGAACTGCCGGGCTGCTGCAGCACATGGCTCCGCTCCCTCTGACCCCTCTCTCCCTCTGCCTTCCAGGCACATCGCCATGTGGCGCGTGGTGATCGGGGCCACCCGGTTGACTCAGCTGGGCCCTGAGGCCCAAGTGCGCAATATCAGGCGGCTACTGGTTCACGAGCACTACAGCAATATCACGCAGAGGAACGACATCGCCCTGCTGGAACTGGACCAGCCTGTCCAGTGCGGCTACTCCGTACAGCTTGCCTGTGTGCCCGATGCCTCGCTCAGAGTGTCAAAGCTGACAACCTGCTACGTCAGCGGCTGGGGTTCCACGACTGAAAGAGGTGAGTTCCCAAAAACGTACTCGTGTCCTGAGCGCAAGCTTGGCACGCTGGGGAGACGGGTTGGGCTTCCTGAGAGCAGAGGCGAAAGCCAGAGTCAGGCTGTGGGGACGCATGCCTCTAGAGAGATGGGCCTGAGCCATTCCCCAAAGCGAGACAGAAGGGGACCACCGGTACAGTGCCTTCAAGGTGCAAAGCCAAGCCCTAGGGAAGGGCTTCGCCCAGACAGGGGAGGAGGAATGGCAACGAGCTGCCTGCTGTTAATTCCCTCCTGTGCTCACAGCTGGAGGATCGACTGATGTCCTGCAGGAGGCCAAGGTCCGCCTCATTGATGTCAACCTCTGTAACAGCAGCGGGTGGTACAGAGGGGCCATCCACACCCACAACCTGTGTGCTGGCTATGCGCAGGGTGGCATCGACACCTGCCAGGTAGGAGCGTGCTACGAGTCAAGCCCCAGCAGCACAGGCAGCCCTCTCACAACCGCCCCGCACGTACCCCGGCGCGTGCTTTGCCTGGCAAGTCACCCTCCCACCGCTGGGTCCCCACCGCTCTTGGGGCTGACCTCCCCTTCCCCACCTGCAGCTCCTTGCCCAGCGCCCCCCTTGCCCCAGAGGCCTGCGACTCTGCCCACAAAGCCCATCCAGTGCTCTTGGCAGCCCACCGGTCCACATCCCAAGCCTGCAACATCTGCGTTCCACACGTGCAGGGTCACTGTGCAGAGATGAGAGAGAGCCCTCCCTCCCTTACACGCCCACGACCCCCTCCCACACAAGCTTCTGTAGGCCCTGGCACCTGAGCGGGGTCTTTCTGTGCCGCAGAGTACAGCTCTGGCAGGTGCTGTGAGAGAGAAGGAGCCAGCCGTAGTGCTGACAGAGGCCACCCAACAGTACCTTCGTCCTCTCTCCTCCACTGCAGGGTGACAGCGGTGGTCCTCTCGTCTGCAAAGATAACAATGCAGACTACTTCTGGCTCGTTGGAGTCACCAGCTGGGGGAAAGGCTGCGCGAGAGCAAGACGGCCCGGAGTCTACACCTCCACGCAGCACTTTTACGGCTGGATCCTGGCACAGATGGGACTGCGCTCAGCAGTAACAGCTACTCCAATGCCACAGCCAGTCTTCACCTCAAGCCCCTTTCAGAGGCCAAGGCCGATACCAACGGAATTGGGCAGGTTTCCACCCTGCCCATTTCCATTCCAGAAGCTGGTGCAATTCTTTACTCGGGTGCAGGAGCTCCTGCAGTTCCTAAGGGGGACAAAGGCCTGAGCAGCACGATGGACAGGATCCAGTGCAGCCGGCAGCGTTCCACCGCCATTTCCTTCTGGGACGCTGCCTGCTGACCCAAAGGCAGCCTCAGTGCCAAAGGCCTGCTCTGTCCCGCCCACGCTCCTCCGAGTGCACGCAGGTGCTGAAGCTGACTCAGGTCTTCCAATAAAGTTGCCAATTTTCACAGCTAACCATGCTTCAGTCCGATTCAGTCTCCTGTGCGAGGCAAGGACTTCCACACCTGGCGCCTGCAAAAGGAGGCTGCAGGCAGTCAAGTAGGGCACAAAGGGAAAGAGCCACTCAAAAGGGCTGAAACCGTGCCTGGTCAGAGAGGAGGGTGCTCAGAGCCACCGTGAGATGGAGAAGACTGGCACGCTGAGGCTAGAACGAGGACAGGAAAAAAATGATGGGAGATGCAGATGACTGGGGGTGTGCATTAAGGCACACAAGCTGACGACTAGGGCCTGGCGTAAGCCTTAGCTCACTGAACGGCCTGTGCGAAACTCCTGAGCGTGACAAGAGAAATTGCTGACCGTAGCGAACAGACTGAGCAGCTGACAGGAGTTAGAGTGCCACGAGGAAGAGCCAGATTTCACGGGTAGCTAAGGGGGATTGATGTGAGAGGTGGCCCCACTTCACAGATAATTGAAGGGAGAGTTGGGCTCATTTTGGGGAGAGGAATCTGGCAGGGCCAGCAGTACCCAGGAAACCCCATCCATCAGTAATGCTGTGGAAGTCCGAGGTGACCTAGCTAAGAACACCTGCAACACCAAATCCGTTCACAGATGTAGCAAACCTGGGAGCAAGGGGGGAAAACCAAGCGGGACTAGGTCCCTTGTTTGGGAGGAGGCAAGGGCAGAGAAGGAGGAGTTGAGGAAGATGAGGGGGATGTATAAACACAGAAAATGGAGAGAAGGGGGTGGGGGAGGGGAACCCAGGAGCTAGTCGCGCTTAAGACAACTTGTTTGCTTCTTTGACTCAGCCCTGCGCCTAATCCCCACAGTCCGTCCTACCTTCTTTCTGAGAGCACTCCCAAATCCTTTTCTGTGTGGCCTCACTCTGTACCCAGTGTGGGGGTGGGTCCAGGGGCCTGGCTGCTAGCAATGGCAGAAGGGAACTCCGGTCATAGGGAGCCAGCGGTTGGAGACACCGAGTGTCTAGGGCCAGCTGCTGGTGGGAGTGCTGGGTGCGGGTGCAAGTCACTCTTGAGCTTGAAGCTGGACTAGTTCACGCGCGAGAGGAGATACAGGTCTGGAAAGACCCAAGGTCTGGGCCAATCACTGGGTAAGTAGTTTGACATCCAGCCACAGATTTTAATTGAACTTAGTTCCCTTGCTGGTCTTTAAGGCACCCATGAACATGCTGTGCTTGCAAATCTAGGGAGTGGTGTGTGTGTGTGTGTTTCACTACTGAACATCAGTCCTGATCAGCTGGAGAGGAAGACAAGGACTGGGTTGTGCTTCCTGTGTTAAGCGGGTGCCGGTGAATGTACCGCTCCGTCGACGTTAATCTGGTCTGCCATTCATGCCAGTGACGTATGTGTGCACGGTCTTGCAGGCTAAGCAGCCTGGAGGAGTCTCACGATCACTAGCCCTTGTTCTCGTGGGGGACTTCAACTTGCCAGATGTCTGCTGGAAATACAATGCGGCCGAGAGGAAAGAGCCTAGGAGGTTCCTGGAGCGTGTGGAAGAGAACTTCCTGACACAGCTGGCGAGTGAGCCAACGAGGGAAGGCGCCCCGCTGGACCTGTTCTTTGTGAAACGAGAAGGACTGGTGGGGGATGCGACGGTGGGGGGCCACCTCGGGCATAGCAATGAGGAAATGAGAGAGTTTTCGATTCATGAGCAGAAAGGAGGGGGGTGAGCAGAAGTGCTACCTTGGACTGCCGGCGGGCTGGCTTTGGCCTCTTTAGGAGCCTGGTGGACAGAGCCCCTTGGCAGGCAGTCCTGAAAGGCAAAGGAGTCCAGGAAGGCGGCACACTCTTCAAGAAGGAAGTCTTAAAGGCGCAGGAGCAGGCCGTCCCCATGTGCAGCAATACGAGCTGGCAGGGAAGAAGAGCGGCCTGGTTGAACAGAGAGCTTTGGATGGAACTCAGGAAAAAAGAGAGAGTTTATGACCTTTGAAGAAGGGGCAGGCAACTCAGGAGGACTACAAGGATGTTGTGAGGTTTTGCAGTGAGAAAATCAGAAGGGCCAAAGCCCAACTAGACCTTAACCTGGCGACTGCCATAAAAGACAACCAAAAATGTTTCTCTAAATACATTAGCGACAAAAGGAGGCCTAAGGAGACTCTTCACCCTTTACCGGACGCGGGGGGAAACATAGTGACAAAGGATGACGAAAAGGCTGAGGTACTTCATGCCGCCTTTGCCTCAGTCTTTCAGAGTAAGACCAGTTGTTCTCCAGCTACCCAGCCCCCTGAGCTGGAAGATAGGGGCGGGGAGCAGAATGAAGCCCCCACAATCCAAGGAGAAATGGCTAGCGACCTGCTACACCACTCTAGACACCCACAAGTCGATGGGATGGGATGGGATGGGATGGGATCCACCCACGGGCACTGAGGGAGCTGGCGGAAGCGCTCACCAAGCCACTTCCCGTCATCTACCAGCAGTCCTGGCTAACCGGGGAGGTCCCAGCGGACCGAAGGTTAGCAAATGTGATGCCCGTCTTCAAGAAGGGCCGGCCAGACGATCCGGGGAACTACAGGCCTCTCAGCCTGACCTCGGTGTCGGGGAAGATTATGGAGCGGATCATCTTGAGTGCCATCGCGCGGCATGTAGAGGACAACCAGCCCATCAGGCCCAGTCAGCATGGCTTTATGAAAGGCAGGTCCTGCCTGACTAACCTGGTCTCCTTCTGTGACAAAGTGCCCCGTTTAGCGGACGAGGGAAAGCCTGTGGATATAGTCTACTTAGAATTTAGTAAAGCCATTGACACCGTTTCCCACAGCATTGTCCTGGAGAAACTGGCTGCTCACGGCTTGGACGGGCGTACTCTTTGCTGGGTGAAAAACTGGCTGGATGGCCAGGCCCAAAGGGTTGTGGTGAATGGAGTTAAATGCGGTTGGCGGCCGGTCACAAGTGGTGTTCCCCAGGGCTCGGTACTTGGGCCGGTCTTGTTTAATACCTTTATCAAGGACCTGGACAAGAGGATCGAGTGCACCCTCAGTAAGTTTGCAGGCGACACCGAGTTGGGCGGGTGTGTTGATCTGCTGGAGGGTAGGAAGGCTCTTCAGAGGGAGCTGGACAGGCTGGGTGGATGGGCCGAGGCCAGTTGTATGAGGTTCAACAAGGCCAAGTGCCGAGTCCTACACTTGGGTCGCAACAATCCTGTGCAACGCTACAGGCTTGGGACGAGTGGCTGGAAAGCAGCCTGGTGGAAGAGGACCTGGGAGTGCTGATTGGCAGCCGGCCCAATATGAGCCAGCAGTGTGCGCATGTGGCCA
The DNA here is from genome assembly GCF_030936135.1 of Gavia stellata. Lineage (NCBI taxonomy): Eukaryota > Metazoa > Chordata > Aves > Gaviiformes > Gaviidae > Gavia > Gavia stellata. The sequence goes on along the minus strand of NW_026776725.1, from coordinate 237,503 downwards.
AGAAGGCCAATAGCACCCCGACTTGTATCAGAAAGAGTGTGGCCAGCAGGACTAGGGAAGCAATTGTACCTTTGTACTCAGCACTGGTGAGGCCTCAGCGCGAATGCTGTGTTCAGTTTTGGGCCCCTCACGACAAGAAAAGACATTGAGGTGCTGGAGCGTGCTCCGAGAAGGGCAATGAAACTGGTGAAGGGTCTGGAGCACAAGTCTTGTGAGGAGCGGTTGAGAGAGCTGGGCTTGTTTAGCCTGGAGAAGAGGAGGCTCAGGGGAGACCTTATCGCTCTCTACAACTAACTGAAAGGAGGGTGTAGAGAGGTGGCTGCCGGTCTCTTCTCCCACCTGGCAAGTGATAGGACAAGAGGAAATGGCCGCAAGTTGCACCAGGGGAGTTTTAGATCGGATATTGGAAAAACTCCTTCTCTGAAAGGGTTCTCAGACATTGGAACAAGCTGCCCAGGGAGGTGGTTGGATCACCATCCCTGGAGGTATTTAAAAGACGTGTGGATGAGGCGCTTAGGGGCATGGTTTAGTGGTGGACTTAGCAGGGTTAGGTTTACGGTTGGACTTGATGGTCTTGAAGGTCTTTTCCAACCTAAACCATTCCATGATTCTATGATTCTACGCCTGAAGGGCCTTGAGAGCAGCTCTTCCACTTTCAGACAGAGCCTGCCCCATCATCCCAGGGACCAGGTTGTGCACTCAGCTGTGTGCCTTACGGCAATTCCCACAAGCCAGGATGGCAGCAGGAAGCCCCCGCACCTTTCAGGAGCTTTGAGGCTGCCATTCTTCAAGCCAATGCTCTCTAGCCTCCAGGGACCTAGCCCCACTCAGCAAATGCAACGCACGGGGCTGGCTCCTGCTTTCCTCCCGTGACTGCCCCGCACTCCAGCATGGGAGCAAGGCTCCACTATACAGCTGTAGAAGGTAGACGGATGAGATGAGGCTGACACAGGGCTTACCAAAGCCATGGATGTCGTGGTTTAACCCCAGCTGGCAACTAAGAACCACACAGCCGCTTGCTCGCTCCCCCAAGGTAGGATGGGGGTGAGAATCGGAAGGGTAAAAGTGAGAAAACTCGCGCGCTGAGATAAAGACGGTTTAATAGGTGAAGCAAAAACTACGCAGGCAAGCAAAGCCAAACCAGGAACTCATTCACTACTTCCCATCGGCAGGCAGGTGTTCAGCCGGTGTTCAGCCATGGCCAGGAAAGCAGGGCTCCATCACGCGTAACGGTTACTTGGGAAGACAAACGCCATCACTCCGCATGTCCCTCCCTTCCTTCTTCTTCCCCCAGCTTTATATGCTGAGCATGATGTCCTATGGTATGGAATATCCCTTTGGTCAGTTGGGGTCAGCTGTCCCAGCTGTGTCGCCTCCCAACTTTTTGAGCACCCCCAGCCTAGTCGTTGGTGGGGCGGTGTGAGAAGCAGAAAAGGCCTTGACTCTGTGTAAGCACTGCTTAGCAGTAACTAAAACATCCCTGCTTTATCAACACTATTTCCAGCACAAATCCAAAATACAGCCCCATACTAGCTACCACAAAGAAAATTAGCTCTACCCCAGCCAAAACCAGCACAATGGAGAATGACGTGTGGTGCTGAGAGCGGGAGCATCCTTCTCTGGCTAGAGCCCAAAATTGCGTGTCCTTGGCCACGCGTACCAGGGGCCACAACTGCCCTTGTCGGTGTTGGCCCAGAACAGCAACGTAACTCATAGACAGCAAGGACAGGAAGCCTGCCAGAGGCTGTTGCTGTGGCTGACGTAGCCAGGGTGGCCTGCGCTGCATCTGCGTTTCACTGGGCTTTCTGCGGGAAGGCTGACACTGCTTGGGTACGCCTGCCTCAGTTGGCTTGCACATCACTGCTTGCCTGCCACGCCTGTAACCAGATAAGCTCTTCAACACCCAAGTATGTGCATCCTGCCCGCAGTAGCTGCCTTCTCTGGCACATACGTGTTTTGGGAAGGACGTGGTGGCAAACGGCTGCAGAGAGCAGGGTGGCAGTGAACTTCCCAAAGAGGCTATGATGCCCCACTTGTTTTTTTCCTGCCAGCTGTTAGCAGGCAGTGCTCGGAGGCAGGCGCTGCTGCCTGCCACGGGGCCTGCACGCCTTCATCCATCCCACAAGCACAGCATTCAGTGCTGGTGGTGGTGGGGGAGTGTGTCGGGGCTGTCCGCTGCCAGCTTCTGCCTGCCCTCCTGCTTGGAACACACCCATGTTGCCCCCCCTGCCCCAAGAGGCCACCGCGCCCAGCACCCGGAACCAGCGGCTCTGTGACATCAGCCCCGGGACCAAGGGCACCGCGGGCAACGTGAGTACTGCGGGCACTACGTCGGTTGCCGCACTGGTGGCGACGAGCTCTCCGTTCTTGCAGCTGCCACGTGTTGCTGGCAGCGATGAATTTGCTCCCCCTCTTCCTCCTACTGGCCCTGTGCTGGCCTGCGCACGGCACGTGGGACACCTGTGGGTAAGTAAGTGGCCCAAGGCTCCGGCAGGGAGCTTGGGCAACCCTTATGAGCTTCACTGGAGGGTGCCCACTCCTCCCCCGTGGCCACGCCAGAGTTTCCTGAACCCCATTTGGGAACCTCAGTTCCTTGCCAGCACCCATGCTGCTGGCACAACTGGCCTGCGGGGATAAAGCAGAAACAGGGGCGGATGCACGCACGCCCCACGGGCTTCCCCGGCCTTGCTGTCCACGCAACGCCTTGTGGGGAGGGAAGACGGCTCACCTTCAGCCTGAAGAGCAGCAAGCCATCGAGCAGGACGGTAATGAGTTTCTGTTTCCAGAGGGACCTGCGGGCTCCGGCCCATGGCTTCTCACCACGGCATGTCGCACATCGTGGGTGGCACAGATGCCCCGCCAGGGTCCTGGCCCTGGATCGTCAGCATCCAGGATCCCTGGAAAACAGGCACGGGGCATACGTGCGGAGGGTCCCTCATCAGCCCACAGTGGGTCCTCACAGCAGCCCACTGCTTCACTGAGGCCAGGTAAGGAGGACCAGGGGACGGGGATATCCCCACAACACTAGCAGGTGCCCTGTCCGCAGCACCGCGTGCTACTCCCATCCCGTCTCCTTGCAGTCTGCCCGGTGCCTGGGCACCGCAGAGCCCAGCTGAGAGACTGCTCAGGAGAAGGCTGGGCTTGTGCCACTGCTTCCTAGCAGCCTCCAGCTCAACATTCCTTGTGCCTAAGGCGTGCCAGGGCACTCGCCGCCTCCCTAGCGCGGCTTTCCTCTCTCCCTTGTGGAGCAGAAGGCAGGGAACTGCCGGGCTGCTGCAGCACATGGCTCCGCTCCCTCTGACCCCTCTCTCCCTCTGCCTTCCAGGCACATCGCCATGTGGCGCGTGGTGATCGGGGCCACCCGGTTGACTCAGCTGGGCCCTGAGGCCCAAGTGCGCAATATCAGGCGGCTACTGGTTCACGAGCACTACAGCAATATCACGCAGAGGAACGACATCGCCCTGCTGGAACTGGACCAGCCTGTCCAGTGCGGCTACTCCGTACAGCTTGCCTGTGTGCCCGATGCCTCGCTCAGAGTGTCAAAGCTGACAACCTGCTACGTCAGCGGCTGGGGTTCCACGACTGAAAGAGGTGAGTTCCCAAAAACGTACTCGTGTCCTGAGCGCAAGCTTGGCACGCTGGGGAGACGGGTTGGGCTTCCTGAGAGCAGAGGCGAAAGCCAGAGTCAGGCTGTGGGGACGCATGCCTCTAGAGAGATGGGCCTGAGCCATTCCCCAAAGCGAGACAGAAGGGGACCACCGGTACAGTGCCTTCAAGGTGCAAAGCCAAGCCCTAGGGAAGGGCTTCGCCCAGACAGGGGAGGAGGAATGGCAACGAGCTGCCTGCTGTTAATTCCCTCCTGTGCTCACAGCTGGAGGATCGACTGATGTCCTGCAGGAGGCCAAGGTCCGCCTCATTGATGTCAACCTCTGTAACAGCAGCGGGTGGTACAGAGGGGCCATCCACACCCACAACCTGTGTGCTGGCTATGCGCAGGGTGGCATCGACACCTGCCAGGTAGGAGCGTGCTACGAGTCAAGCCCCAGCAGCACAGGCAGCCCTCTCACAACCGCCCCGCACGTACCCCGGCGCGTGCTTTGCCTGGCAAGTCACCCTCCCACCGCTGGGTCCCCACCGCTCTTGGGGCTGACCTCCCCTTCCCCACCTGCAGCTCCTTGCCCAGCGCCCCCCTTGCCCCAGAGGCCTGCGACTCTGCCCACAAAGCCCATCCAGTGCTCTTGGCAGCCCACCGGTCCACATCCCAAGCCTGCAACATCTGCGTTCCACACGTGCAGGGTCACTGTGCAGAGATGAGAGAGAGCCCTCCCTCCCTTACACGCCCACGACCCCCTCCCACACAAGCTTCTGTAGGCCCTGGCACCTGAGCGGGGTCTTTCTGTGCCGCAGAGTACAGCTCTGGCAGGTGCTGTGAGAGAGAAGGAGCCAGCCGTAGTGCTGACAGAGGCCACCCAACAGTACCTTCGTCCTCTCTCCTCCACTGCAGGGTGACAGCGGTGGTCCTCTCGTCTGCAAAGATAACAATGCAGACTACTTCTGGCTCGTTGGAGTCACCAGCTGGGGGAAAGGCTGCGCGAGAGCAAGACGGCCCGGAGTCTACACCTCCACGCAGCACTTTTACGGCTGGATCCTGGCACAGATGGGACTGCGCTCAGCAGTAACAGCTACTCCAATGCCACAGCCAGTCTTCACCTCAAGCCCCTTTCAGAGGCCAAGGCCGATACCAACGGAATTGGGCAGGTTTCCACCCTGCCCATTTCCACTCGAGAAGCTGGTGCAATTCTTTACTCGGGTGCAGGAGCTCCTGCAGTTCCTAAGGGGGACAAAGGCCTGAGCAGCACGATGGACAGGATCCAGTGCAGCCGGCAGCGTTCCACCGCCATTTCCTTCTGGGACGCTGCCTGCTGACCCAAAGGCAGCCTCAGTGCCAAAGGCCTGCTCTGTCCCGCCCACGCTCCTCCGAGTGCACGCAGGTGCTGAAGCTGACTCAGGTCTTCCAATAAAGTTGCCAATTTTCACAGCTAACCATGCTTCAGTCCGATTCAGTCTCCTGTGCGAGGCAAGGACTTCCACACCTGGCGCCTGCAAAAGGAGGCTGCAGGCAGTCAAGTAGGGCACAAAGGGAAAGAGCCACTCAAAAGGGCTGAAACCGTGCCTGGTCAGAGAGGAGGGTGCTCAGAGCCACCGTGAGATGGAGAGGACTGGCACGCTGAGGCTAGAACGAGGACAGGAAAAAAATGATGGGAGATGCAGATGACTGGGGGTGTGCATTAAGGCACACAAGCTGACGACTAGGGCCTGGCGTAAGCCTTAGCTCACTGAACGGCCTGTGCGAAACTCCTGAGCGTGACAAGAGAAATTGCTGACCGTAGCGAACAGACTGAGCAGCTGACAGGAGTTAGAGTGCCACGAGGAAGAGCCAGATTTCACGGGTAGCTAAGGGGGATTGATGTGAGAGGTGGCCCCACTTCACAGATAATTGAAGGGAGAGTTGGGCTCATTTTGGGGAGAGGAATCTGGCAGGGCCAGCAGTACCCAGGAAACCCCATCCATCAGTAATGCTGTGGAAGTCCGAGGTGACCTAGCTAAGAACACCTGCAACACCAAATCCGTTCACAGATGTAGCAAACCTGGGAGCAAGGGGGGAAAATCAAGCGGGACTAGGTCCCTTGTTTGGGAGGAGGCAAGGGCAGAGAAGGAGGAGTTGAGGAAGATGAGGGGGATGTATAAACACAGAAAATGGAGAGAAGGGGGTGGGGGAGGGGAACCCAGGAGCTAGTCGCGCTTAAGACAACTTGTTTGCTTCTTTGACTCAGCCCTGCGCCTAATCCCCACAGTCCGTCCTACCTTCTTTCTGAGAGCACTCCCAAATCCTTTTCTGTGTGGCCTCACTCTGTACCCAGTGTGGGGGTGGGTCCAGGGGCCTGGCTGCTAGCAATGGCAGAAGGGAACTCCGGTCATAGGGAGCCAGCGGTTGGAGACACCGAGTGTCTAGGGCCAGCTGCTGGTGGGAGTGCTGGGTGCGGGTGCAAGTCGCTCTTGAGCTTGAAGCTGGACTAGTTCACGCGCGAGAGGAGATACAGGTCTGGAAAGACCCAAGGTCTGGGCCAATCACTGGGTAAGTAGTTTGACATCCAGCCACAGATTTTAATTGAACTTAGTTCCCTTGCTGGTCTTTAAGGCACCCATGAACATGCTGTGCTTGCAAATCTAGGGAGTGGGGGGTGTGTGTGTGTTTCACTACTGAACATCAGTCCTGATCAGCTGGAGAGGAAGACAAGGACTGGGTTGTGCTTCCTGTGTTAAGCGGGTGCCGGTGAATGTACCGCTCCGTCGACGTTAATCTGGTCTGCCATTCATGCCAGTGACGTATGTGTGCACGGTCTTGCAGGCTAAGCAGCCTGGAGGAGTCTCACGATCACTAGCCCTTGTTCTCGTGGGGGACTTCAACTTGCCAGATGTCTGCTGGAAATACAATGCGGCCGAGAGGAAAGAGCCTAGGAGGTTCCTGGAGCGTGTGGAAGAGAACTTCCTGACACAGCTGGCGAGTGAGCCAACGAGGGAAGGCGCCCCGCTGGACCTGTTCTTTGTGAAACGAGAAGGACTGGTGGGGGATGCGACGGTGGGGGGCCACCTCGGGCATAGCAATGAGGAAATGAGAGAGTTTTCGATTCATGAGCAGAAAGGAGGGGGGTGAGCAGAAGTGCTACCTTGGACTGCCGGCGGGCTGGCTTTGGCCTCTTTAGGAGCCTGGTGGACAGAGCCCCTTGGCAGGCAGTCCTGAAAGGCAAAGGAGTCCAGGAAGGCGGCACACTCTTCAAGAAGGAAGTCTTAAAGGCGCAGGAGCAGGCCGTCCCCATGTGCCGCAATACGAGCTGGCAGGGAAGAAGAGCGGCCTGGTTGAACAGAGAGCTTTGGATGGAACTCATGAAAAAAGAGAGAGTTTATGACCTTTGAAGAAGGGGCAGGCAACTCAGGAGGACTACAAGGATGTTGTGAGGTTTTGCAGCGAGAAAATCAGAAGGGCCAAAGCCCAACTAGACCTTAACCTGGCGACTGCCATAAAAGACAACCAAAAATGTTTCTCTAAATACATTAGCGACAAAAGGAGGCCTAAGGAGACTCTTCACCCTTTACCGGACGCGGGGGGAAACATAGTGACAAAGGATGACGAAAAGGCTGAGGTACTTCATGCCGCCTTTGCCTCAGCCTTTCAGAGTAAGACCAGTTGTTCTCCAGCTACCCAGCCCCCTGAGCTGGAAGATAGGGGCGGGGAGCAGAATGAAGCCCCCACAATCCAAGGAGAAATGGCTAGCGACCTGCTACACCACTCTAGACACCCACAAGTCGATGGGATGGGATGGGATGGGATGGGATGGGATCCACCCACGGGCACTGAGGGAGCTGGCGGAAGCGCTCACCAAGCCACTTCCCGTCATCTACCAGCAGTCCTGGCTAACCGGGGAGGTCCCAGCGGACCGAAGGTTAGCAAATGTGATGCCCGTCTTCAAGAAGGGCCGGCCAGACGATCCGGGGAACTACAGGCCTCTCAGCCTGACCTCGGTGTCGGGGAAGATTATGGAGCGGATCATCTTGAGTGCCATCGCGCGGCATGTAGAGGACAACCAGCCCATCAGGCCCAGTCAGCATGGCTTTATGAAAGGCAGGTCCTGCCTGACTAACCTGATCTCCTTCTGTGACAAAGTGACCCGTTTAGCGGACGAGGGAAAGCCTGTGGATATAGTCTACTTAGAATTTAGTAAAGCCATTGACACCGTTTCCCACAGCATTGTCCTGGAGAAACTGGCTGCTCACGGCTTGGACGGGCGTACTCTTTGCTGGGTGAAAAACTGGCTGGATGGCCAGGCCCAAAGGGTTGTGGTGAATGGAGTTAAATGCGGTTGGCGGCCGGTCACAAGTGGTGTTCCCCAGGGCTCGGTACTTGGGCCGGTCTTGTTTAATACCTTTATCAAGGACCTGGACAAGAGGATCGAGTGCACCCTCAGTAAGTTTGCAGGCGACACCGAGTTGGGCGGGTGTGTTGATCTGCTGGAGGGTAGGAAGGCTCTTCAGAGGGAGCTGGACAGGCTGGGTGGATGGGCCGAGGCCAGTTGTATGAGGTTCAACAAGGCCAAGTGCCGAGTCCTACACTTGGGTCGCAACAATCCTGTGCAACGCTAGAGGCTTGGGACGAGTGGCTGGAAAGCAGCCTGGTGGAAGAGGACCTGGGAGTGCTGATTGGCAGCCGGCCCAATATGAGCCAGCAGTGTGCGCATGTGGCCAAGAAGGCCAATAGCACCCCGACTTGTATCAGAAAGAGTGTGGCCAGCAGGACTAGGGAAGCAATTGTACCTTTGTACTCAGCACTGGTGAGGCCCTCAGCGCGAATGCTGTGTTCAGTTTTGGGCCCCTCACGACAAGAAAAGACATTGAGGTGCTGGAGCGTGCTCAGAGAAGGGCAATGAAACTGGTGAAGGGTCTGGAGCACAAGTCTTGTGAGGAGCGGTTGAGAGAGCTGGGCTTGTTTAGCCTGGAGAAGAGGAGGCTCAGGGGAGACCTTATCGCTCTCTACAACTAACTGAAAGGAGGGTGTAGAGAGGTGACTGCCGGTCTCTTCTCCCACCTGGCAAGTGATAGGACAAGAGGAAATGGCCGCAAGTTGCACCAGGGGAGTTTTAGATCGGATATTGGAAAAACTCCTTCTCTGAAAGGGTTCTCAGACATTGGAACAAGCTGCCCAGGGAGGTGGTTGGATCACCATCCCTGGAGGTATTTAAAAGACGTGTGGATGAGGCGCTTAGGGGCATGGTTTAGTGGACTTAGCAGGGTTAGGTTTACGGTTGGACTGATGTGTCTTGAAGGTCTTTTCCAACCTAAACCATTCCATGATTCTATGATTCTACGCCTGAAGGGCCTTGAGAGCAGCTCTTCCACTTTCAGACAGGCCCCATCATCCCAGGGACCAGGTTGTGCACTCAGCTGTGTGCCTTACGGCAATTCCCACAAGCCAGGATGGCAGCAGGAAGCCCCCGCACCTTTCACGAGCTTTGAGGCTGCCATTATCTTCAAGCCAATGCTCTCTAGCCTCCAGGGACCTAGCCCCACTCAGCAAATGCAACGCACGGGGCTGGCTCCTGCTTTCCTCCCGTGACTGCCCCGCACTCCAGCATGGGAGTGAGCAAGGCTCCACTATACAGCTGTAGAAGGTAGACGGATGAGATGAGGCTGACACAGGCTTACCAAAGCCATGGATGTCGTGGTTTAACCCCAGCTGGCAACTAAGAACCACACAGCCGCTTGCTCGCTCCCCCAAGGTAGGATGGGGGTGAGAATCGGAAGGGTAAAAGTGAGAAAACTCGCGCGCTGAGATAAAGACGGTTTAATAGGTGAAGCAAAAACTACGCAGGCAAGCAAAGCCAAACCAGGAACTCATTCACTACTTCCCATCGGCAGGCAGGTGTTCAGCCGGTGTTCAGCCATGGCCAGGAAAGCAGGGCTCCATCACGCGTAACGGTTACTTGGGAAGACAAACGCCATCACTCCGCATGTCCCTCCCTTCCTTCTTCTTCCCCCAGCTTTATATGCTGAGCATGATGTCCTATGGTATGGAATATCCCTTTGGTCAGTTGGGGTCAGCTGTCCCAGCTGTGTCGCCTCCCAACTTTTTGAGCACCCCCAGCCCAGTCGTTGGTGGGGCGGTGTGAGAAGCAGAAAAGGCCTTGACTCTGTGTAAGCACTGCTTAGCAGTAACTAAAACATCCCTGCTTTATCAACACTGTTTCCAGCACAAATCCAAAATACAGCCCCATACTAGCTACCACAAAGAAAATTAGCTCTACCCCAGCCAAAACCAGCACAATGGAGAATGGCGTGTGGTGCTGAGAGCGGGAGCATCCTTCTCTGGCTAGAGCCCAAAATTGCGTGTCCTTGGCCACGCGTACCAGGGGCCACAACTGCCCTTGTCGGTGTTGGCCCAGAACAGCAACGTAACTCATAGACAGCAAGGACAGGAAGCCTGCCAGAGGCTGTTGCTGTGGCTGACGTAGCCAGGGTGGCCTGCGCTGCATCTGCGTTTCACTGGGCTTTCTGCGGGAAGGCTGACACTGCTTGGGTACGCCTGCCTCAGTTGGCTTGCACATCACTGCTTGCCTGCCACGCCTGTAACCAGATAAGCTCTTCAACACCCAAGTATGTGCATCCTGCCCGCAGTAGCTGCCTTCTCTGGCACATACGTGTTTTGGGAAGGACGTGGTGGCAAACGGCTGCAGAGAGCAGGGTGGCAGTGAACTTCCCAAAGAGGCTATGATGCCCCACTTGTTTTTTTCCTGCCAGCTGTTAGCAGGCAGTGCTCGGAGGCAGGCGCTGCTGCCTGCCACGGGGCCTGCACGCCTTCATCCATCCCACAAGCACAGCATTCAGTGCTGGTGGTGGGGGGGGAGTGTGTCGGGGCTGTCCGCTGCCAGCTTCTGCCTGCCCTCCTGCTTGGAACACACCCATGTTGCCCCCCCTGCCCCAAGAGGCCACCGCGCCCAGCACCCGGAACCAGCGGCTCTGTGACATCAGCCCCGGGACCAAGGGCACCGCGGGCAACGTGAGTACTGCGGGCACTACGTCGGTTGCCGCACTGGTGGCGACGAGCTCTCCGTTCTTGCAGCTGCCACGTGTTGCTGGCAGCGATGAATTTGCTCCCCCTCTTCCTCCTACTGGCCCTGTGCTGGCCTGCGCACGGCACGTGGGGACACCTGTGGGTAAGTAAGTGGCCCAAGGCTCCGGCAGGGAGCTTGGGCAACCCTTATGAGCTTCACTGGAGGGTGCCCACTCCTCCCCCGTGGCCACGCCAGAGTTTCCTGAACCCCATTTGGGAACCTCAGTTCCTTGCCAGCACCCATGCTGCTGGCACAACTGGCCTGCGGGGATAAAGCAGAAACAGGGGCGGATGCACGCACGCCCCACGGGCTTCCCCGGCCTTGCTGTCCACGCAACGCCTTGTGGGGAGGGAAGACGGCTCACCTTCAGCCTGAAGAGCAGCAAGCCATCGAGCAGGACGGTAATGAGTTTCTGTTTCCAGAGGGACCTGCGGGCTCCGGCCCATGGCTTCTCACCACGGCATGTCGCGCATCGTGGGTGGCACAGATGCCCCGCCAGGGTCCTGGCCCTGGATCGTCAGCATCCAGGATCCCTGGAAAACAGGCACGGGGCATACGTGCGGAGGGTCCCTCATCAGCCCACAGTGGGTCCTCACAGCAGCCCACTGCTTCACTGAGGCCAGGTAAGGAGGACCAGGGGACGGGGATATCCCCACAACACTAGCAGGTGCCCTGTCCACAGCACCGCGTGCTACTCCCATCCCGTCTCCTTGCAGTCTGCCCGGTGCCTGGGCACCGCAGAGCCCAGCTGAGAGACTGCTCAGGAGAAGGCTGGGCTTGTGCCACTGCTTCCTAGCAGCCTCCAGCTCAACATTCCTTGTGCCTAAGGCGTGCCAGGGCACTCGCCGCCTCCCTAGCGCGGCTTTCCTCTCTCCCTTGTGGAGCAGAAGGCAGGGAACTGCCGGGCTGCTGCAGCACATGGCTCCGCTCCCTCTGACCCCTCTCTCCCTCTGCCTTCCAGGCACATTGCCATGTGGCGCGTGGTGATCGGGGCCACCCGGTTGACTCAGCTGGGCCCTGAGGCCCAAGTGCGCAATATCAGGCGGCTACTGGTTCACGAGCACTACAGCAATATCACGCAGAGGAACGACATCGCCCTGCTGGAACTGGACCAGCCTGTCCAGTGCGGCTACTCCGTACAGCTTGCCTGTGTGCCCGATGCCTCGCTCAGAGTGTCAAAGCTGACAACCTGCTACGTCAGCGGCTGGGGTTCCACGACTGAAAGAGGTGAGTTCCCAAAAACGTACTCGTGTCCTGAGCGCAAGCTTGGCACGCTGGGGAGACGGGTTGGGCTTCCTGAGAGCAGAGGCGAAAGCCAGAGTCAGGCTGTGGGGACGCATGCCTCTAGAGAGATGGGCCTGAGCCATTCCCCAAAGCGAGACAGAAGGGGACCACCGGTACAGTGCCTTCAAGGTGCAAAGCCAAGCCCTAGGGAAGGGCTTCGCCCAGACAGGGGAGGAGGAATGGCAACGAGCTGCCTGCTGTTAATTCCCTCCTGTGCTCACAGCTGGAGGATCGACTGATGTCCTGCAGGAGGCCAAGGTCCGCCTCATTGATGTCAACCTCTGTAACAGCAGCGGGTGGTACAGAGGGGCCATCCACACCCACAACCTGTGTGCTGGCTATGCGCAGGGTGGCATCGACACCTGCCAGGTAGGAGCGTGCTACGAGTCAAGCCCCAGCAGCACAGGCAGCCCTCTCACAACCGCCCCGCACGTACCCCGGCGCGTGCTTTGCCTGGCAAGTCACCCTCCCACCGCTGGGTCCCCACCGCTCTTGGGGCTGACCTCCCCTTCCCCACCTGCAGCTCCTTGCCCAGCGCCCCCCTTGCCCCAGAGGCCTGCGACTCTGCCCACAAAGCCCATCCAGTGCTCTTGGCAGCCCACCGGTCCACATCCCAAGCCTGCAACATCTGCGTTCCACACGTGCAGGGTCACTGTGCAGAGATGAGAGAGAGCCCTCCCTCCCTTACACACCCACGACCCCCTCCCACACAAGCTTCTGTAGGCCCTGGCACCTGAGCGGGGTCTTTCTGTGCCGCAGAGTACAGCTCTGGCAGGTGCTGTGAGAGAGAAGGAGCCAGCCGTAGTGCTGACAGAGGCCACCCAACAGTACCTTCGTCCTCTCTCCTCCACTGCAGGGTGACAGCGGTGGTCCTCTCGTCTGCAAAGATAACAATGCAGACTACTTCTGGCTCGTTGGAGTCACCAGCTGGGGGAAAGGCTGCGCGAGAGCAAGACGGCCCGGAGTCTACACCTCCACGCAGCACTTTTACGGCTGGATCCTGGCACAGATGGGACTGCGCTCAGCAGTAACAGCTACTCCAATGCCACAGCCAGTCTTCACCTCAAGCCCCTTTCAGAGGCCAAGGCCGATACCAACGGAATTGGGCAGGTTTCCACCCTGCCCATTTCCACTCCAGAAGCTGGTGCAATTCTTTACTCGGGTGCAGGAGCTCCTGCAGTTCCTAAGGGGGACAAAGGCCTGAGCAGCACGATGGACAGGATCCAGTGCAGCCGGCAGCGTTCCACTGCCATTTCCTTCTGGGACGCTGCCTGCTGACCCAAAGGCAGCCTCAGTGCCAAAGGCCTGCTCTGTCCCGCCCACGCTCCTCCGAGTGCACGCAGGTGCTGAAGCTGACTCAGGTCTTCCAATAAAGTTGCCAATTTTCACAGCTAACCATGCTTCAGTCCGATTCAGTCTCCTGTGCGAGGCAAGGACTTCCACACCTGGCGCCTGCAAAAGGAGGCTGCAGGCAGTCAAGTAGGGCACAAAGGGAAAGAGCCACTCAAAAGGGCTGAAACCGTGCCTGGTCAGAGAGGAGGGTGCTCAGAGCCACCGTGAGATGGAGAGGACTGGCACGCTGAGGCTAGAACGAGGACAGGAAAAAAATGATGGGAGATGCAGATGACTGGGGGTGTGCATTAAGGCACACAAGCTGACGACTAGGGCCTGGCGTAAGCCTTAGCTCACTGAACGGCCTGTGCGAAACTCCTGAGCGTGACAAGAGAAATTGCTGACCGTAGCGAACAGACTGAGCAGCTGACAGGAGTTAGAGTGCCACGAGGAAGAGCCAGATTTCACGGGTAGCTAAGGGGGATTGATGTGAGAGGTGGCCCCACTTCACAGATAATTGAAGGGAGAGTTGGGCTCATTTTGGGGAGAGGAATCTGGCAGGGCCAGCAGTACCCAGGAAACCCCATCCATCAGTAATGCTGTGGAAGTCCGAGGTGACCTAGCTAAGAACACCTGCAACACCAAATCCGTTCACAGATGTAGCAAACCTGGGAGCAAGGGGGGAAAACCAAGTGGGACTAGGTCCCTTGTTTGGGAGGAGGCAAGGGCAGAGAAGGAGGAGTTGAGGAAGATGAGGGGGATGTATAAGCACAGAAAATGGAGAGAAGGGGGTGGGGGAGGGGAACCCAGGAGCTAGTCGCGCTTAAGACAACTTGTTTGCTTCTTTGACTCAGCCCTGCGCCTAATCCCCACAGTCCGTCCTACCTTCTTTCTGAGAGCGCTCCCAAATCCTTTTCTGTGTGGCCTCACTCTGTACCCAGTGTGGGGGTGGGTCCAGGGGCCTGGCTGCTAGCAATGGCAGAAGGGAACTCCGGTCATAGGGAGCCAGCGGTTGGAGACACCGAGTGTCTAGGGCCAGCTGCTGGTGGGAGTGCTGGGTGCGGGTGCAAGTCGCTCTTGAGCTTGAAGCTGGACTAGTTCACGCGCGAGAGGAGATACAGGTCTGGAAAGACCCAAGGTCTGGGCCAATCACTGGGTAAGTAGTTTGACATCCAGCCACAGATTTTAATTGAACTTAGTTCCCTTGCTGGTCTTTAAGGCACCCATGAACATGCTGTGCTTGCAAATCTAGGGAGTGGGGGGTGTGTGTGTGTTTCACTACTGAACATCAGTCCTGATCAGCTGGAGAGGAAGACAAGGACTGGGTTGTGCTTCCTGTGTTAAGCGGGTGCCGGTGAATGTACCGCTCCGTCGACGTTAATCTGGTCTGCCATTCATGCCAGTGACGTATGTGTGCACGGTCTTGCAGGCTAAGCAGCCTGGAGGAGTCTCACGATCACTAGCCCTTGTTCTCGTGGGGGACTTCAACTTGCCAGATGTCTGCTGGAAATACAATGCGGCCGAGAGGAAAGAGCCTAGGAGGTTCCTGGAGCGTGTGGAAGAGAACTTCCTGACACAGCTGGCGAGTGAGCCAACGAGGGAAGGCGCCCCGCTGGACCTGTTCTTTGTGAAACGAGAAGGACTGGTGGGGGATGCGACGGTGGGGGGCCACCTCGGGCATAGCAATGAGGAAATGAGAGAGTTTTCGATTCATGAGCAGAAAGGAGGGGGGTGAGCAGAAGTGCTACCTTGGACTGCCGGCGGGCTGGCTTTGGCCTCTTTAGGAGCCTGGTGGACAGAGCCCCTTGGCAGGCAGTCCTGAAAGGCAAAGGAGTCCAGGAAGGCGGCACACTCTTCAAGAAGGAAGTCTTAAAGGCGCAGGAGCAGGCCGTCCCCATGTGCCGCAATACGAGCTGGCAGGGAAGAAGAGCGGCCTGGTTGAACAGAGAGCTTTGGATGGAACTCAGGAAAAAAGAGAGAGTTTATGACCTTTGAAGAAGGGGCAGGCAACTCAGGAGGACTACAAGGATGTTGTGAGGTTTTGCAGCGAGAAAATCAGAAGGGCCAAAGCCCAACTAGACCTTAACCTGGCGACTGCCATAAAAGACAACCAAAAATGTTTCTCTAAATACATTAGCGACAAAAGGAGGCCTAAGGAGACTCTTCACCCTTTACCAGACGCGGGGGGAAACATAGTGACAAAGGATGACGAAAAGGCTGAGGTACTTCATGCCGCCTTTGCCTCAGTCTTTCAGAGTAAGACCAGTTGTTCTCCAGCTACCCAGCCCCCTGAGCTGGAAGATAGGGGCGGGGAGCAGAATGAAGCCCCCACAATCCAAGGAGAAATGGCTAGCGACCTGCTACACCACTCTAGACACCCACAAGTCGATGGGATGGGATGGGATGGGATGGGATGGGATGGGATGGGATGGGATCCACCCACGGGCACTGAGGGAGCTGGCGGAAGCGCTCACCAAGCCACTTCCCGTCATCTACCAGCAGTCCTGGCTAACCGGGGAGGTCCCAGCGGACCGAAGGTTAGCAAATGTGATGCCCGTCTTCAAGAAGGGCCGGCCAGACGATCCGGGGAACTACAGGCCTCTCAGCCTGACCTCGGTGTCGGGGAAGATTATGGAGCGGATCATCTTGAGTGCCATCGCGCGGCATGTAGAGGACAACCAGCCCATCAGGCCCAGTCAGCATGGCTTTATGAAAGGCAGGTCCTGCCTGACTAACCTGATCTCCTTCTGTGACAAAGTGACCCGTTTAGCGGACGAGGGAAAGCCTGTGGATATAGTCTACTTAGAATTTAGTAAAGCCATTGACACCGTTTCCCACAGCATTGTCCTGGAGAAACTGGCTGCTCACGGCTTGGACGGGCGTACTCTTTGCTGGGTGAAAAACTGGCTGGATGGCCAGGCCCAAAGGGTTGTGGTGAATGGAGTTAAATGCGGTTGGCGGCCGGTCACAAGTGGTGTTCCCCAGGGCTCGGTACTTGGGCCGGTCTTGTTTAATACCTTTATCAAGGACCTGGACAAGAGGATCGAGTGCACCCTCAGTAAGTTTGCAGGCGACACCGAGTTGGGCGGGTGTGTTGATCTGCTGGAGGGTAGGAAGGCTCTTCAGAGGGAGCTGGACAGGCTGGGTGGATGGGCCGAGGCCAGTTGTATGAGGTTCAACAAGGCCAAGTGCCGAGTCCTACACTTGGGTCGCAACAATCCTGTGCAACGCTAGAGGCTTGGGACGAGTGGCTGGAAAGCAGCCTGGTGGAAGAGGACCTGGGAGTGCTGATTGGCAGCCGGCCCAATATGAGCCAGCAGTGTGCGCATGTGGCCAAGAAGGCCAATAGCACCCCGACTTGTATCAGAAAGAGTGTGGCCAGCAGGACTAGGGAAGCAATTGTACCTTTGTACTCAGCACTGGTGAGGCCTCAGCGCGAATGCTGTGTTCAGTTTTGGGCCCCTCACGACAAGAAAAGACATTGAGGTGCTGGAGCGTGCTCCGAGAAGGGCAATGAAACTGGTGAAGGGTCTGGAGCACAAGTCTTGTGAGGAGCGGTTGAGAGAGCTGGGCTTGTTTAGCCTGGAGAAGAGGAGGCTCAGGGGAGACCTTATCGCTCTCTACAACTAACTGAAAGGAGGGTGTAGAGAGGTGGCTGCCGGTCTCTTCTCCCACCTGGCAAGTGATAGGACAAGAGGAAATGGCCGCAAGTTGCACCAGGGGAGTTTTAGATCGGATATTGGAAAAACTCCTTCTCTGAAAGGGTTCTCAGACATTGGAACAAGCTGCCCAGGGAGGTGGTTGGATCACCATCCCTGGAGGTATTTAAAAGACGTGTGGATGAGGCGCTTAGGGGCATGGTTTAGTGGTGGACTTAGCAGGGTTAGGTTTACGGTTGGACTTGATGGTCTTGAAGGTCTTTTCCAACCTAAACCATTCCATGATTCTATGATTCTACGCCTGAAGGGCCTTGAGAGCAGCTCTTCCACTTTCAGACAGAGCCTGCCCCATCATCCCAGGGACCAGGTTGTGCACTCAGCTGTGTGCCTTACGGCAATTCCCACAAGCCAGGATGGCAGCAGGAAGCCCCCGCACCTTTCACGAGCTTTGAGGCTGCCATTCTTCAAGCCAATGCTCTCTAGCCTCCAGGGACCTAGCCCCACTCAGCAAATGCAACGCACGGGGCTGGCTCCTGCTTTCCTCCCGTGACTGCCCCGCACTCCAGCATGGGAGCAAGGCTCCACTATACAGCTGTAGAAGGTAGACGGATGAGATGAGGCTGACACAGGGCTTACCAAAGCCATGGATGTCGTGGTTTAACCCCAGCTGGCAACTAAGAACCACACAGCCGCTTGCTCGCTCCCCCAAGGTAGGATGGGGGTGAGAATCGGAAGGGTAAAAGTGAGAAAACTCGCGCGCTGAGATAAAGACGGTTTAATAGGTGAAGCAAAAACTACGCAGGCAAGCAAAGCCAAACCAGGAACTCATTCACTACTTCCCATCGGCAGGCAGGTGTTCAGCCGGTGTTCAGCCATGGCCAGGAAAGCAGGGCTCCATCACGCGTAACGGTTACTTGGGAAGACAAACGCCATCACTCCGCATGTCCCTCCCTTCCTTCTTCTTCCCCCAGCTTTATATGCTGAGCATGATGTCCTATGGTATGGAATATCCCTTTGGTCAGTTGGGGTCAGCTGTCCCAGCTGTGTCGCCTCCCAACTTTTTGTGCACCCCCAGCCTAGTCGTTGGTGGGGCGGTGTGAGAAGCAGAAAAGGCCTTGACTCTGTGTAAGCACTGCTTAGCAGTAACTAAAACATCCCTGCTTTATCAACACTGTTTCCAGCACAAATCCAAAACACAGCCCCATACTAGCTACTACAAAGAAAATTAACTCTACCCCAGCCAAAACCAGCACAATGGAGAATGGCGTGTGGTGCTGAGAGCGGGAGCATCCTTCTCTGGCTAGAGCCCAAAATTGCGTGTCCTTGGCCACGCGTACCAGGGGCCACAACTGCCCTTGTCGGTGTTGGCCCAGAACAGCAACGTAACTCATAGACAGCAAGGACAGGAAGCCTGCCAGAGGCTGTTGCTGTGGCTGACGTAGCCAGGGTGGCCTGCGCTGCATCTGCGTTTCACTGGGCTTTCTGCGGGAAGGCTGACACTGCTTGGGTACGCCTGCCTCAGTTGGCTTGCACATCACTGCTTGCCTGCCACGCCTGTAACCAGATAAGCTCTTCAACACCCAAGTATGTGCATCCTGCCCGCAGTAGCTGCCTTCTCTGGCACATACGTGTTTTGGGAAGGACGTGGTGGCAAACGGCTGCAGAGAGCAGGGTGGCAGTGAACTTCCCAAAGAGGCTATGATGCCCCACTTGTTTTTTTCCTGCCAGCTGTTAGCAGGCAGTGCTCGGAGGCAGGCGCTGCTGCCTGCCACGGGGCCTGCACGCCTTCATCCATCCCACAAGCACAGCATTCAGTGCTGGTGGTGGGGGGGGAGTGTGTCGGGGCTGTCCGCTGCCAGCTTCTGCCTGCCCTCCTGCTTGGAACACACCCATGTTGCCCCCCCTGCCCCAAGAGGCCACCGCGCCCAGCACCCGGAACCAGCGGCTCTGTGACATCAGCCCCGGGACCAAGGGCACCGCGGGCAACGTGAGTACTGCGGGCACTACGTCGGTTGCCGCACTGGTGGCGACGAGCTCTCCGTTCTTGCAGCTGCCACGTGTTGCTGGCAGCGATGAATTTGCTCCCCCTCTTCCTCCTACTGGCCCTGTGCTGGCCTGCGCACGGCACGTGGGACACCTGTGGGTAAGTAAGTGGCCCAAGGCTCCGGCAGGGAGCTTGGGCAACCCTTATGAGCTTCACTGGAGGGTGCCCACTCCTCCCCCGTGGCCACGCCAGAGTTTCCTGAACCCCATTTGGGAACCTCAGTTCCTTGCCAGCACCCATGCTGCTGGCACAACTGGCCTGCGGGGATAAAGCAGAAACAGGGGCGGATGCACGCACGCCCCACGGGCTTCCCCGGCCTTGCTGTCCACGCAACGCCTTGTGGGGAGGGAAGACGGCTCACCTTCAGCCTGAAGAGCAGCAAGCCATCGAGCAGGACGGTAATGAGTTTCTGTTTCCAGAGGGACCTGCGGGCTCCGGCCCATGGCTTCTCACCACGGCATGTCGCGCATCGTGGGTGGCACAGATGCCCCGCCAGGGTCCTGGCCCTGGATCGTCAGCATCCAGGATCCCTGGAAAACAGGCACGGGGCATACGTGCGGAGGGTCCCTCATCAGCCCACAGTGGGTCCTCACAGCAGCCCACTGCTTCACTGAGGCCAGGTAAGGAGGACCAGGGGACGGGGATATCCCCACAACACTAGCAGGTGCCCTGTCCGCAGCACCGCGTGCTACTCCCATCCCGTCTCCTTGCAGTCTGCCCGGTGCCTGGGCACCGCAGAGCCCAGCTGAGAGACTGCTCAGGAGAAGGCTGGGCTTGTGCCACTGCTTCCTAGCAGCCTCCAGCTCAACATTCCTTGTGCCTAAGGCGTGCCAGGGCACTCGCCGCCTCCCTAGCGCGGCTTTCCTCTCTCCCTTGTGGAGCAGAAGGCAGGGAACTGCCGGGCTGCTGCAGCACATGGCTCCGCTCCCTCTGACCCCTCTCTCCCTCTGCCTTCCAGGCACATCGCCATGTGGCGCGTGGTGATCGGGGCCACCCGGTTGACTCAGCTGGGCCCTGAGGCCCAAGTGCGCAATATCAGGCGGCTACTGGTTCACGAGCACTACAGCAATATCACGCAGAGGAACGACATCGCCCTGCTGGAACTGGACCAGCCTGTCCAGTGCGGCTACTCCGTACAGCTTGCCTGTGTGCCCGATGCCTCGCTCAGAGTGTCAAAGCTGACAACCTGCTACGTCAGCGGCTGGGGTTCCACGACTGAAAGAGGTGAGTTCCCAAAAACGTACTCGTGTCCTGAGCGCAAGCTTGGCACGCTGGGGAGACGGGTTGGGCTTCCTGAGAGCAGAGGCGAAAGCCAGAGTCAGGCTGTGGGGACGCATGCCTCTAGAGAGATGGGCCTGAGCCATTCCCCAAAGCGAGACAGAAGGGGACCACCGGTACAGTGCCTTCAAGGTGCAAAGCCAAGCCCTAGGGAAGGGCTTCGCCCAGACAGGGGAGGAGGAATGGCAACGAGCTGCCTGCTGTTAATTCCCTCCTGTGCTCACAGCTGGAGGATCGACTGATGTCCTGCAGGAGGCCAAGGTCCGCCTCATTGATGTCAACCTCTGTAACAGCAGCGGGTGGTACAGAGGGGCCATCCACACCCACAACCTGTGTGCTGGCTATGCGCAGGGTGGCATCGACACCTGCCAGGTAGGAGCGTGCTACGAGTCAAGCCCCAGCAGCACAGGCAGCCCTCTCACAACCGCCCCGCACGTACCCCGGCGCGTGCTTTGCCTGGCAAGTCACCCTCCCACCGCTGGGTCCCCACCGCTCTTGGGGCTGACCTCCCCTTCCCCACCTGCAGCTCCTTGCCCAGCGCCCCCCTTGCCCCAGAGGCCTGCGACTCTGCCCACAAAGCCCATCCAGTGCTCTTGGCAGCCCACCGGTCCACATCCCAAGCCTGCAACATCTGCGTTCCACACGTGCAGGGTCACTGTGCAGAGATGAGAGAGAGCCCTCCCTCCCTTACACGCCCACGACCCCCTCCCACACAAGCTTCTGTAGGCCCTGGCACCTGAGCGGGGTCTTTCTGTGCCGCAGAGTACAGCTCTGGCAGGTGCTGTGAGAGAGAAGGAGCCAGCCGTAGTGCTGACAGAGGCCACCCAACAGTACCTTCGTCCTCTCTCCTCCACTGCAGGGTGACAGCGGTGGTCCTCTCGTCTGCAAAGATAACAATGCAGACTACTTCTGGCTCGTTGGAGTCACCAGCTGGGGGAAAGGCTGCGCGAGAGCAAGACGGCCCGGAGTCTACACCTCCACGCAGCACTTTTACGGCTGGATCCTGGCACAGATGGGACTGCGCTCAGCAGTAACAGCTACTCCAATGCCACAGCCAGTCTTCACCTCAAGCCCCTTTCAGAGGCCAAGGCCGATACCAACGGAATTGGGCAGGTTTCCACCCTGCCCATTTCCACTCGAGAAGCTGGTGCAATTCTTTACTCGGGTGCAGGAGCTCCTGCAGTTCCTAAGGGGGACAAAGGCCTGAGCAGCACGATGGACAGGATCCAGTGCAGCCGGCAGCGTTCCACCGCCATTTCCTTCTGGGACGCTGCCTGCTGACCCAAAGGCAGCCTCAGTGCCAAAGGCCTGCTCTGTCCCGCCCACGCTCCTCCGAGTGCACGCAGGTGCTGAAGCTGACTCAGGTCTTCCAATAAAGTTGCCAATTTTCACAGCTAACCATGCTTCAGTCCGATTCAGTCTCCTGTGCGAGGCAAGGACTTCCACACCTGGCGCCTGCAAAAGGAGGCTGCAGGCAGTCAAGTAGGGCACAAAGGGAAAGAGCCACTCAAAAGGGCTGAAACCGTGCCTGGTCAGAGAGGAGGGTGCTCAGAGCCACCGTGAGATGGAGAGGACTGGCACGCTGAGGCTAGAACGAGGACAGGAAAAAAATGATGGGAGATGCAGATGACTGGGGGTGTGCATTAAGGCACACAAGCTGACGACTAGGGCCTGGCGTAAGCCTTAGCTCACTGAACGGCCTGTGCGAAACTCCTGAGCGTGACAAGAGAAATTGCTGACCGTAGCGAACAGACTGAGCAGCTGACAGGAGTTAGAGTGCCACGAGGAAGAGCCAGATTTCACGGGTAGCTAAGGGGGATTGATGTGAGAGGTGGCCCCACTTCACAGATAATTGAAGGGAGAGTTGGGCTCATTTTGGGGAGAGGAATCTGGCAGGGCCAGCAGTACCCAGGAAACCCCATCCATCAGTAATGCTGTGGAAGTCCGAGGTGACCTAGCTAAGAACACCTGCAACACCAAATCCGTTCACAGATGTAGCAAACCTGGGAGCAAGGGGGGAAAACCAAGTGGGACTAGGTCCCTTGTTTGGGAGGAGGCAAGGGCAGAGAAGGAGGAGTTGAGGAAGATGAGGGGGATGTATAAGCACAGAAAATGGAGAGAAGGGGGTGGGGGAGGGGAACCCAGGAGCTAGTCGCGCTTAAGACAACTTGTTTGCTTCTTTGACTCAGCCCTGCGCCTAATCCCCACAGTCCGTCCTACCTTCTTTCTGAGAGCGCTCCCAAATCCTTTTCTGTGTGGCCTCACTCTGTACCCAGTGTGGGGGTGGGTCCAGGGGCCTGGCTGCTAGCAATGGCAGAAGGGAACTCCGGTCATAGGGAGCCAGCGGTTGGAGACACCGAGTGTCTAGGGCCAGCTGCTGGTGGGAGTGCTGGGTGCGGGTGCAAGTCGCTCTTGAGCTTGAAGCTGGACTAGTTCACGCGCGAGAGGAGATACAGGTCTGGAAAGACCCAAGGTCTGGGCCAATCACTGGGTAAGTAGTTTGACATCCAGCCACAGATTTTAATTGAACTTAGTTCCCTTGCTGGTCTTTAAGGCACCCATGAACATGCTGTGCTTGCAAATCTAGGGAGTGGGGGGTGTGTGTGTGTTTCACTACTGAACATCAGTCCTGATCAGCTGGAGAGGAAGACAAGGACTGGGTTGTGCTTCCTGTGTTAAGCGGGTGCCGGTGAATGTACCGCTCCGTCGACGTTAATCTGGTCTGCCATTCATGCCAGTGACGTATGTGTGCACGGTCTTGCAGGCTAAGCAGCCTGGAGGAGTCTCACGATCACTAGCCCTTGTTCTCGTGGGGGACTTCAACTTGCCAGATGTCTGCTGGAAATACAATGCGGCCGAGAGGAAAGAGCCTAGGAGGTTCCTGGAGCGTGTGGAAGAGAACTTCCTGACACAGCTGGCGAGTGAGCCAACGAGGGAAGGCGCCCCGCTGGACCTGTTCTTTGTGAAACGAGAAGGACTGGTGGGGGATGCGACGGTGGGGGGCCACCTCGGGCATAGCAATGAGGAAATGAGAGAGTTTTCGATTCATGAGCAGAAAGGAGGGGGGTGAGCAGAAGTGCTACCTTGGACTGCCGGCGGGCTGGCTTTGGCCTCTTTAGGAGCCTGGTGGACAGAGCCCCTTGGCAGGCAGTCCTGAAAGGCAAAGGAGTCCAGGAAGGCGGCACACTCTTCAAGAAGGAAGTCTTAAAGGCGCAGGAGCAGGCCGTCCCCATGTGCCGCAATACGAGCTGGCAGGGAAGAAGAGCGGCCTGGTTGAACAGAGAGCTTTGGATGGAACTCAGGAAAAAAGAGAGAGTTTATGACCTTTGAAGAAGGGGCAGGCAACTCAGGAGGACTACAAGGATGTTGTGAGGTTTTGCAGCGAGAAAATCAGAAGGGCCAAAGCCCAACTAGACCTTAACCTGGCGACTGCCATAAAAGACAACCAAAAATGTTTCTCTAAATACATTAGCGACAAAAGGAGGCCTAAGGAGACTCTTCACCCTTTACCGGACGCGGGGGGAAACATAGTGACAAAGGATGACGAAAAGGCTGAGGTACTTCATGCCGCCTTTGCCTCAGTCTTTCAGAGTAAGACCAGTTGTTCTCCAGCTACCCAGCCCCCTGAGCTGGAAGATAGGGGCGGGGAGCAGAATGAAGCCCCCACAATCCAAGGAGAAATGGCTAGCGACCTGCTACACCACTCTAGACACCCACAAGTCGATGGGATGGGATGGGATGGGATGGGATCCACCCACGGGCACTGAGGGAGCTGGCGGAAGCGCTCACCAAGCCACTTCCCGTCATCTACCAGCAGTCCTGGCTAACCGGGGAGGTCCCAGCGGACCGAAGGTTAGCAAATGTGATGCCCGTCTTCAAGAAGGGCCGGCCAGACGATCCGGGGAACTACAGGCCTCTCAGCCTGACCTCGGTGTCGGGGAAGATTATGGAGCGGATCATCTTGAGTGCCATCGCGCGGCATGTAGAGGACAACCAGCCCATCAGGCCCAGTCAGCATGGCTTTATGAAAGGCAGGTCCTGCCTGACTAACCTGATCTCCTTCTGTGACAAAGTGACCCGTTTAGCGGAGGAGGGAAAGCCTGTGGATATAGTCTACTTAGAATTTAGTAAAGCCATTGACACCGTTTCCCACAGCATTGTCCTGGAGAAACTGGCTGCTCACGGCTTGGACGGGCGTACTCTTTGCTGGGTGAAAAACTGGCTGGATGGCCAGGCCCAAAGGGTTGTGGTGAATGGAGTTAAATGCGGTTGGCGGCCGGTCACAAGTGGTGTTCCCCAGGGCTCGGTACTTGGGCCGGTCTTGTTTAATACCTTTATCAAGGACCTGGACAAGAGGATCGAGTGCACCCTCAGTAAGTTTGCAGGCGACACCGAGTTGGGCGGGTGTGTTGATCTGCTGGAGGGTAGGAAGGCTCTTCAGAGGGAGCTGGACAGGCTGGGTGGATGGGCCGAGGCCAGTTGTATGAGGTTCAACAAGGCCAAGTGCCGAGTCCTACACTTGGGTCGCAACAATCCTGTGCAACGCTACAGGCTTGGGACGAGTGGCTGGAAAGCAGCCTGGTGGAAGAGGACCTGGGAGTGCTGATTGGCAGCCGGCCCAATATGAGCCAGCAGTGTGCGCATGTGGCCAAGAAGGCCAATAGCACCCCGACTTGTATCAGAAAGAGGGTGGCCAGCAGGACTAGGGAAGCAATTGTACCTTTGTACTCAGCACTGGTGAGGCCTCAGCGCGAATGCTGTGTTCAGTTTTGGGCCCCTCACGACAAGAAAAGACATTGAGGTGCTGGAGCGTGCTCAGAGAAGGGCAATGAAACTGGTGAAGGGTCTGGAGCACAAGTCTTGTGAGGAGCGGTTGAGAGAGCTGGGCTTGTTTAGCCTGGAGAAGAGGAGGCTCAGGGGAGACCTTATCGCTCTCTACAACTGTGCTGGTTTTGGCTGGGGTAGAGTTAACTTTCTTCATAGCAGCTAGTATGGGGCTGTGTTTTGGATTTGTGCTGGAAACAGTGTTGATAAAGCAGGGATGTTTTAGTTACTGCTGAGCAGTGCTTACACAGAGTCAAGGCCTTTTCTGCTTCTCACCACCAGCGAGTAGGCTGGGGGTGCACAAGAAGTTGGGAGGGGACACAGCTGGGACAGCTGACCCCAACTGACCAAAGGGATATTCCATACCATATGACATCATGCTCAGCATATAAAGCTGGGGGAAGAAGAAGGAAGGGGGGGACATTTGGAGTAATGGCGTTTGTCTTCCCAAGTAACCGTTACGCGTGATGGAGCCCTGCTTTCCTGGAGATGGCTGAACACCTGCCTGCCGATGGGAAGTGGTGAATGAATTCCTTGTTTTGCTTTGCTTGCGTGTGCGGCTTTTGCTTTACCTATTAAACTGTCTTTATCTCAACCCACGAGCTTTCTCACTTTTACTCTTCCGATTCTCTCCCCCATCCCACCTGGGGGGAGTGAGTGAGCGGCTGTGTGGTGCTTAGTTGCCAGCTGGGCTTAAACCACGACAGTCCTTTTTGGCGCCCAACGTGGGGCTGATGTGCCAGGCCCTGAAAGCTGGTTTTGCTATAAAACAAAGTAAGGTCAAAGGGCCTGCACAGGAAATTCAGTTTTTAGGAATAAAATGGCAGGATGGGCGTCGTCATATCCCAATGGATGTGATCAATAAAATAACAGCCATGTCTCCACCAACTAACAAAAAGGAAACACAAGCTTTCTTAGGTGTTGTGGGTTTCTGGAGGATGCATATTCCAGGTTATAGTCTGATCGTAAGCCCTCTCTATCGAGTGACCCGGAAGAAGAACGACTTCTCAGTATCTTGAACATCCTTGGGTAGTTAAAATACTTCTATTGGCTAGTGTGCTATCTGAGTATGACATAAATGGGGGGGGAGTGAGTGAGCGGCTGTGTGGTGCTTAGTTGCCAGCTGGGCTTAAACCACGACAGTCCTTTTTGGCGCCCAACGTGGGGCTCGAAGGGTTCAAGATAACGACAGGTTTGATTGGAATGTGCTAGATCAAATTTATAGCTGTTATTGCTGTTTAGCTATTAATCGGCAGGCTCCTGTGCTTGCCATGGGGTTTGCTTGCCTTACTGTCTATTAGAGTCTAGTGCTCGTTAGTGGCTGCTTTTTGCTTTTGCTGCTTGCTGTACTGCCATACTGCTTATCATCTTACTCTGCTATGCCTGGGAACATTTTGATAACAGCAATGGCCATGCACCTGGGCTGGCAGATGGCCAGGGCATCGCTGCTGTTTCTGTGCTGCTGTACTGGACAGGCTGGAACTCCAGTGTGAACTCGAGTCAAAGGGACTGTGACCTGTGGATGAGTCCATGTGGGAGCAGGACACCCCGAAGCGTCTGTGGCCTTGGATAAACCCACATCAGAGCAGGTACATCTCGAAGCGTCTGTGGCCGTGGTTATGTCTGTGCCACAGCAGGTGTAACTCTGAAGGGATTGTGGTCCAAGGGTAAGCCCATGCAGGAGAAGGTACACCTCGAAGCATCTGTGGCTGTGGATACGTCCATGCTGCAGCAGGTACACCTGGAAGCATCAGCGGCTGTGCATGAGGTCATGCTGGAGCACCTCAAAGTGTGAGGCCATGGATAAGCCCACAAGAGAGCAGGTACACCCCTGGAGAGACTGCAGCCATGGGAAAGGCCATGTTGGAGCAGGTTTACTTTTGAAGGGACTGTGGCTGTGGGTAAGGCCACGCTGGAGCAGGTATACCTCTGAAGGCATTGTGACCCATGGATAAGGCTACGCTGGAACAGGTGCACCTCGAAGCGACTGTGGCTGTGGATAACTCTCTGCCGCAGCAGGTATACCCCTGAAGAGACTGTGGCACACAGATAAGGCTCCACTTGGAGCAGGTACAATCCTAAGGAACTGCAGTCTGTGGATAAGTCCAAGCCAGAGCAGGGGCAAGGGGAGGAGTTCATTGCGATATTAAACCCTATGGTCTGGTCCAAAGGGACCAGGGGTGGAGGTTGTAATGGAAACACCTTTAAATTGTTGTAACCCGGGCTTTGAGTTGCATGTTATGGGAATTATTATAGCAAGAACCCCTTGTTGCGAGCCAGGCTAGGAGCAAGGGGAGGAGTTCATTGCAGTGCTAAACCCTGTGGTCTGGTCCAAAGGGACTGGGGTAGAGATTGTAATAGAAATACCTTTAAATTGTTGTAACCCATAATTTGAGTTGCATGTTACAGGAATTACTGTAGCAGGAACCACCTGAACGACTGGAGGACAAGCCTTACAAGAAGCAGTGCAAGTGCAGCAGTGACCCCACCTGAGCTGGCTTTGGTGCCCAATAGCTCCATGCAATACAACACCTCTCCTGTCCTGAGTGACCACCATAACAGATGGAGCCCAAAGTCATGGACCAAATGAACTCAATGGACATTTTGTGGACATTTGCGGATATTTATGGACATTTTACAGGGGTGGTCCATAGACTAAGGGAATGGTATATGTGTATTCTGTCAAAGGATGGGAAGGGGGGTGATGGTTAATGAGAATGTATTGAATAGTGTGAGACCTGAGCATGACGTAAATGGTATGGAATAAGGGGTGGAGAATGTGCTGGTTTTGGCTGGGGTAGAGTTAACTTTCTTCATAGCAGCTAGTATGGGGCTGTGTTTTGGATTTGTGCTGGAAACAGTGTTGATAAAGCAGGGATGTTTTAGTTACTGCTGAGCAGTGCTTACACAGAGTCAAGGCCTTTTCTGCTTCTCACCACCAGCGAGTAGGCTGGGGGTGCACAAGAAGTTGGGAGGGGACACAGCTGGGACAGCTGACCCCAACTGACCAAAGGGATATTCCATACCATATGACATCATGCTCAGCATATAAAGCTGGGGGAAGAAGAAGGAAGGGGGGGACATTTGGAGTGATGGCGTTTGTCTTCCCAAGTAACCGTTACGCGTGATGGAGCCCTGCTTTCCTGGAGATGGCTGAACACCTGCCTGCCGATGGGAAGTGGTGAATGAATTCCTTGTTTTGCTTTGCTTGCGTGTGCGGCTTTTGCTTTACCTATTAAACTGTCTTTATCTCAACCCACGAGCTTTCTCACTTTTACTCTTCCGATTCTCTCCCCCATCCCACCTGGGGGGAGTGAGTGAGCGGCTGTGTGGTGCTTAGTTGCCAGCTGGGCTTAAACCACGACAACAACTAACTGAAAGGAGGGTGTAGAGAGGTGGCTGCTGGTCTCTTCTCCCACCTGGCAAGTGATAGGACAAGAGGAAATGGCCGCAAGTTGCACCAGGGGAGTTTTAGATCGGATATTGGAAAAACTCCTTCTCTGAAAGGGTTCTCAGACATTGGAACAAGCTGCCCAGGGAGGTGGTTGGATCACCATCCCTGGAGGTATTTAAAAGACGTGTGGATGAGGCGCTTAGGGGCATGGTTTAGTGGTGGACTTAGCAGGGTTAGGTTTACGGTTGGACTTGATGGTCTTGAAGGTCTTTTCCAACCTAAACCATTCCATGATTCTATGATTCTACGTAGGCCTGAAGGGCCTTGAGAGCAGCTCTTCCACTTTCAGACAGAGCCTGCCCCATCATCCCAGGGACCAGGTTGTGCACTCAGCTGTGTGCCTTACGGCAATTCCCACAAGCCAGGATGGCAGCAGGAAGCCCCCGCACCTTTCACGAGCTTTGAGGCTGCCATTCTTCAAGCCAATGCTCTCTAGCCTCCAGGGACCTAGCCCCACTCAGCAAATGCAACGCACGGGGCTGGCTCCTGCTTTCCTCCCGTGACTGCCCCGCACTCCAGCATGGGAGCAAGGCTCCACTATACAGCTGTAGAAGGTAGACTGATGAGATGAGGCTGACACAGGGCTTACCAAAGCCATGGATGTCGTGGTTTAACCCCAGCTGGCAACTAAGAACCACACAGCCGCTTGCTCGCTCCCCCAAGGTAGGATGGGGGTGAGAATCGGAAGGGTAAAAGTGAGAAAACTCGCGCGCTGAGATAAAGACGGTTTAATAGGTGAAGCAAAAACTACGCAGGCAAGCAAAGCCAAACCAGGAACTCATTCACTACTTCCCATCGGCAGGCAGGTGTTCAGCCGGTGTTCAGCCATGGCCAGGAAAGCAGGGCTCCATCACGCGTAACGGTTACTTGGGAAGACAAACGCCATCACTCCGCATGTCCCTCCCTTCCTTCTTCTTCCCCCAGCTTTATATGCTGAGCATGATGTCCTATGGTATGGAATATCCCTTTGGTCAGTTGGGGTCAGCTGTCCCAGCTGTGTCGCCTCCCAACTTTTTGTGCACCCCCAGCCTAGTCGTTGGTGGGGCGGTGTGAGAAGCAGAAAAGGCCTTGACTCTGTGTAAGCACTGCTTAGCAGTAACTAAAACATCCCTGCTTTATCAACACTGTTTCCAGCACAAATCCAAAACACAGCCCCATACTAGCTACTACAAAGAAAATTAACTCTACCCCAGCCAAAACCAGCACAATGGAGAATGGCGTGTGGTGCTGAGAGCGGGAGCATCCTTCTCTGGCTAGAGCCCAAAATTGCGTGTCCTTGGCCACGCGTACCAGGGGCCACAACTGCCCTTGTCGGTGTTGGCCCAGAACAGCAACGTAACTCATAGACAGCAAGGACAGGAAGCCTGCCAGAGGCTGTTGCTGTGGCTGACGTAGCCAGGGTGGCCTGCGCTGCATCTGCGTTTCACTGGGCTTTCTGCGGGAAGGCTGACACTGCTTGGGTACGCCTGCCTCAGTTGGCTTGCACATCACTGCTTGCCTGCCACGCCTGTAACCAGATAAGCTCTTCAACACCCAAGTATGTGCATCCTGCCCGCAGTAGCTGCCTTCTCTGGCACATACGTGTTTTGGGAAGGACGTGGTGGCAAACGGCTGCAGAGAGCAGGGTGGCAGTGAACTTCCCAAAGAGGCTATGATGCCCCACTTGTTTTTTTCCTGCCAGCTGTTAGCAGGCAGTGCTCGGAGGCAGGCGCTGCTGCCTGCCACGGGGCCTGCACGCCTTCATCCATCCCACAAGCACAGCATTCAGTGCTGGTGGTGGTGGGGGAGTGTGTCGGGGCTGTCCGCTGCCAGCTTCTGCCTGCCCTCCTGCTTGGAACACACCCATGTTGCCCCCCCTGCCCCAAGAGGCCACCGCGCCCAGCACCCGGAACCAGCGGCTCTGTGACATCAGCCCTGGGGCCAAGGGCACTGCGGGCAACGTGAGTACTGCGGGCACTACGTCGGTTGCCGCACTGGTGGCGACGAGCTCTCCGTTCTTGCAGCTGCCACGTGTTGCTGGCAGCGATGAATTTGCTCCCCCTCTTCCTCCTACTGGCCCTGTGCTGGCCTGCGCACGGCATGTGGGACACCTGTGGGTAAGTAAGTGGCCCAAGGCTCCGGCAGGGAGCTTGGGCAACCCTTATGAGCTTCACTGGAGGGTGCCCACTCCTCCCCCGTGGCCACGCCAGAGTTTCCTGAACCCCATTTGGGAACCTCAGTTCCTTGCCAGCACCCATGCTGCTGGCACAACTGGCCTGCGGGGATAAAGCAGAAACAGGGGCGGATGCACGCACGCCCCACGGGCTTCCCCGGCCTTGCTGTCCACGCAACGCCTTGTGGGGAGGGAAGACGGCTCACCTTCAGCCTGAAGAGCAGCAAGCCATCGAGCAGGACGGTAATGAGTTTCTGTTTCCAGAGGGACCTGCGGGCTCCGGCCCATGGCTTCTCACCACGGCATGTCGCGCATCGTGGGTGGCACAGATGCCCCGCCAGGGTCCTGGCCCTGGATCGTCAGCATCCAGGATCCCTGGAAAACAGGCACGGGGCATACGTGCGGAGGGTCCCTCATCAGCCCACAGTGGGTCCTCACAGCAGCCCACTGCTTCACTGAGGCCAGGTAAGGAGGACCAGGGGACGGGGATATCCCCACAACACTAGCAGGTGCCCTGTCCGCAGCACCGCGTGCTACTCCCATCCCGTCTCCTTGCAGTCTGCCCGGTGCCTGGGCACCGCAGAGCCCAGCTGAGAGACTGCTCAGGAGAAGGCTGGGCTTGTGCCACTGCTTCCTAGCAGCCTCCAGCTCAACATTCCTTGTGCCTAAGGCGTGCCAGGGCACTCGCCGCCTCCCTAGCGCGGCTTTCCTCTCTCCCTTGTGGAGCAGAAGGCAGGGAACTGCCGGGCTGCTGCAGCACATGGCTCCGCTCCCTCTGACCCCTCTCTCCCTCTGCCTTCCAGGCACATCGCCATGTGGCGCGTGGTGATCGGGGCCACCCGGTTGACTCAGCTGGGCCCTGAGGCCCAAGTGCGCAATATCAGGCGGCTACTGGTTCACGAGCACTACAGCAATATCACGCAGAGGAACGACATCGCCCTGCTGGAACTGGACCAGCCTGTCCAGTGCGGCTACTCCGTACAGCTTGCCTGTGTGCCCGATGCCTCGCTCAGAGTGTCAAAGCTGACAACCTGCTACGTCAGCGGCTGGGGTTCCACGACTGAAAGAGGTGAGTTCCCAAAAACGTACTCGTGTCCTGAGCGCAAGCTTGGCACGCTGGGGAGACGGGTTGGGCTTCCTGAGAGCAGAGGCGAAAGCCAGAGTCAGGCTGTGGGGACGCATGCCTCTAGAGAGATGGGCCTGAGCCATTCCCCAAAGCGAGACAGAAGGGGACCACCGGTACAGTGCCTTCAAGGTGCAAAGCCAAGCCCTAGGGAAGGGCTTCGCCCAGACAGGGGAGGAGGAATGGCAACGAGCTGCCTGCTGTTAATTCCCTCCTGTGCTCACAGCTGGAGGATCGACTGATGTCCTGCAGGAGGCCAAGGTCCGCCTCATTGATGTCAACCTCTGTAACAGCAGCGGGTGGTACAGAGGGGCCATCCATACCCACAACCTGTGTGCTGGCTATGCGCAGGGTGGCATCGACACCTGCCAGGTAGGAGCGTGCTACGAGTCAAGCCCCAGCAGCACAGGCAGCCCTCTCACAACCGCCCCGCACGTACCCCGGCGCGTGCTTTGCCTGGCAAGTCACCCTCCCACCGCTGGGTCCCCACCGCTCTTGGGGCTGACCTCCCCTTCCCCACCTGCAGCTCCTTGCCCAGCGCCCCCCTTGCCCCAGAGGCCTGCGACTCTGCCCACAAAGCCCATCCAGTGCTCTTGGCAGCCCACCGGTCCACATCCCAAGCCTGCAACATCTGCGTTCCACACGTGCAGGGTCACTGTGCAGAGATGAGAGAGAGCCCTCCCTCCCTTACACGCCCACGACCCCCTCCCACACAAGCTTCTGTAGGCCCTGGCACCTGAGCGGGGTCTTTCTGTGCCGCAGAGTACAGCTCTGGCAGGTGCTGTGAGAGAGAAGGAGCCAGCCGTAGTGCTGACAGAGGCCACCCAACAGTACCTTCGTCCTCTCTCCTCCACTGCAGGGTGACAGCGGTGGTCCTCTCGTCTGCAAAGATAACAATGCAGACTACTTCTGGCTCGTTGGAGTCACCAGCTGGGGGAAAGGCTGCGCGAGAGCAAGACGGCCCGGAGTCTACACCTCCACGCAGCACTTTTACGGCTGGATCCTGGCACAGATGGGACTGCGCTCAGCAGTAACAGCTACTCCAATGCCACAGCCAGTCTTCACCTCAAGCCCCTTTCAGAGGCCAAGGCCGATACCAACGGAATTGGGCAGGTTTCCACCCTGCCCATTTCCACTCCAGAAGCTGGTGCAATTCTTTACTCGGGTGCAGGAGCTCCTGCAGTTCCTAAGGGGGACAAAGGCCTGAGCAGCACGATGGACAGGATCCAGTGCAGCCGGCAGCGTTCCACCGCCATTTCCTTCTGGGATGCTGCCTGCTGACCCAAAGGCAGCCTCAGTGCCAAAGGCCTGCTCTGTCCCGCCCACGCTCCTCCGAGTGCACGCAGGTGCTGAAGCTGACTCAGGTCTTCCAATAAAGTTGCCAATTTTCACAGCTAACCATGCTTCAGTCCGATTCAGTCTCCTGTGCGAGGCAAGGACTTCCACACCTGGCGCCTGCAAAAGGAGGCTGCAGGCAGTCAAGTAGGGCACAAAGGGAAAGAGCCACTCAAAAGGGCTGAAACCGTGCCTGGTCAGAGAGGAGGGTGCTCAGAGCCACCGTGAGATGGAGAAGACTGGCACGCTGAGGCTAGAACGAGGACAGGAAAAAAATGATGGGAGATGCAGATGACTGGGGGTGTGCATTAAGGCACACAAGCTGACGACTAGGGCCTGGCGTAAGCCTTAGCTCACTGAACGGCCTGTGCGAAACTCCTGAGCGTGACAAGAGAAATTGCTGACCGTAGCGAACAGACTGAGCAGCTGACAGGAGTTAGAGTGCCACGAGGAAGAGCCAGATTTCACGGGTAGCTAAGGGGGATTGATGTGAGAGGTGGCCCCACTTCACAGATAATTGAAGGGAGAGTTGGGCTCATTTTGGGGAGAGGAATCTGGCAGGGCCAGCAGTACCCAGGAAACCCCATCCATCAGTAATGCTGTGGAAGTCCGAGGTGACCTAGCTAAGAACACCTGCAACACCAAATCCGTTCACAGATGTAGCAAACCTGGGAGCAAGGGGGGAAAACCAAGTGGGACTAGGTCCCTTGTTTGGGAGGAGGCAAGGGCAGAGAAGGAGGAGTTGAGGAAGATGAGGGGGATGTATAAGCACAGAAAATGGAGAGAAGGGGGTGGGGGAGGGGAACCCAGGAGCTAGTCGCGCTTAAGACAACTTGTTTGCTTCTTTGACTCAGCCCTGCGCCTAATCCCCACAGTCCGTCCTACCTTCTTTCTGAGAGCGCTCCCAAATCCTTTTCTGTGTGGCCTCACTCTGTACCCAGTGTGGGGGTGGGTCCAGGGGCCTGGCTGCTAGCAATGGCAGAAGGGAACTCCGGTCATAGGGAGCCAGCGGTTGGAGACACCGAGTGTCTAGGGCCAGCTGCTGGTGGGAGTGCTGGGTGCGGGTGCAAGTCGCTCTTGAGCTTGAAGCTGGACTAGTTCACGCGCGAGAGGAGATACAGGTCTGGAAAGACCCAAGGTCTGGGCCAATCACTGGGTAAGTAGTTTGACATCCAGCCACAGATTTTAATTGAACTTAGTTCCCTTGCTGGTCTTTAAGGCACCCATGAACATGCTGTGCTTGCAAATCTAGGGAGTGGGGGGTGTGTGTGTGTTTCACTACTGAACATCAGTCCTGATCAGCTGGAGAGGAAGACAAGGACTGGGTTGTGCTTCCTGTGTTAAGCGGGTGCCGGTGAATGTACCGCTCCGTCGACGTTAATCTGGTCTGCCATTCATGCCAGTGACGTATGTGTGCACGGTCTTGCAGGCTAAGCAGCCTGGAGGAGTCTCACGATCACTAGCCCTTGTTCTCGTGGGGGACTTCAACTTGCCAGATGTCTGCTGGAAATACAATGCGGCCGAGAGGAAAGAGCCTAGGAGGTTCCTGGAGCGTGTGGAAGAGAACTTCCTGACACAGCTGGCGAGTGAGCCAACGAGGGAAGGCGCCCCGCTGGACCTGTTCTTTGTGAAACGAGAAGGACTGGTGGGGGATGCGACGGTGGGGGGCCACCTCGGGCATAGCAATGAGGAAATGAGAGAGTTTTCGATTCATGAGCAGAAAGGAGGGGGGTGAGCAGAAGTGCTACCTTGGACTGCCGGCGGGCTGGCTTTGGCCTCTTTAGGAGCCTGGTGGACAGAGCCCCTTGGCAGGCAGTCCTGAAAGGCAAAGGAGTCCAGGAAGGCGGCACACTCTTCAAGAAGGAAGTCTTAAAGGCGCAGGAGCAGGCCGTCCCCATGTGCCGCAATACGAGCTGGCAGGGAAGAAGAGCGGCCTGGTTGAACAGAGAGCTTTGGATGGAACTCAGGAAAAAAGAGAGAGTTTATGACCTTTGAAGAAGGGGCAGGCAACTCAGGAGGACTACAAGGATGTTGTGAGGTTTTGCAGCGAGAAAATCAGAAGGGCCAAAGCCCAACTAGACCTTAACCTGGCGACTGCCATAAAAGACAACCAAAAATGTTTCTCTAAATACATTAGTGACAAAAGGAGGCCTAAGGAGACTCTTCACCCTTTACCGGACGCGGGGGGAAACATAGTGACAAAGGATGACGAAAAGGCTGAGGTACTTCATGCCGCCTTTGCCTCAGCCTTTCAGAGTAAGACCAGTTGTTCTCCAGCTACCCAGCCCCCTGAGCTGGAAGATAGGGGCGGGGAGCAGAATGAAGCCCCCACAATCCAAGGAGAAATGGCTAGCGACCTGCTACACCACTCTAGACACCCACAAGTCGATGGGATGGGATGGGATGGGATGGGATCCACCCACGGGCACTGAGGGAGCTGGCGGAAGCGCTCACCAAGCCACTTCCCGTCATCTACCAGCAGTCCTGGCTAACCGGGGAGGTCCCAGCGGACCGAAGGTTAGCAAATGTGATGCCCGTCTTCAAGAAGGGCCGGCCAGACGATCCGGGGAACTACAGGCCTCTCAGCCTGACCTCGGTGTCGGGGAAGATTATGGAGCGGATCATCTTGAGTGCCATCGCGCGGCATGTAGAGGACAACCAGCCCATCAGGCCCAGTCAGCATGGCTTTATGAAAGGCAGGTCCTGCCTGACTAACCTGATCTCCTTCTGTGACAAAGTGCCCCGTTTAGCGGACGAGGGAAAGCCTGTGGATATAGTCTACTTAGAATTTAGTAAAGCCATTGACACCGTTTCCCACAGCATTGTCCTGGAGAAACTGGCTGCTCACGGCTTGGACGGGCGTACTCTTTGCTGGGTGAAAAACTGGCTGGATGGCCAGGCCCAAAGGGTTGTGGTGAATGGAGTTAAATGCGGTTGGCGGCCGGTCACAAGTGGTGTTCCCCAGGGCTCGGTACTTGGGCCGGTCTTGTTTAATACCTTTATCAAGGACCTGGACAAGAGGATCGAGTGCACCCTCAGTAAGTTTGCAGGCGACACCGAGTTGGGCGGGTGTGTTGATCTGCTGGAGGGTAGGAAGGCTCTTCAGAGGGAGCTGGACAGGCTGGGTGGATGGGCCGAGGCCAGTTGTATGAGGTTCAACAAGGCCAAGTGCCGAGTCCTACACTTGGGTCGCAACAATCCTGTGCAACGCTAGAGGCTTGGGACGAGTGGCTGGAAAGCAGCCTGGTGGAAGAGGACCTGGGAGTGCTGATTGGCAGCCGGCCCAATATGAGCCAGCAGTGTGCGCATGTGGCCAAGAAGGCCAATAGCACCCCGACTTGTATCAGAAAGAGTGTGGCCAGCAGGACTAGGGAAGCAATTGTACCTTTGTACTCAGCACTGGTGAGGCCTCAGCGCGAATGCTGTGTTCAGTTTTGGGCCCCTCACGACAAGAAAAGACATTGAGGTGCTGGAGCGTGCTCAGAGAAGGGCAATGAAACTGGTGAAGGGTCTGGAGCACAAGTCTTGTGAGGAGCGGTTGAGAGAGCTGGGCTTGTTTAGCCTGGAGAAGAGGAGGCTCAGGGGAGACCTTATCGCTCTCTACAACTAACTGAAAGGAGGGTGTAGAGAGGTGGCTGCCGGTCTCTTCTCCCACCTGGCAAGTGATAGGACAAGAGGAAATGGCCGCAAGTTGCACCAGGGGAGTTTTAGATCGGATATTGGAAAAACTCCTTCTCTGAAAGGGTTCTCAGACATTGGAACAAGCTGCCCAGGGAGGTGGTTGGATCACCATCTCTGGAGGTATTTAAAAGACGTGTGGATGAGGCGCTTAGGGGCATGGTTTAGTGGTGGACTTAGCAGGGTTAGGTTTACGGTTGGACTTGATGGTCTTGAAGGTCTTTTCCAACCTAAACCATTCCATGATTCTATGATTCTACGCCTGAAGGGCCTTGAGAGCAGCTCTTCCACTTTCAGACAGAGCCTGCCCCATCATCCCAGGGACCAGGTTGTGCACTCAGCTGTGTGCCTTACGGCAATTCCCACAAGCCAGGATGGCAGCAGGAAGCCCCCGCACCTTTCACGAGCTTTGAGGCTGCCATTCTTCAAGCCAATGCTCTCTAGCCTCCAGGGACCTAGCCCCGCTCAGCAAATGCAACGCACGGGGCTGGCTCCTGCTTTCCTCCCGTGACTGCCCCGCACTCCAGCATGGGAGCAAGGCTCCACTATACAGCTGTAGAAGGTAGACGGATGAGATGAGGCTGACACAGGGCTTACCAAAGCCATGGATGTCGTGGTTTAACCCCAGCTGGCAACTAAGAACCACACAGCCGCTTGCTCGCTCCCCCAAGGTAGGATGGGGGTGAGAATCGGAAGGGTAAAAGTGAGAAAACTCGCGCGCTGAGATAAAGACGGTTTAATAGGTGAAGCAAAAACTACGCAGGCAAGCAAAGCCAAACCAGGAACTCATTCACTACTTCCCATCGGCAGGCAGGTGTTCAGCCGGTGTTCAGCCATGGCCAGGAAAGCAGGGCTCCATCACGCGTAACGGTTACTTGGGAAGACAAACGCCATCACTCCGCATGTCCCTCCCTTCCTTCTTCTTCCCCCAGCTTTATATGCTGAGCATGATGTCCTATGGTATGGAATATCCCTTTGGTCAGTTGGGGTCAGCTGTCCCAGCTGTGTCGCCTCCCAACTTTTTGTGCACCCCCAGCCTACTCGTTGGTGGGGCGGTGTGAGAAGCAGAAAAGGCCTTGACTCTGTGTAAGCACTGCTTAGCAGTAACTAAAACATCCCTGCTTTATCAACACTGTTTCCAGCACAAATCCAAAACACAGCCCCATACTAGCTACTACAAAGAAAATTAACTCTACCCCAGCCAAAACCAGCACAATGGAGAATGGCGTGTGGTGCTGAGAGCGGGAGCATCCTTCTCTGGCTAGAGCCCAAAATTGCGTGTCCTTGGCCACGCGTACCAGGGGCCACAACTGCCCTTGTCGGTGTTGGCCCAGAACAGCAACGTAACTCATAGACAGCAAGGACAGGAAGCCTGCCAGAGGCTGTTGCTGTGGCTGACGTAGCCAGGGTGGCCTGCGCTGCATCTGCGTTTCACTGGGCTTTCTGCGGGAAGGCTGACACTGCTTGGGTACGCCTGCCTCAGTTGGCTTGCACATCACTGCTTGCCTGCCACGCCTGTAACCAGATAAGCTCTTCAACACCCAAGTATGTGCATCCTGCCTGCAGTAGCTGCCTTCTCTGGCACATACGTGTTTTGGGAAGGACGTGGTGGCAAACGGCTGCAGAGAGCAGGGTGGCAGTGAACTTCCCAAAGAGGCTATGATGCCCCACTTGTTTTTTTCCTGCCAGCTGTTAGCAGGCAGTGCTCGGAGGCAGGCGCTGCTGCCTGCCACGGGGCCTGCACGCCTTCATCCATCCCACAAGCACAGCATTCAGTGCTGGTGGTGGGGGGGGAGTGTGTCGGGGCTGTCCGCTGCCAGCTTCTGCCTGCCCTCCTGCTTGGAACACACCCATGTTGCCCCCCCTGCCCCAAGAGGCCACCGCGCCCAGCACCCGGAACCAGCGGCTCTGTGACATCAGCCCCGGGACCAAGGGCACCGCGGGCAACGTGAGTACTGCGGGCACTACGTCGGTTGCCGCACTGGTGGCGACGAGCTCTCCGTTCTTGCAGCTGCCACGTGTTGCTGGCAGCGATGAATTTGCTCCCCCTCTTCCTCCTACTGGCCCTGTGCTGGCCTGCGCACGGCACGTGGGACACCTGTGGGTAAGTAAGTGGCCCAAGGCTCCGGCAGGGAGCTTGGGCAACCCTTATGAGCTTCACTGGAGGGTGCCCACTCCTCCCCCGTGGCCACGCCAGAGTTTCCTGAACCCCATTTGGGAACCTCAGTTCCTTGCCAGCACCCATGCTGCTGGCACAACTGGCCTGCGGGGATAAAGCAGAAACAGGGGCGGATGCACGCACGCCCCACGGGCTTCCCCGGCCTTGCTGTCCACGCAACGCCTTGTGGGGAGGGAAGACGGCTCACCTTCAGCCTGAAGAGCAGCAAGCCATCGAGCAGGACGGTAATGAGTTTCTGTTTCCAGAGGGACCTGCGGGCTCCGGCCCATGGCTTCTCACCACGGCATGTCGCGCATCGTGGGTGGCACAGATGCCCCGCCAGGGTCCTGGCCCTGGATCGTCAGCATCCAGGATCCCTGGAAAACAGGCACGGGGCATACGTGCGGAGGGTCCCTCATCAGCCCACAGTGGGTCCTCACAGCAGCCCACTGCTTCACTGAGGCCAGGTAAGGAGGACCAGGGGACGGGGATATCCCCACAACACTAGCAGGTGCCCTGTCCGCAGCACCGCGTGCTACTCCCATCCCGTCTCCTTGCAGTCTGCCCGGTGCCTGGGCACCGCAGAGCCCAGCTGAGAGACTGCTCAGGAGAAGGCTGGGCTTGTGCCACTGCTTCCTAGCAGCCTCCAGCTCAACATTCCTTGTGCCTAAGGCGTGCCAGGGCACTCGCCGCCTCCCTAGCGCGGCTTTCCTCTCTCCCTTGTGGAGCAGAAGGCAGGGAACTGCCGGGCTGCTGCAGCACATGGCTCCGCTCCCTCTGACCCCTCTCTCCCTCTGCCTTCCAGGCACATCGCCATGTGGCGCGTGGTGATCGGGGCCACCCGGTTGACTCAGCTGGGCCCTGAGGCCCAAGTGCGCAATATCAGGCGGCTACTGGTTCACGAGCACTACAGCAATATCACGCAGAGGAACGACATCGCCCTGCTGGAACTGGACCAGCCTGTCCAGTGCGGCTACTCCGTACAGCTTGCCTGTGTGCCCGATGCCTCGCTCAGAGTGTCAAAGCTGACAACCTGCTACGTCAGCGGCTGGGGTTCCACGACTGAAAGAGGTGAGTTCCCAAAAACGTACTCGTGTCCTGAGCGCAAGCTTGGCACGCTGGGGAGACGGGTTGGGCTTCCTGAGAGCAGAGGCGAAAGCCAGAGTCAGGCTGTGGGGACGCATGCCTCTAGAGAGATGGGCCTGAGCCATTCCCCAAAGCGAGACAGAAGGGGACCACCGGTACAGTGCCTTCAAGGTGCAAAGCCAAGCCCTAGGGAA
The DNA here is from genome assembly GCF_030936135.1 of Gavia stellata. Lineage (NCBI taxonomy): Eukaryota > Metazoa > Chordata > Aves > Gaviiformes > Gaviidae > Gavia > Gavia stellata. The sequence goes on along the minus strand of NW_026776725.1, from coordinate 197,238 downwards.
GGGCTTCGCCCAGACAGGGGAGGAGGAATGGCAACGAGCTGCCTGCTGTTAATTCCCTCCTGTGCTCACAGCTGGAGGATCGACTGATGTCCTGCAGGAGGCCAAGGTCCGCCTCATTGATGTCAACCTCTGTAACAGCAGCGGGTGGTACAGAGGGGCCATCCACACCCACAACCTGTGTGCTGGCTATGCGCAGGGTGGCATCGACACCTGCCAGGTAGGAGCGTGCTACGAGTCAAGCCCCAGCAGCACAGGCAGCCCTCTCACAACCGCCCCGCACGTACCCCGGCGCGTGCTTTGCCTGGCAAGTCACCCTCCCACCGCTGGGTCCCCACCGCTCTTGGGGCTGACCTCCCCTTCCCCACCTGCAGCTCCTTGCCCAGCGCCCCCCTTGCCCCAGAGGCCTGCGACTCTGCCCACAAAGCCCATCCAGTGCTCTTGGCAGCCCACCGGTCCACATCCCAAGCCTGCAACATCTGCGTTCCACACGTGCAGGGTCACTGTGCAGAGATGAGAGAGAGCCCTCCCTCCCTTACACGCCCACGACCCCCTCCCACACAAGCTTCTGTAGGCCCTGGCACCTGAGCGGGGTCTTTCTGTGCCGCAGAGTACAGCTCTGGCAGGTGCTGTGAGAGAGAAGGAGCCAGCCGTAGTGCTGACAGAGGCCACCCAACAGTACCTTCGTCCTCTCTCCTCCACTGCAGGGTGACAGCGGTGGTCCTCTCGTCTGCAAAGATAACAATGCAGACTACTTCTGGCTCGTTGGAGTCACCAGCTGGGGGAAAGGCTGCGCGAGAGCAAGACGGCCCGGAGTCTACACCTCCACGCAGCACTTTTACGGCTGGATCCTGGCACAGATGGGACTGCGCTCAGCAGTAACAGCTACTCCAATGCCACAGCCAGTCTTCACCTCAAGCCCCTTTCAGAGGCCAAGGCCGATACCAACGGAATTGGGCAGGTTTCCACCCTGCCCATTTCCACTCCAGAAGCTGGTGCAATTCTTTACTCGGGTGCAGGAGCTCCTGCAGTTCCTAAGGGGGACAAAGGCCTGAGCAGCACGATGGACAGGATCCAGTGCAGCCGGCAGCGTTCCACCGCCATTTCCTTCTGGGACGCTGCCTGCTGACCCAAAGGCAGCCTCAGTGCCAAAGGCCTGCTCTGTCCCGCCCACGCTCCTCCGAGTGCACGCAGGTGCTGAAGCTGACTCAGGTCTTCCAATAAAGTTGCCAATTTTCACAGCTAACCATGCTTCAGTCCGATTCAGTCTCCTGTGCGAGGCAAGGACTTCCACACCTGGCGCCTGCAAAAGGAGGCTGCAGGCAGTCAAGTAGGGCACAAAGGGAAAGAGCCACTCAAAAGGGCTGAAACCGTGCCTGGTCAGAGAGGAGGGTGCTCAGAGCCACCGTGAGATGGAGAAGACTGGCACGCTGAGGCTAGAACGAGGACAGGAAAAAAATGATGGGAGATGCAGATGACTGGGGGTGTGCATTAAGGCACACAAGCTGACGACTAGGGCCTGGCGTAAGCCTTAGCTCACTGAACGGCCTGTGCGAAACTCCTGAGCGTGACAAGAGAAATTGCTGACCGTAGCGAACAGACTGAGCAGCTGACAGGAGTTAGAGTGCCACGAGGAAGAGCCAGATTTCACGGGTAGCTAAGGGGGATTGATGTGAGAGGTGGCCCCACTTCACAGATAATTGAAGGGAGAGTTGGGCTCATTTTGGGGAGAGGAATCTGGCAGGGCCAGCAGTACCCAGGAAACCCCATCCATCAGTAATGCTGTGGAAGTCCGAGGTGACCTAGCTAAGAACACCTGCAACACCAAATCCGTTCACAGATGTAGCAAACCTGGGAGCAAGGGGGGAAAACCAAGTGGGACTAGGTCCCTTGTTTGGGAGGAGGCAAGGGCAGAGAAGGAGGAGTTGAGGAAGATGAGGGGGATGTATAAGCACAGAAAATGGAGAGAAGGGGGTGGGGGAGGGGAACCCAGGAGCTAGTCGCGCTTAAGACAACTTGTTTGCTTCTTTGACTCAGCCCTGCGCCTAATCCCCACAGTCCGTCCTACCTTCTTTCTGAGAGCGCTCCCAAATCCTTTTCTGTGTGGCCTCACTCTGTACCCAGTGTGGGGGTGGGTCCAGGGGCCTGGCTGCTAGCAATGGCAGAAGGGAACTCCGGTCATAGGGAGCCAGCGGTTGGAGACACCGAGTGTCTAGGGCCAGCTGCTGGTGGGAGTGCTGGGTGCGGGTGCAAGTCGCTCTTGAGCTTGAAGCTGGACTAGTTCACGCGCGAGAGGAGATACAGGTCTGGAAAGACCCAAGGTCTGGGCCAATCACTGGGTAAGTAGTTTGACATCCAGCCACAGATTTTAATTGAACTTAGTTCCCTTGCTGGTCTTTAAGGCACCCATGAACATGCTGTGCTTGCAAATCTAGGGAGTGGGGGGGGTGTGTGTGTTTCACTACTGAACATCAGTCCTGATCAGTTGGAGAGGAAGACAAGGACTGGGTTGTGCTTCCTGTGTTAAGCGGGTGCCGGTGAATGTACCGCTCCGTCGACGTTAATCTGGTCTGCCATTCATGCCAGTGACGTATGTGTGCACGGTCTTGCAGGCTAAGCAGCCTGGAGGAGTCTCACGATCACTAGCCCTTGTTCTCGTGGGGGACTTCAACTTGCCAGATGTCTGCTGGAAATACAATGCGGCCGAGAGGAAAGAGCCTAGGAGGTTCCTGGAGCGTGTGGAAGAGAACTTCCTGACACAGCTGGCGAGTGAGCCAACGAGGGAAGGCGCCCCGCTGGACCTGTTCTTTGTGAAACGAGAAGGACTGGTGGGGGATGCGACGGTGGGGGGCCACCTCGGGCATAGCAATGAGGAAATGAGAGAGTTTTCGATTCATGAGCAGAAAGGAGGGGGGTGAGCAGAAGTGCTACCTTGGACTGCCGGCGGGCTGGCTTTGGCCTCTTTAGGAGCCTGGTGGACAGAGCCCCTTGGCAGGCAGTCCTGAAAGGCAAAGGAGTCCAGGAAGGCGGCACACTCTTCAAGAAGGAAGTCTTAAAGGCGCAGGAGCAGGCCGTCCCCATGTGCCGCAATACGAGCTGGCAGGGAAGAAGAGCGGCCTGGTTGAACAGAGAGCTTTGGATGGAACTCAGGAAAAAAGAGAGAGTTTATGACCTTTGAAGAAGGGGCAGGCAACTCAGGAGGACTACAAGGATGTTGTGAGGTTTTGCAGCGAGAAAATCAGAAGGGCCAAAGCCCAACTAGACCTTAACCTGGCGACTGCCATAAAAGACAACCAAAAATGTTTCTCTAAATACATTAGTGACAAAAGGAGGCCTAAGGAGACTCTTCACCCTTTACCGGACGCGGGGGGAAACATAGTGACAAAGGATGACGAAAAGGCTGAGGTACTTCATGCCGCCTTTGCCTCAGCCTTTCAGAGTAAGACCAGTTGTTCTCCAGCTACCCAGCCCCCTGAGCTGGAAGATAGGGGCGGGGAGCAGAATGAAGCCCCCACAATCCAAGGAGAAATGGCTAGCGACCTGCTACACCACTCTAGACACCCACAAGTCGATGGGATGGGATGGGATGGGATGGGATCCACCCACGGGCACTGAGGGAGCTGGCGGAAGCGCTCACCAAGCCACTTCCCGTCATCTACCAGCAGTCCTGGCTAACCGGGGAGGTCCCAGCGGACCGAAGGTTAGCAAATGTGATGCCCGTCTTCAAGAAGGGCCGGCCAGACGATCCGGGGAACTACAGGCCTCTCAGCCTGACCTCGGTGTCGGGGAAGATTATGGAGCGGATCATCTTGAGTGCCATCGCGCGGCATGTAGAGGACAACCAGCCCATCAGGCCCAGTCAGCATGGCTTTATGAAAGGCAGGTCCTGCCTGACTAACCTGATCTCCTTCTGTGACAAAGTGCCCCGTTTAGCGGACGAGGGAAAGCCTGTGGATATAGTCTAGTTAGAATTTAGTAAAGCCATTGACACCGTTTCCCACAGCATTGTCCTGGAGAAACTGGCTGCTCACGGCTTGGACGGGCGTACTCTTTGCTGGGTGAAAAACTGGCTGGATGGCCAGGCCCAAAGGGTTGTGGTGAATGGAGTTAAATGCGGTTGGCGGCCGGTCACAAGTGGTGTTCCCCAGGGCTCGGTACTTGGGCCGGTCTTGTTTAATACCTTTATCAAGGACCTGGACAAGAGGATCGAGTGCACCCTCAGTAAGTTTGCAGGCGACACCGAGTTGGGCGGGTGTGTTGATCTGCTGGAGGGTAGGAAGGCTCTTCAGAGGGAGCTGGACAGGCTGGGTGGATGGGCCGAGGCCAGTTGTATGAGGTTCAACAAGGCCAAGTGCCGAGTCCTACACTTGGGTCGCAACAATCCTGTGCAACGCTACAGGCTTGGGACGAGTGGCTGGAAAGCAGCCTGGTGGAAGAGGACCTGGGAGTGCTGATTGGCAGCCGGCCCAATATGAGCCAGCAGTGTGCGCATGTGGCCAAGAAGGCCAATAGCACCCCGACTTGTATCAGAAAGAGTGTGGCCAGCAGGACTAGGGAAGCAATTGTACCTTTGTACTCAGCACTGGTGAGGCCTCAGCGCGAATGCTGTGTTCAGTTTTGGGCCCCTCACGACAAGAAAAGACATTGAGGTGCTGGAGCGTGCTCCGAGAAGGGCAATGAAACTGGTGAAGGGTCTGGAGCACAAGTCTTGTGAGGAGCGGTTGAGAGAGCTGGGCTTGTTTAGCCTGGAGAAGAGGAGGCTCAGGGGAGACCTTATCGCTCTCTACAACTAACTGAAAGGAGGGTGTAGAGAGGTGGCTGCCGGTCTCTTCTCCCACCTGGCAAGTGATAGGACAAGAGGAAATGGCCGCAAGTTGCACCAGGGGAGTTTTAGATCGGATATTGGAAAAACTCCTTCTCTGAAAGGGTTCTCAGACATTGGAACAAGCTGCCCAGGGAGGTGGTTGGATCACCATCCCTGGAGGTATTTAAAAGACGTGTGGATGAGGCGCTTAGGGGCATGGTTTAGTGGTGGACTTAGCAGGGTTAGGTTTACGGTTGGACTTGATGGTCTTGAAGGTCTTTTCCAACCTAAACCATTCCATGATTCTATGATTCTACGCCTGAAGGGCCTTGAGAGCAGCTCTTCCACTTTCAGACAGAGCCTGCCCCATCATCCCAGGGACCAGGTTGTGCACTCAGCTGTGTGCCTTACGGCAATTCCCACAAGCCAGGATGGCAGCAGGAAGCCCCCGCACCTTTCACGAGCTTTGAGGCTGCCATTCTTCAAGCCAATGCTCTCTAGCCTCCAGGGACCTAGCCCCACTCAGCAAATGCAACGCACGGGGCTGGCTCCTGCTTTCCTCCCGTGACTGCCCCGCACTCCAGCATGGGAGCAAGGCTCCACTATACAGCTGTAGAAGGTAGACGGATGAGATGAGGCTGACACAGGGCTTACCAAAGCCATGGATGTCGTGGTTTAACCCCAGCTGGCAACTAAGAACCACACAGCCGCTTGCTCGCTCCCCCAAGGTAGGATGGGGGTGAGAATCGGAAGGGTAAAAGTGAGAAAACTCGCGCGCTGAGATAAAGACGGTTTAATAGGTGAAGCAAAAACTACGCAGGCAAGCAAAGCCAAACCAGGAACTCATTCACTACTTCCCATCGGCAGGCAGGTGTTCAGCCGGTGTTCAGCCATGGCCAGGAAAGCAGGGCTCCATCACGCGTAACGGTTACTTGGGAAGACAAACGCCATCACTCCGCATGTCCCTCCCTTCCTTCTTCTTCCCCCAGCTTTATATGCTGAGCATGATGTCCTATGGTATGGAATATCCCTTTGGTCAGTTGGGGTCAGCTGTCCCAGCTGTGTCGCCTCCCAACTTTTTGTGCACCCCCAGCCTACTCGTTGGTGGGGCGGTGTGAGAAGCAGAAAAGGCCTTGACTCTGTGTAAGCACTGCTTAGCAGTAACTAAAACATCCCTGCTTTATCAACACTGTTTCCAGCACAAATCCAAAACACAGCCCCATACTAGCTACTACAAAGAAAATTAACTCTACCCCAGCCAAAACCAGCACAATGGAGAATGGCGTGTGGTGCTGAGAGCGGGAGCATCCTTCTCTGGCTAGAGCCCAAAATTGCGTGTCCTTGGCCACGCGTACCAGGGGCCACAACTGCCCTTGTCGGTGTTGGCCCAGAACAGCAACGTAACTCATAGACAGCAAGGACAGGAAGCCTGCCAGAGGCTGTTGCTGTGGCTGACGTAGCCAGGGTGGCCTGCGCTGCATCTGCGTTTCACTGGGCTTTCTGCGGGAAGGCTGACACTGCTTGGGTACGCCTGCCTCAGTTGGCTTGCACATCACTGCTTGCCTGCCACGCCTGTAACCAGATAAGCTCTTCAACACTCAAGTATGTGCATCCTGCCCGCAGTAGCTGCCTTCTCTGGCACATACGTGTTTTGGGAAGGACGTGGTGGCAAACGGCTGCAGAGAGCAGGGTGGCAGTGAACTTCCCAAAGAGGCTATGATGCCCCACTTGTTTTTTTCCTGCCAGCTGTTAGCAGGCAGTGCTCGGAGGCAGGCGCTGCTGCCTGCCACGGGGCCTGCACGCCTTCATCCATCCCACAAGCACAGCATTCAGTGCTGGTGGTGGGGGGGGAGTGTGTCGGGGCTGTCCGCTGCCAGCTTCTGCCTGCCCTCCTGCTTGGAACACACCCATGTTGCCCCCCCTGCCCCAAGAGGCCACCGCGCCCAGCACCCGGAACCAGCGGCTCTGTGACATCAGCCCCGGGACCAAGGGCACCGCGGGCAACGTGAGTACTGCGGGCACTACGTCGGTTGCCGCACTGGTGGCGACGAGCTCTCCGTTCTTGCAGCTGCCACGTGTTGCTGGCAGCGATGAATTTGCTCCCCCTCTTCCTCCTACTGGCCCTGTGCTGGCCTGCGCACGGCACGTGGGACACCTGTGGGTAAGTAAGTGGCCCAAGGCTCCGGCAGGGAGCTTGGGCAACCCTTATGAGCTTCACTGGAGGGTGCCCACTCCTCCCCCGTGGCCACGCCAGAGTTTCCTGAACCCCATTTGGGAACCTCAGTTCCTTGCCAGCACCCATGCTGCTGGCACAACTGGCCTGCGGGGATAAAGCAGAAACAGGGGCGGATGCACGCACGCCCCACGGGCTTCCCCGGCCTTGCTGTCCACGCAACGCCTTGTGGGGAGGGAAGACGGCTCACCTTCAGCCTGAAGAGCAGCAAGCCATCGAGCAGGACGGTGATGAGTTTCTGTTTCCAGAGGGACCTGCGGGCTCCGGCCCATGGCTTCTCACCACGGCATGTCGCGCATCGTGGGTGGCACAGATGCCCCGCCAGGGTCCTGGCCCTGGATCGTCAGCATCCAGGATCCCTGGAAAACAGGCACGGGGCATACGTGCGGAGGGTCCCTCATCAGCCCACAGTGGGTCCTCACAGCAGCCCACTGCTTCACTGAGGCCAGGTAAGGAGGACCAGGGGACGGGGATATCCCCACAACACTAGCAGGTGCCCTGTCCGCAGCACCGCGTGCTACTCCCATCCCGTCTCCTTGCAGTCTGCCCGGTGCCTGGGCACCGCAGAGCCCAGCTGAGAGACTGCTCAGGAGAAGGCTGGGCTTGTGCCACTGCTTCCTAGCAGCCTCCAGCTCAACATTCCTTGTGCCTAAGGCGTGCCAGGGCACTCGCCGCCTCCCTAGCGCGGCTTTCCTCTCTCCCTTGTGGAGCAGAAGGCAGGGAACTGCCGGGCTGCTGCAGCACATGGCTCCGCTCCCTCTGACCCCTCTCTCCCTCTGCCTTCCAGGCACATCGCCATGTGGCGCGTGGTGATCGGGGCCACCCGGTTGACTCAGCTGGGCCCTGAGGCCCAAGTGCGCAATATCAGGCGGCTACTGGTTCACGAGCACTACAGCAATATCACGCAGAGGAACGACATCGCCCTGCTGGAACTGGACCAGCCTGTCCAGTGCGGCTACTCCGTACAGCTTGCCTGTGTGCCCGATGCCTCGCTCAGAGTGTCAAAGCTGACAACCTGCTACGTCAGCGGCTGGGGTTCCACGACTGAAAGAGGTGAGTTCCCAAAAACGTACTCGTGTCCTGAGCGCAAGCTTGGCACGCTGGGGAGACGGGTTGGGCTTCCTGAGAGCAGAGGCGAAAGCCAGAGTCAGGCTGTGGGGACGCATGCCTCTAGAGAGATGGGCCTGAGCCATTCCCCAAAGCGAGACAGAAGGGGACCACCGGTACAGTGCCTTCAAGGTGCAAAGCCAAGCCCTAGGGAAGGGCTTCGCCCAGACAGGGGAGGAGGAATGGCAACGAGCTGCCTGCTGTTAATTCCCTCCTGTGCTCACAGCTGGAGGATCGACTGATGTCCTGCAGGAGGCCAAGGTCCGCCTCATTGATGTCAACCTCTGTAACAGCAGCGGGTGGTACAGAGGGGCCATCCACACCCACAACCTGTGTGCTGGCTATGCGCAGGGTGGCATCGACACCTGCCAGGTAGGAGCGTGCTACGAGTCAAGCCCCAGCAGCACAGGCAGCCCTCTCACAACCGCCCCGCACGTACCCCGGCGCGTGCTTTGCCTGGCAAGTCACCCTCCCACCGCTGGGTCCCCACCGCTCTTGGGGCTGACCTCCCCTTCCCCACCTGCAGCTCCTTGCCCAGCGCCCCCCTTGCCCCAGAGGCCTGCGACTCTGCCCACAAAGCCCATCCAGTGCTCTTGGCAGCCCACCGGTCCACATCCCAAGCCTGCAACATCTGCGTTCCACACGTGCAGGGTCACTGTGCAGAGATGAGAGAGAGCCCTCCCTCCCTTACACGCCCACGACCCCCTCCCACACAAGCTTCTGTAGGCCCTGGCACCTGAGCGGGGTCTTTCTGTGCCGCAGAGTACAGCTCTGGCAGGTGCTGTGAGAGAGAAGGAGCCAGCCGTAGTGCTGACAGAGGCCACCCAACAGTACCTTCGTCCTCTCTCCTCCACTGCAGGGTGACAGCGGTGGTCCTCTCGTCTGCAAAGATAACAATGCAGACTACTTCTGGCTCGTTGGAGTCACCAGCTGGGGGAAAGGCTGCGCGAGAGCAAGACGGCCCGGAGTCTACACCTCCACGCAGCACTTTTACGGCTGGATCCTGGCACAGATGGGACTGCGCTCAGCAGTAACAGCTACTCCAATGCCACAGCCAGTCTTCACCTCAAGCCCCTTTCAGAGGCCAAGGCCGATACCAACGGAATTGGGCAGGTTTCCACCCTGCCCATTTCCACTCCAGAAGCTGGTGCAATTCTTTACTCGGGTGCAGGAGCTCCTGCAGTTCCTAAGGGGGACAAAGGCCTGAGCAGCACGATGGACAGGATCCAGTGCAGCCGGCAGCGTTCCACCGCCATTTCCTTCTGGGACGCTGCCTGCTGACCCAAAGGCAGCCTCAGTGCCAAAGGCCTGCTCTGTCCCGCCCACGCTCCTCCGAGTGCACGCAGGTGCTGAAGCTGACTCAGGTCTTCCAATAAAGTTGCCAATTTTCACAGCTAACCATGCTTCAGTCCGATTCAGTCTCCTGTGCGAGGCAAGGACTTCCACACCTGGCGCCTGCAAAAGGAGGCTGCAGGCAGTCAAGTAGGGCACAAAGGGAAAGAGCCACTCAAAAGGGCTGAAACCGTGCCTGGTCAGAGAGGAGGGTGCTCAGAGCCACCGTGAGATGGAGAAGACTGGCACGCTGAGGCTAGAACGAGGACAGGAAAAAAATGATGGGAGATGCAGATGACTGGGGGTGTGCATTAAGGCACACAAGCTGACGACTAGGGCCTGGCGTAAGCCTTAGCTCACTGAACGGCCTGTGCGAAACTCCTGAGCGTGACAAGAGAAATTGCTGACCGTAGCGAACAGACTGAGCAGCTGACAGGAGTTAGAGTGCCACGAGGAAGAGCCAGATTTCACGGGTAGCTAAGGGGGATTGATGTGAGAGGTGGCCCCACTTCACAGATAATTGAAGGGAGAGTTGGGCTCATTTTGGGGAGAGGAATCTGGCAGGGCCAGCAGTACCCAGGAAACCCCATCCATCAGTAATGCTGTGGAAGTCCGAGGTGACCTAGCTAAGAACACCTGCAACACCAAATCCGTTCACAGATGTAGCAAACCTGGGAGCAAGGGGGGAAAACCAAGTGGGACTAGGTCCCTTGTTTGGGAGGAGGCAAGGGCAGAGAAGGAGGAGTTGAGGAAGATGAGGGGGATGTATAAGCACAGAAAATGGAGAGAAGGGGGTGGGGGAGGGGAACCCAGGAGCTAGTCGCGCTTAAGACAACTTGTTTGCTTCTTTGACTCAGCCCTGCGCCTAATCCCCACAGTCCGTCCTACCTTCTTTCTGAGAGCGCTCCCAAATCCTTTTCTGTGTGGCCTCACTCTGTACCCAGTGTGGGGGTGGGTCCAGGGGCCTGGCTGCTAGCAATGGCAGAAGGGAACTCCGGTCATAGGGAGCCAGCGGTTGGAGACACCGAGTGTCTAGGGCCAGCTGCTGGTGGGAGTGCTGGGTGCGGGTGCAAGTCGCTCTTGAGCTTGAAGCTGGACTAGTTCACGCGCGAGAGGAGATACAGGTCTGGAAAGACCCAAGGTCTGGGCCAATCACTGGGTAAGTAGTTTGACATCCAGCCACAGATTTTAATTGAACTTAGTTCCCTTGCTGGTCTTTAAGGCACCCATGAACATGCTGTGCTTGCAAATCTAGGGAGTGGGGGGTGTGTGTGTGTTTCACTACTGAACATCAGTCCTGATCAGCTGGAGAGGAAGACAAGGACTGGGTTGTGCTTCCTGTGTTAAGCGGGTGCCGGTGAATGTACCGCTCCGTCGACGTTAATCTGGTCTGCCATTCATGCCAGTGACGTATGTGTGCACGGTCTTGCAGGCTAAGCAGCCTGGAGGAGTCTCACGATCACTAGCCCTTGTTCTCGTGGGGGACTTCAACTTGCCAGATGTCTGCTGGAAATACAATGCGGCCGAGAGGAAAGAGCCTAGGAGGTTCCTGGAGCGTGTGGAAGAGAACTTCCTGACACAGCTGGCGAGTGAGCCAACGAGGGAAGGCGCCCCGCTGGACCTGTTCTTTGTGAAACGAGAAGGACTGGTGGGGGATGCGACGGTGGGGGGCCACCTCGGGCATAGCAATGAGGAAATGAGAGAGTTTTCGATTCATGAGCAGAAAGGAGGGGGGTGAGCAGAAGTGCTACCTTGGACTGCCGGCGGGCTGGCTTTGGCCTCTTTAGGAGCCTGGTGGACAGAGCCCCTTGGCAGGCAGTCCTGAAAGGCAAAGGAGTCCAGGAAGGCGGCACACTCTTCAAGAAGGAAGTCTTAAAGGCGCAGGAGCAGGCCGTCCCCATGTGCCGCAATACGAGCTGGCAGGGAAGAAGAGCGGCCTGGTTGAACAGAGAGCTTTGGATGGAACTCAGGAAAAAAGAGAGAGTTTATGACCTTTGAAGAAGGGGCAGGCAACTCAGGAGGACTACAAGGATGTTGTGAGGTTTTGCAGCGAGAAAATCAGAAGGGCCAAAGCCCAACTAGACCTTAACCTGGCGACTGCCATAAAAGACAACCAAAAATGTTTCTCTAAATACATTAGCGACAAAAGGAGGCCTAAGGAGACTCTTCACCCTTTACCGGACGCGGGGGGAAACATAGTGACAAAGGATGACGAAAAGGCTGAGGTACTTCATGCCGCCTTTGCCTCAGCCTTTCAGAGTAAGACCAGTTGTTCTCCAGCTACCCAGCCCCCTGAGCTGGAAGATAGGGGCGGGGAGCAGAATGAAGCCCCCACAATCCAAGGAGAAATGGCTAGCGACCTGCTACACCACTCTAGACACCCACAAGTCGATGGGATGGGATGGGATGGGATGGGATGGGATCCACCCACGGGCACTGAGGGAGCTGGCGGAAGCGCTCACCAAGCCACTTCCCGTCATCTACCAGCAGTCCTGGCTAACCGGGGAGGTCCCAGCGGACCGAAGGTTAGCAAATGTGATGCCCGTCTTCAAGAAGGGCCGGCCAGACGATCCGGGGAACTACAGGCCTCTCAGCCTGACCTCGGTGTCGGGGAAGATTATGGAGCGGATCATCTTGAGTGCCATCGCGCGGCATGTAGAGGACAACCAGCCCATCAGGCCCAGTCAGCATGGCTTTATGAAAGGCAGGTCCTGCCTGACTAACCTGATCTCCTTCTGTGACAAAGTGCCCCGTTTAGCGGACGAGGGAAAGCCTGTGGATATAGTCTACTTAGAATTTAGTAAAGCCATTGACACCGTTTCCCACAGCATTGTCCTGGAGAAACTGGCTGCTCACGGCTTGGACGGGCGTACTCTTTGCTGGGTGAAAAACTGGCTGGATGGCCAGGCCCAAAGGGTTGTGGTGAATGGAGTTAAATGCGGTTGGCGGCCGGTCACAAGTGGTGTTCCCCAGGGCTCGGTACTTGGGCCGGTCTTGTTTAATACCTTTATCAAGGACCTGGACAAGAGGATCGAGTGCACCCTCAGTAAGTTTGCAGGCGACACCGAGTTGGGCGGGTGTGTTGGTCTGCTGGAGGGTAGGAAGGCTCTTCAGAGGGAGCTGGACAGGCTGGGTGGATGGGCCGAGGCCAGTTGTATGAGGTTCAACAAGGCCAAGTGCCGAGTCCTACACTTGGGTCGCAACAATCCTGTGCAACGCTAGAGGCTTGGGACGAGTGGCTGGAAAGCAGCCTGGTGGAAGAGGACCTGGGAGTGCTGATTGGCAGCCGGCCCAATATGAGCCAGCAGTGTGCGCATGTGGCCAAGAAGGCCAATAGCACCCCGACTTGTATCAGAAAGAGTGTGGCCAGCAGGACTAGGGAAGCAATTGTACCTTTGTACTCAGCACTGGTGAGGCCTCAGCGCGAATGCTGTGTTCAGTTTTGGGCCCCTCACGACAAGAAAAGACATTGAGGTGCTGGAGCGTGCTCAGAGAAGGGCAATGAAACTGGTGAAGGGTCTGGAGCACAAGTCTTGTGAGGAGCGGTTGAGAGAGCTGGGCTTGTTTAGCCTGGAGAAGAGGAGGCTCAGGGGAGACCTTATCGCTCTCTACAACTAACTGAAAGGAGGGTGTAGAGAGGTGGCTGCCGGTCTCTTCTCCCACCTGGCAAGTGATAGGACAAGAGGAAATGGCCGCAAGTTGCACCAGGGGAGTTTTAGATCGGATATTGGAAAAACTCCTTCTCTGAAAGGGTTCTCAGACATTGGAACAAGCTGCCCAGGGAGGTGGTTGGATCACCATCCCTGGAGGTATTTAAAAGACGTGTGGATGAGGCGCTTAGGGGCATGGTTTAGTGGTGGACTTAGCAGGGTTAGGTTTACGGTTGGACTTGATGGTCTTGAAGGTCTTTTCCAACCTAAACCATTCCATGATTCTATGATTCTACGTAGGCCTGAAGGGCCTTGAGAGCAGCTCTTCCACTTTCAGACAGAGCCTGCCCCATCATCCCAGGGACCAGGTTGTGCACTCAGCTGTGTGCCTTACGGCAATTCCCACAAGCCAGGATGGCAGCAGGAAGCCCCCGCACCTTTCACGAGCTTTGAGGCTGCCATTCTTCAAGCCAATGCTCTCTAGCCTCCAGGGACCTAGCCCCACTCAGCAAATGCAACGCACGGGGCTGGCTCCTGCTTTCCTCCCGTGACTGCCCCGCACTCCAGCATGGGAGCAAGGCTCCACTATACAGCTGTAGAAGGTAGACGGATGAGATGAGGCTGACACAGGGCTTACCAAAGCCATGGATGTCGTGGTTTAACCCCAGCTGGCAACTAAGAACCACACAGCCGCTTGCTCGCTCCCCCAAGGTAGGATGGGGGTGAGAATCGGAAGGGTAAAAGTGAGAAAACTCGCGCGCTGAGATAAAGACGGTTTAATAGGTGAAGCAAAAACTACGCAGGCAAGCAAAGCCAAACCAGGAACTCATTCACTACTTCCCATCGGCAGGCAGGTGTTCAGCCGGTGTTCAGCCATGGCCAGGAAAGCAGGGCTCCATCACGCGTAACGGTTACTTGGGAAGACAAACGCCATCACTCCGCATGTCCCTCCCTTCCTTCTTCTTCCCCCAGCTTTATATGCTGAGCATGATGTCCTATGGTATGGAATATCCCTTTGGTCAGTTGGGGTCAGCTGTCCCAGCTGTGTCGCCTCCCAACTTTTTGTGCACCCCCAGCCTAGTCGTTGGTGGGGCGGTGTGAGAAGCAGAAAAGGCCTTGACTCTGTGTAAGCACTGCTTAGCAGTAACTAAAACATCCCTGCTTTATCAACACTGTTTCCAGCACAAATCCAAAACACAGCCCCATACTAGCTACTACAAAGAAAATTAACTCTACCCCAGCCAAAACCAGCACAATGGAGAATGGCGTGTGGTGCTGAGAGCGGGAGCATCCTTCTCTGGCTAGAGCCCAAAATTGCGTGTCCTTGGCCACGCGTACCAGGGGCCACAACTGCCCTTGTCGGTGTTGGCCCAGAACAGCAACGTAACTCATAGACAGCAAGGACAGGAAGCCTGCCAGAGGCTGTTGCTGTGGCTGACGTAGCCAGGGTGGCCTGCGCTGCATCTGCGTTTCACTGGGCTTTCTGCGGGAAGGCTGACACTGCTTGGGTACGCCTGCCTCAGTTGGCTTGCACATCACTGCTTGCCTGCCACGCCTGTAACCAGATAAGCTCTTCAACACCCAAGTATGTGCATCCTGCCCGCAGTAGCTGCCTTCTCTGGCACATATGTGTTTTGGGAAGGACGTGGTGGCAAACGGCTGCAGAGAGCAGGGTGGCAGTGAACTTCCCAAAGAGGCTATGATGCCCCACTTGTTTTTTTCCTGCCAGCTGTTAGCAGGCAGTGCTCGGAGGCAGGCGCTGCTGCCTGCCACGGGGCCTGCACGCCTTCATCCATCCCACAAGCACAGCATTCAGTGCTGGTGGTGGGGAGGGAGTGTGTCGGGGCTGTCCGCTGCCAGCTTCTGCCTGCCCTCCTGCTTGGAACACACCCATGTTGCCCCCCCTGCCCCAAGAGGCCACCGCGCCCAGCACCCGGAACCAGCGGCTCTGTGACATCAGCCCCGGGACCAAGGGCACCGCGGGCAACGTGAGTACTGCGGGCACTACGTCGGTTGCCGCACTGGTGGCGACGAGCTCTCCGTTCTTGCAGCTGCCACGTGTTGCTGGCAGCGATGAATTTGCTCCCCCTCTTCCTCCTACTGGCCCTGTGCTGGCCTGCGCACGGCACGTGGGACACCTGTGGGTAAGTAAGTGGCCCAAGGCTCCGGCAGGGAGCTTGGGCAACCCTTATGAGCTTCACTGGAGGGTGCCCACTCCTCCCCCGTGGCCACGCCAGAGTTTCCTGAACCCCATTTGGGAACCTCAGTTCCTTGCCAGCACCCATGCTGCTGGCACAACTGGCCTGCGGGGATAAAGCAGAAACAGGGGCGGATGCACGCACGCCCCACGGGCTTCCCCGGCCTTGCTGTCCACGCAACGCCTTGTGGGGAGGGAAGACGGCTCACCTTCAGCCTGAAGAGCAGCAAGCCATCGAGCAGGACGGTAATGAGTTTCTGTTTCCAGAGGGACCTGCGGGCTCCGGCCCATGGCTTCTCACCACGGCATGTCGCGCATCGTGGGTGGCACAGATGCCCCGCCAGGGTCCTGGCCCTGGATCGTCAGCATCCAGGATCCCTGGAAAACAGGCACGGGGCATACGTGCGGCGGGTCCCTCATCAGCCCACAGTGGGTCCTCACAGCAGCCCACTGCTTCACTGAGGCCAGGTAAGGAGGACCAGGGGACGGGGATATCCCCACAACACTAGCAGGTGCCCTGTCCGCAGCACCGCGTGCTACTCCCATCCCGTCTCCTTGCAGTCTGCCCGGTGCCTGGGCACCGCAGAGCCCAGCTGAGAGACTGCTCAGGAGAAGGCTGGGCTTGTGCCACTGCTTCCTAGCAGCCTCCAGCTCAACATTCCTTGTGCCTAAGGCGTGCCAGGGCACTCGCCGCCTCCCTAGCGCGGCTTTCCTCTCTCCCTTGTGGAGCAGAAGGCAGGGAACTGCCGGGCTGCTGCAGCACATGGCTCCGCTCCCTCTGACCCCTCTCTCCCTCTGCCTTCCAGGCACATCGCCATGTGGCGCGTGGTGATCGGGGCCACCCGGTTGACTCAGCTGGGCCCTGAGGCCCAAGTGCGCAATATCAGGCGGCTACTGGTTCACGAGCACTACAGCAATATCACGCAGAGGAACGACATCGCCCTGCTGGAACTGGACCAGCCTGTCCAGTGCGGCTACTCCGTACAGCTTGCCTGTGTGCCCGATGCCTCGCTCAGAGTGTCAAAGCTGACAACCTGCTACGTCAGCGGCTGGGGTTCCACGACTGAAAGAGGTGAGTTCCCAAAAACGTACTCGTGTCCTGAGCGCAAGCTTGGCACGCTGGGGAGACGGGTTGGGCTTCCTGAGAGCAGAGGCGAAAGCCAGAGTCAGGCTGTGGGGACGCATGCCTCTAGAGAGATGGGCCTGAGCCATTCCCCAAAGCGAGACAGAAGGGGACCACCGGTACAGTGCCTTCAAGGTGCAAAGCCAAGCCCTAGGGAAGGGCTTCGCCCAGACAGGGGAGGAGGAATGGCAACGAGCTGCCTGCTGTTAATTCCCTCCTGTGCTCACAGCTGGAGGATCGACTGATGTCCTGCAGGAGGCCAAGGTCCGCCTCATTGATGTCAACCTCTGTAACAGCAGCGGGTGGTACAGAGGGGCCATCCACACCCACAACCTGTGTGCTGGCTATGCGCAGGGTGGCATCGACACCTGCCAGGTAGGAGCGTGCTACGAGTCAAGCCCCAGCAGCACAGGCAGCCCTCTCACAACCGCCCCGCACGTACCCCGGCGCGTGCTTTGCCTGGCAAGTCACCCTCCCACCGCTGGGTCCCCACCGCTCTTGGGGCTGACCTCCCCTTCCCCACCTGCAGCTCCTTGCCCAGCGCCCCCCTTGCCCCAGAGGCCTGCGACTCTGCCCACAAAGCCCATCCAGTGCTCTTGGCAGCCCACCGGTCCACATCCCAAGCCTGCAACATCTGCGTTCCACACGTGCAGGGTCACTGTGCAGAGATGAGAGAGAGCCCTCCCTCCCTTACACGCCCACGACCCCCTCCCACACAAGCTTCTGTAGGCCCTGGCACCTGAGCGGGGTCTTTCTGTGCCGCAGAGTACAGCTCTGGCAGGTGCTGTGAGAGAGAAGGAGCCAGCCGTAGTGCTGACAGAGGCCACCCAACAGTACCTTCGTCCTCTCTCCTCCACTGCAGGGTGACAGCGGTGGTCCTCTCGTCTGCAAAGATAACAATGCAGACTACTTCTGGCTCGTTGGAGTCACCAGCTGGGGGAAAGGCTGCGCGAGAGCAAGACGGCCCGGAGTCTACACCTCCACGCAGCACTTTTACGGCTGGATCCTGGCACAGATGGGACTGCGCTCAGCAGTAACAGCTACTCCAATGCCACAGCCAGTCTTCACCTCAAGCCCCTTTCAGAGGCCAAGGCCGATACCAACGGAATTGGGCAGGTTTCCACCCTGCCCATTTCCACTCGAGAAGCTGATGCAATTCTTTACTCGGGTGCAGGAGCTCCTGCAGTTCCTAAGGGGGACAAAGGCCTGAGCAGCACGATGGACAGGATCCAGTGCAGCCGGCAGCGTTCCACCGCCATTTCCTTCTGGGACGCTGCCTGCTGACCCAAAGGCAGCCTCAGTGCCAAAGGCCTGCTCTGTCCCGCCCACGCTCCTCCGAGTGCACGCAGGTGCTGAAGCTGACTCAGGTCTTCCAATAAAGTTGCCAATTTTCACAGCTAACCATGCTTCAGTCCGATTCAGTCTCCTGTGCGAGGCAAGGACTTCCACACCTGGCGCCTGCAAAAGGAGGCTGCAGGCAGTCAAGTAGGGCACAAAGGGAAAGAGCCACTCAAAAGGGCTGAAACCGTGCCTGGTCAGAGAGGAGGGTGCTCAGAGCCACCATGAGATGGAGAAGACCGGCACGCTGAGGCTAGAACGAGGACAGGAAAAAAATGATGGGAGATGCAGATGACTGGGGGTGTGCATTAAGGCACACAAGCTGACGACTAGGGCCTGGCGTAAGCCTTAGCTCACTGAACGGCCTGTGCGAAACTCCTGAGCGTGACAAGAGAAATTGCTGACCGTAGCGAACAGACTGAGCAGCTGACAGGAGTTAGAGTGCCACGAGGAAGAGCCAGATTTCACGGGTAGCTAAGGGGGATTGATGTGAGAGGTGGCCCCACTTCACAGATAATTGAAGGGAGAGTTGGGCTCATTTTGGGGAGAGGAATCTGGCAGGGCCAGCAGTACCCAGGAAACCCCATCCATCAGTAATGCTGTGGAAGTCCGAGGTGACCTAGCTAAGAACACCTGCAACACCAAATCCGTTCACAGATGTAGCAAACCTGGGAGCAAGGGGGGGAAAACCAAGTGGGACTAGGTCCCTTGTTTGGGAGGAGGCAAGGGCAGAGAAGGAGGAGTTGAGGAAGATGAGGGGGATGTATAAGCACAGAAAATGGAGAGAAGGGGGTGGGGGAGGGGAACCCAGGAGCTAGTCGCGCTTAAGACAACTTGTTTGCTTCTTTGACTCAGCCCTGCGCCTAATCCCCACAGTCCGTCCTACCTTCTTTCTGAGAGCGCTCCCAAATCCTGTTCTGTGTGGCCTCACTCTGTACCCAGTGTGGGGGTGGGTCCAGGGGCCTGGCTGCTAGCAATGGCAGAAGGGAACTCCGGTCATAGGGAGCCAGCGGTTGGAGACACCGAGTGTCTAGGGCCAGCTGCTGGTGGGAGTGCTGGGTGCGGGTGCAAGTCGCTCTTGAGCTTGAAGCTGGACTAGTTCACGCGCGAGAGGAGATACAGGTCTGGAAAGACCCAAGGTCTGGGCCAATCACTGGGTAAGTAGTTTGACATCCAGCCACAGATTTTAATTGAACTTAGTTCCCTTGCTGGTCTTTAAGGCACCCATGAACATGCTGTGCTTGCAAATCTAGGGAGTGGGGGGTGTGTGTGTGTTTCACTACTGAACATCAGTCCTGATCAGCTGGAGAGGAAGACAAGGACTGGGTTGTGCTTCCTGTGTTAAGCGGGTGCCGGTGAATGTACCGCTCCGTCGACGTTAATCTGGTCTGCCATTCATGCCAGTGACGTATGTGTGCACGGTCTTGCAGGCTAAGCAGCCTGGAGGAGTCTCACGATCACTAGCCCTTGTTCTCGTGGGGGACTTCAACTTGCCAGATGTCTGCTGGAAATACAATGCGGCCGAGAGGAAAGAGCCTAGGAGGTTCCTGGAGCGTGTGGAAGAGAACTTCCTGACACAGCTGGCGAGTGAGCCAACGAGGGAAGGCGCCCCGCTGGACCTGTTCTTTGTGAAACGAGAAGGACTGGTGGGGGATGCGACGGTGGGGGGCCACCTCGGGCATAGCAATGAGGAAATGAGAGAGTTTTCGATTCATGAGCAGAAAGGAGGGGGGTGAGCAGAAGTGCTACCTTGGACTGCCGGCGGGCTGGCTTTGGCCTCTTTAGGAGCCTGGTGGACAGAGTCCCTTGGCAGGCAGTCCTGAAAGGCAAAGGAGTCCAGGAAGGCGGCACACTCTTCAAGAAGGAAGTCTTAAAGGCGCAGGAGCAGGCCGTCCCCATGTGCCGCAATACGAGCTGGCAGGGAAGAAGAGCGGCCTGGTTGAACAGAGAGCTTTGGATGGAACTCAGGAAAAAAGAGAGAGTTTATGACCTTTGAAGAAGGGGCAGGCAACTCAGGAGGACTACAAGGATGTTGTGAGGTTTTGCAGCGAGAAAATCAGAAGGGCCAAAGCCCAACTAGACCTTAACCTGGCGACTGCCATAAAAGACAACCAAAAATGTTTCTCTAAATACATTAGTGACAAAAGGAGGCCTAAGGAGACTCTTCACCCTTTACCGGACGCGGGGGGAAATATAGTGACAAAGGATGACGAAAAGGCTGAGGTACTTCATGCCGCCTTTGCCTCAGCCTTTCAGAGTAAGACCAGTTGTTCTCCAGCTACCCAGCCCCCTGAGCTGGAAGATAGGGGCGGGGAGCAGAATGAAGCCCCCACAATCCAAGGAGAAATGGCTAGCGACCTGCTACACCACTCTAGACACCCACAAGTCGATGGGATGGGATGGGATGGGATGGGATGGGATGGGATGGGATGGGATCCACCCATGGGCACTGAGGGAGCTGGCGGAAGCGCTCACCAAGCCACTTCCCGTCATCTACCAGCAGTCCTGGCTAACCGGGGAGGTCCCAGCGGACCGAAGGTTAGCAAATGTGATGCCCGTCTTCAAGAAGGGCCGGCCAGACGATCCGGGGAACTACAGGCCTCTCAGCCTGACCTCGGTGTCGGGGAAGATTATGGAGCGGATCATCTTGAGTGCCATCGCGCGGCATGTAGAGGACAACCAGCCCATCAGGCCCAGTCAGCATGGCTTTATGAAAGGCAGGTCCTGCCTGACTAACCTGATCTCCTTCTGTGACAAAGTGACCCGTTTAGCGGACGAGGGAAAGCCTGTGGATATAGTCTACTTAGAATTTAGTAAAGCCATTGACACCGTTTCCCACAGCATTGTCCTGGAGAAACTGGCTGCTCACGGCTTGGACGGGCGTACTCTTTGCTGGGTGAAAACCTGGCTGGATGGCCAGGCCCAAAGGGTTGTGGTGAATGGAGTTAAATCCGGTTGGCGGCTGGTCACAAGTGGTGTTCCCCAGGGCTCGGTACTTGGGCCGGTCTTGTTTAATACCTTTATCAAGGACCTGGACAAGAGGATCGAGTGCACCCTCAGTAAGTTTGCAGGCGACACCGAGTTGGGCGGGTGTGTTGATCTGCTGGAGGGTAGGAAGGCTCTTCAGAGGGAGCTGGACAGGCTGGGTGGATGGGCCGAGGCCAGTTGTATGAGGTTCAACAAGGCCAAGTGCCGAGTCCTACACTTGGGTCGCAACAATCCTGTGCAACGCTAGAGGCTTGGGACGAGTGGCTGGAAAGCAGCCTGGTGGAAGAGGACCTGGGAGTGCTGATTGGCAGCCGGCCCAATATGAGCCAGCAGTGTGCGCAGGTGGCCAAGAAGGCCAATAGCACCCCGACTTGTATCAGAAAGAGTGTGGCCAGCAGGACTAGGGAAGCAATTGTACCTTTGTACTCAGCACTGGTGAGGCCTCAGCGCGAATGCTGTGTTCAGTTTTGGGCCCCTCACGACAAGAAAAGACATTGAGGTGCTGGAGCGTGCTCAGAGAAGGGCAATGAAACTGGTGAAGGGTCTGGAGCACAAGTCTTGTGAGGAGCGGTTGAGAGAGCTGGGCTTGTTTAGCCTGGAGAAGAGGAGGCTCAGGGGAGACCTTATCGCTCTCTACAACTAACTGAAAGGAGGGTGTAGAGAGGTGGCTGCCGGTCTCTTCTCCCACCTGGCAAGTGATAGGACAAGAGGAAATGGCCGCAAGTTGCACCAGGGGAGTTTTAGATCGGATATTGGAAAAACTCCTTCTCTGAAAGGGTTCTCAGACATTGGAACAAGCTGCCCAGGGAGGTGGTTGGATCACCATCCCTGGAGGTATTTAAAAGACGTGTGGATGAGGCGCTTAGGGGCATGGTTTAGTGGTGGACTTAGCAGGGTTAGGTTTACGGTTGGACTTGATGGTCTTGAAGGTCTTTTCCAACCTAAACCATTCCATGATTCTATGATTCTACGTAGGCCTGAAGGGCCTTGAGAGCAGCTCTTCCACTTTCAGACAGAGCCTGCCCCATCATCCCAGGGACCAGGTTGTGCACTCAGCTGTGTGCCTTACGGCAATTCCCACAAGCCAGGATGGCAGCAGGAAGCCCCCGCACCTTTCACGAGCTTTGAGGCTGCCATTCTTCAAGCCAATGCTCTCTAGCCTCCAGGGACCTAGCCCCACTCAGCAAATGCAACGCACGGGGCTGGCTCCTGCTTTCCTCCCGTGACTGCCCCGCACTCCAGCATGGGAGCAAGGCTCCACTATACAGCTGTAGAAGGTAGACGGATGAGATGAGGCTGACACAGGGCTTACCAAAGCCATGGATGTCGTGGTTTAACCCCAGCTGGCAACTAAGAACCACACAGCCGCTTGCTCGCTCCCCCAAGGTAGGATGGGGGTGAGAATCGGAAGGGTAAAAGTGAGAAAACTCGCGCGCTGAGATAAAGACGGTTTAATAGGTGAAGCAAAAACTACGCAGGCAAGCAAAGCCAAACCAGGAACTCATTCACTACTTCCCATCGGCAGGCAGGTGTTCAGCCGGTGTTCAGCCATGGCCAGGAAAGCAGGGCTCCATCACGCGTAACGGTTACTTGGGAAGACAAACGCCATCACTCCGCATGTCCCTCCCTTCCTTCTTCTTCCCCCAGCTTTATATGCTGAGCATGATGTCCTATGGTATGGAATATCCCTTTGGTCAGTTGGGGTCAGCTGTCCCAGCTGTGTCGCCTCCCAACTTTTTGTGCACCCCCAGCCTAGTCGTTGGTGGGGCGGTGTGAGAAGCAGAAAAGGCCTTGACTCTGTGTAAGCACTGCTTAGCAGTAACTAAAACATCCCTGCTTTATCAACACTGTTTCCAGCACAAATCCAAAACACAGCCCCATACTAGCTACTACAAAGAAAATTAACTCTACCCCAGCCAAAACCAGCACAATGGAGAATGGCGTGTGGTGCTGAGAGCGGGAGCATCCTTCTCTGGCTAGAGCCCAAAATTGCCTGTCCTTGGCCACGCGTACCAGGGGCCACAACTGCCCTTGTCGGTGTTGGCCCAGAACAGCAACGTAACTCATAGACAGCAAGGACAGGAAGCCTGCCAGAGGCTGTTGCTGTGGCTGACGTAGCCAGGGTGGCCTGCGCTGCATCTGCGTTTCACTGGGCTTTCTGCGGGAAGGCTGACACTGCTTGGGTACGCCTGCCTCAGTTGGCTTGCACATCACTGCTTGCCTGCCACGCCTGTAACCAGATAAGCTCTTCAACACCCAAGTATGTGCATCCTGCCCGCAGTAGCTGCCTTCTCTGGCACATACGTGTTTTGGGAAGGACGTGGTGGCAAACGGCTGCAGAGAGCAGGGTGGCAGTGAACTTCCCAAAGAGGCTATGATGCCCCACTTGTTTTTTTCCTGCCAGCTGTTAGCAGGCAGTGCTCGGAGGCAGGCGCTGCTGCCTGCCACGGGGCCTGCACGCCTTCATCCATCCCACAAGCACAGCATTCAGTGCTGGTGGTGGTGGGGGAGTGTGTCGGGGGTGTCCGCTGCCAGCTTCTGCCTGCCCTCCTGCTTGGAACACACCCATGTTGCCCCCCCTGCCCCAAGAGGCCACCGCGCCCAGCACCCGGAACCAGCGGCTCTGTGACATCAGCCCCGGGACCAAGGGCACCGCGGGCAACGTGAGTACTGCGGGCACTACGTCGGTTGCCGCACTGGTGGCGACGAGCTCTCCGTTCTTGCAGCTGCCACGTGTTGCTGGCAGCGATGAATTTGCTCCCCCTCTTCCTCCTACTGGCCCTGTGCTGGCCTGCGCACGGCACGTGGGACACCTGTGGGTAAGTAAGTGGCCCAAGGCTCCGGCAGGGAGCTTGGGCAACCCTTATGAGCTTCACTGGAGGGTGCCCACTCCTCCCCCGTGGCCACGCCAGAGTTTCCTGAACCCCATTTGGGAACCTCAGTTCCTTGCCAGCACCCATGCTGCTGGCACAACTGGCCTGCGGGGATAAAGCAGAAACAGGGGCGGATGCACGCACGCCCCACGGGCTTCCCCGGCCTTGCTGTCCACGCAATGCCTTGTGGGGAGGGAAGACGGCTCACCTTCAGCCTGAAGAGCAGCAAGCCATCGAGCAGGACGGTAATGAGTTTCTGTTTCCAGAGGGACCTGCGGGCTCCGGCCCATGGCTTCTCACCACGGCATGTCGCGCATCGTGGGTGGCACAGATGCCCCGCCAGGGTCCTGGCCCTGGATCGTCAGCATCCAGGATCCCTGGAAAACAGGCACGGGGCATACATGCGGAGGGTCCCTCATCAGCCCACAGTGGGTCCTCACAGCAGCCCACTGCTTCACTGAGGCCAGGTAAGGAGGACCAGGGGACGGGGATATCCCCACAACACTAGCAGGTGCCCTGTCCGCAGCACCGCGTGCTACTCCCATCCCGTCTCCTTGCAGTCTGCCCGGTGCCTGGGCACCGCAGAGCCCAGCTGAGAGACTGCTCAGGAGAAGGCTGGGCTTGTGCCACTGCTTCCTAGCAGCCTCCAGCTCAACATTCCTTGTGCCTAAGGCGTGCCAGGGCACTCGCCGCCTCCCTAGCGCGGCTTTCCTCTCTCCCTTGTGGAGCAGAAGGCAGGGAACTGCCGGGCTGCTGCAGCACATGGCTCCGCTCCCTCTGACCCCTCTCTCCCTCTGCCTTCCAGGCACATCGCCATGTGGCGCGTGGTGATCGGGGCCACCCGGTTGACTCAGCTGGGCCCTGAGGCCCAAGTGCGCAATATCAGGCGGCTACTGGTTCACGAGCACTACAGCAATATCACGCAGAGGAACGACATCGCCCTGCTGGAACTGGACCAGCCTGTCCAGTGCAGCTACTCCGTACAGCTTGCCTGTGTGCCCGATGCCTCGCTCAGAGTGTCAAAGCTGACAACCTGCTACGTCAGCGGCTGGGGTTCCACGACTGAAAGAGGTGAGTTCCCAAAAACGTACGCGTGTCCTGAGCGCAAGCTTGGCACGCTGGGGAGACGGGTTGGGCTTCCTGAGAGCAGAGGCGAAAGCCAGAGTCAGGCTGTGGGGACGCATGCCTCTAGAGAGATGGGCCTGAGCCATTCCCCAAAGCGAGACAGAAGGGGACCACCGGTACAGTGCCTTCAAGGTGCAAAGCCAAGCCCTAGGGAAGGGCTTCGCCCAGACAGGGGAGGAGGAATGGCAACGAGCTGCCTGCTGTTAATTCCCTCCTGTGCTCACAGCTGGAGGATCGACTGATGTCCTGCAGGAGGCCAAGGTCCGCCTCATTGATGTCAACCTCTGTAACAGCAGCGGGTGGTACAGAGGGGCCATCCACACCCACAACCTGTGTGCTGGCTATGCGCAGGGTGGCATCGACACCTGCCAGGTAGGAGCGTGCTACGAGTCAAGCCCCAGCAGCACAGGCAGCCCTCTCACAACCGCCCCGCACGTACCCCGGCGCGTGCTTTGCCTGGCAAGTCACCCTCCCACCGCTGGGTCCCCACCGCTCTTGGGGCTGACCTCCCCTTCCCCACCTGCAGCTCCTTGCCCAGCGCCCCCCTTGCCCCAGAGGCCTGCGACTCTGCCCACAAAGCCCATCCAGTGCTCTTGGCAGCCCACCGGTCCACATCCCAAGCCTGCAACATCTGCGTTCCACACGTGCAGGGTCACTGTGCAGAGATGAGAGAGAGCCCTCCCTCCCTTACACGCCCACGACCCCCTCCCACACAAGCTTCTGTAGGCCCTGGCACCTGAGCGGGGTCTTTCTGTGCCGCAGAGTACAGCTCTGGCAGGTGCTGTGAGAGAGAAGGAGCCAGCCGTAGTGCTGACAGAGGCCACCCAACAGTACCTTCGTCCTCTCTCCTCCACTGCAGGGTGACAGCGGTGGTCCTCTCGTCTGCAAAGATAACAATGCAGACTACTTCTGGCTCGTTGGAGTCACCAGCTGGGGGAAAGGCTGCGCGAGAGCAAGACGGCCCGGAGTCTACACCTCCACGCAGCACTTTTACGGCTGGATCCTGGCACAGATGGGACTGCGCTCAGCAGTAACAGCTACTCCAATGCCACAGCCAGTCTTCACCTCAAGCCCCTTTCAGAGGCCAAGGCCGATACCAACGGAATTGGGCAGGTTTCCACCCTGCCCATTTCCACTCCAGAAGCTGGTGCAATTCTTTACTCGGGTGCAGGAGCTCCTGCAGTTCCTAAGGGGGACAAAGGCCTGAGCAGCACGATGGACAGGATCCAGTGCAGCCGGCAGCGTTCCACCGCCATTTGCTTCTGGGACGCTGCCTGCTGACCCAAAGGCAGCCTCAGTGCCAAAGGCCTGCTCTGTCCCGCCCACGCTCCTCCGAGTGCACGCAGGTGCTGAAGCTGACTCAGGTCTTCCAATAAAGTTGCCAATTTTCACAGCTAACCATGCTTCAGTCCGATTCAGTCTCCTGTGCGAGGCAAGGACTTCCACACCTGGCGCCTGCAAAAGGAGGCTGCAGGCAGTCAAGTAGGGCACAAAGGGAAAGAGCCACTCAAAAGGGCTGAAACCGTGCCTGATCAGAGAGGAGGGTGCTCAGAGCCACCGTGAGATGGAGAAGACTGGCACGCTGAGGCTAGAACGAGGACAGGAAAAAAATGATGGGAGATGCAGATGACTGGGGGTGTGCATTAAGGCACACAAGCTGACGACTAGGGCCTGGCGTAAGCCTTAGCTCACTGAACGGCCTGTGCGAAACTCCTGAGCGTGACAAGAGAAATTGCTGACCGTAGCGAACAGACTGAGCAGCTGACAGGAGTTAGAGTGCCACGAGGAAGAGCCAGATTTCACGGGTAGCTAAGGGGGATTGATGTGAGAGGTGGCCCCACTTCACAGATAATTGAAGGGAGAGTTGGGCTCATTTTGGGGAGAGGAATCTGGCAGGGCCAGCAGTACCCAGGAAACCCCATCCATCAGTAATGCTGTGGAAGTCCGAGGTGACCTAGCTAAGAACACCTGCAACACCAAATCCGTTCACAGATGTAGCAAACCTGGGAGCAAGGGGGGAAAACCAAGCGGGACTAGGTCCCTTGTTTGGGAGGAGGCAAGGGCAGAGAAGGAGGAGTTGAGGAAGATGAGGGGGATGTATAAGCACAGAAAATGGAGAGAAGGGGGTGGGGGAGGGGAACCCAGGAGCTAGTCGCGCTTAAGACAACTTGTTTGCTTCTTTGACTCAGCCCTGCGCCTAATCCCCACAGTCCGTCCTACCTTCTTTCTGAGAGCGCTCCCAAATCCTGTTCTGTGTGGCCTCACTCTGTACCCAGTGTGGGGGTGGGTCCAGGGGCCTGGCTGCTAGCAATGGCAGAAGGGAACTCCGGTCATAGGGAGCCAGCGGTTGGAGACACCGAGTGTCTAGGGCCAGCTGCTGGTGGGAGTGCTGGGTGCGGGTGCAAGTCGCTCTTGAGCTTGAAGCTGGACTAGTTCACGCGCGAGAGGAGATACAGGTCTGGAAAGACCCAAGGTCTGGGCCAATCACTGGGTAAGTAGTTTGACATCCAGCCACAGATTTTAATTGAACTTAGTTCCCTTGCTGGTCTTTAAGGCACCCATGAACATGCTGTGCTTGCAAATCTAGGGAGTGGGGGGTGTGTGTGTGTTTCACTACTGAACATCAGTCCTGATCAGCTGGAGAGGAAGACAAGGACTGGGTTGTGCTTCCTGTGTTAAGCGGGTGCCGGTGAATGTACCGCTCCGTCGACGTTAATCTGGTCTGCCATTCATGCCAGTGACGTATGTGTGCACGGTCTTGCAGGCTAAGCAGCCTGGAGGAGTCTCACGATCACTAGCCCTTGTTCTCGTGGGGGACTTCAACTTGCCAGATGTCTGCTGGAAATACAATGCGGCCGAGAGGAAAGAGCCTAGGAGGTTCCTGGAGCGTGTGGAAGAGAACTTCCTGACACAGCTGGCGAGTGAGCCAACGAGGGAAGGCGCCCCGCTGGACCTGTTCTTTGTGAAACGAGAAGGACTGGTGGGGGATGCGACGGTGGGGGGCCACCTCGGGCATAGCAATGAGGAAATGAGAGAGTTTTCGATTCATGAGCAGAAAGGAGGGGGGTGAGCAGAAGTGCTACCTTGGACTGCCGGCGGGCTGGCTTTGGCCTCTTTAGGAGCCTGGTGGACAGAGCCCCTTGGCAGGCAGTCCTGAAAGGCAAAGGAGTCCAGGAAGGCGGCACACTCTTCAAGAAGGAAGTCTTAAAGGCGCAGGAGCAGGCCGTCCCCATGTGCCGCAATACGAGCTGGCAGGGAAGAAGAGCGGCCTGGTTGAACAGAGAGCTTTGGATGGAACTCAGGAAAAAAGAGAGAGTTTATGACCTTTGAAGAAGGGGCAGGCAACTCAGGAGGACTACAAGGATGTTGTGAGGTTTTGCAGCGAGAAAATCAGAAGGGCCAAAGCCCAACTAGACCTTAACCTGGCGACTGCCATAAAAGACAACCAAAAATGTTTCTCTAAATACATTAGTGACAAAAGGAGGCCTAAGGAGACTCTTCACCCTTTACCGGACGCGGGGGGAAACATAGTGACAAAGGATGACGAAAAGGCTGAGGTACTTCATGCCGCCTTTGCCTCAGCCTTTCAGAGTAAGACCAGTTGTTCTCCAGCTACCCAGCCCCCTGAGCTGGAAGATAGGGGCGGGGAGCAGAATGAAGCCCCCACAATCCAAGGAGAAATGGCTAGCGACCTGCTACACCACTCTAGACACCCACAAGTCGATGGGATGGGATGGGATGGGATGGGATCCACCCACGGGCACTGAGGGAGCTGGCGGAAGCGCTCACCAAGCCACTTCCCGTCATCTACCAGCAGTCCTGGCTAACCGGGGAGGTCCCAGCGGACCGAAGGTTAGCAAATGTGATGCCCGTCTTCAAGAAGGGCCGGCCAGACGATCCGGGGAACTACAGGCCTCTCAGCCTGACCTCGGTGTCGGGGAAGATTATGGAGCGGATCATCTTGAGTGCCATCGCGCGGCATGTAGAGGACAACCAGCCCATCAGGCCCAGTCAGCATGGCTTTATGAAAGGCAGGTCCTGCCTGACTAACCTGATCTCCTTCTGTGACAAAGTGACCCGTTTAGCGGACGAGGGAAAGCCTGTGGATATAGTCTACTTAGAATTTAGTAAAGCCATTGACACCGTTTCCCACAGCATTGTCCTGGAGAAACTGGCTGCTCACGGCTTGGACGGGCGTACTCTTTGCTGGGTGAAAAACTGGCTGGATGGCCAGGCCCAAAGGGTTGTGGTGAATGGAGTTAAATGCGGTTGGCGGCCGGTCACAAGTGGTGTTCCCCAGGGCTCGGTACTTGGGCCGGTCTTGTTTAATACCTTTATCAAGGACCTGGACAAGAGGATCGAGTGCACCCTCAGTAAGTTTGCAGGCGACACCGAGTTGGGCGGGTGTGTTGATCTGCTGGAGGGTAGGAAGGCTCTTCAGAGGGAGCTGGACAGGCTGGGTGGATGGGCCGAGGCCAGTTGTATGAGGTTCAACAAGGCCAAGTGCCGAGTCCTACACTTGGGTCGCAACAATCCTGTGCAACGCTACAGGCTTGGGACGAGTGGCTGGAAAGCAGCCTGGTGGAAGAGGACCTGGGAGTGCTGATTGGCAGCCGGCCCAATATGAGCCAGCAGTGTGCGCATGTGGCCAAGAAGGCCAATAGCACCCCGACTTGTATCAGAAAGAGTGTGGCCAGCAGGACTAGGGAAGCAATTGTACCTTTGTACTCAGCACTGGTGAGGCCTCAGCGCGAATGCTGTGTTCAGTTTTGGGCCCCTCACGACAAGAAAAGACATTGAGGTGCTGGAGCGTGCTCAGAGAAGGGCAATGAAACTGGTGAAGGGTCTGGAGCACAAGTCTTGTGAGGAGCGGTTGAGAGAGCTGGGCTTGTTTAGCCTGGAGAAGAGGAGGCTCAGGGGAGACCTTATCGCTCTCTACAACTAACTGAAAGGAGGGTGTAGAGAGGTGGCTGCCGGTCTCTTCTCCCACCTGGCAAGTGATAGGACAAGAGGAAATGGCCGCAAGTTGCACCAGGGGAGTTTTAGATCGGATATTGGAAAAACTCCTTCTCTGAAAGGGTTCTCAGACATTGGAACAAGCTGCCCAGGGAGGTGGTTGGATCACCATCCCTGGAGGTATTTAAAAGACGTGTGGATGAGGCGCTTAGGGGCATGGTTTAGTGGTGGACTTAGCAGGGTTAGGTTTACGGTTGGACTTGATGGTCTTGAAGGTCTTTTCCAACCTAAACCATTCCATGATTCTATGATTCTACGTAGGCCTGAAGGGCCTTGAGAGCAGCTCTTCCACTTTCAGACAGAGCCTGCCCCATCATCCCAGGGACCAGGTTGTGCACTCAGCTGTGTGCCTTACGGCAATTCCCACAAGCCAGGATGGCAGCAGGAAGCCCCCGCACCTTTCACGAGCTTTGAGGCTGCCATTCTTCAAGCCAATGCTCTCTAGCCTCCAGGGACCTAGCCCCACTCAGCAAATGCAACGCACGGGGCTGGCTCCTGCTTTCCTCCCGTGACTGCCCCGCACTCCAGCATGGGAGCAAGGCTCCACTATACAGCTGTAGAAGGTAGACGGATGAGATGAGGCTGACACAGGGCTTACCAAAGCCATGGATGTCGTGGTTTAACCCCAGCTGGCAACTAAGAACCACACAGCCGCTTGCTCGCTCCCCCAAGGTAGGATGGGGGTGAGAATCGGAAGGGTAAAAGTGAGAAAACTCGCGCGCTGAGATAAAGACGGTTTAATAGGTGAAGCAAAAACTACGCAGGCAAGCAAAGCCAAACCAGGAACTCATTCACTACTTCCCATCGGCAGGCAGGTGTTCAGCCGGTGTTCAGCCATGGCCAGGAAAGCAGGGCTCCATCACGCGTAACGGTTACTTGGGAAGACAAACGCCATCACTCCGCATGTCCCTCCCTTCCTTCTTCTTCCCCCAGCTTTATATGCTGAGCATGATGTCCTATGGTATGGAATATCCCTTTGGTCAGTTGGGGTCAGCTGTCCCAGCTGTGTCGCCTCCCAACTTTTTGTGCACCCCCAGCCTACTCGTTGGTGGGGCGGTGTGAGAAGCAGAAAAGGCCTTGACTCTGTGTAAGCACTGCTTAGCAGTAACTAAAACATCCCTGCTTTATCAACACTGTTTCCAGCACAAATCCAAAACACAGCCCCATACTAGCTACTACAAAGAAAATTAACTCTACCCCAGCCAAAACCAGCACAATGGAGAATGGCGTGTGGTGCTGAGAGCGGGAGCATCCTTCTCTGGCTAGAGCCCAAAATTGCCTGTCCTTGGCCACGCGTACCAGGGGCCACAACTGCCCTTGTCGGTGTTGGCCCAGAACAGCAACGTAACTCATAGACAGCAAGGACAGGAAGCCTGCCAGAGGCTGTTGCTGTGGCTGACGTAGCCAGGGTGGCCTGCGCTGCATCTGCATTTCACTGGGCTTTCTGCGGGAAGGCTGACACTGCTTGGGTACGCCTGCCTCAGTTGGCTTGCACATCACTGCTTGCCTGCCACGCCTGTAACCAGATAAGCTCTTCAACACCCAAGTATGTGCATCCTGCCCGCAGTAGCTGCCTTCTCTGGCACATACGTGTTTTGGGAAGGACGTGGTGGCAAACGGCTGCAGAGAGCAGGGTGGCAGTGAACTTCCCAAAGAGGCTATGATGCCCCACTTGTTTTTTTCCTGCCAGCTGTTAGCAGGCAGTGCTCGGAGGCAGGCGCTGCTGCCTGCCACGGGGCCTGCACGCCTTCATCCCACAAGCACAGCATTCAGTGCTGGTGGTGGGGGGGGAGTGTGTCGGGGGTGTCCGATGCCAGCTTCTGCCTGCCCTCCTGCTTGGAACACACCCATGTTGCCCCCCCTGCCCCAAGAGGCCACCGCGCCCAGCACCCGGAACCAGCGGCTCTGTGACATCATCCCCGGGACCAAGGGCACCGCGGGCAACGTGAGTACTGCGGGCACTACGTCGGTTGCCGCACTGGTGGCGACGAGCTCTCCGTTCTTGCAGCTGCCACGTGTTGCTGGCAGCGATGAATTTGCTCCCCCTCTTCCTCCTACTGGCCCTGTGCTGGCCTGCGCACGGCACGTGGGACACCTGTGGGTAAGTAAGTGGCCCAAGGCTCCGGCAGGGAGCTTGGGCAACCCTTATGAGCTTCACTGGAGGGTGCCCACTCCTCCCCCGTGGCCACGCCAGAGTTTCCTGAACCCCATTTGGGAACCTCAGTTCCTTGCCAGCACCCATGCTGCTGGCACAACTGGCCTGCGGGGATAAAGCAGAAACAGGGGCGGATGCACGCACGCCCCACGGGCTTCCCCGGCCTTGCTGTCCACGCAACGCCTTGTGGGGAGGGAAGACGGCTCACCTTCAGCCTGAAGAGCAGCAAGCCATCGAGCAGGACGGTAATGAGTTTCTGTTTCCAGAGGGACCTGCGGGCTCCGGCCCATGGCTTCTCACCACGGCATGTCGCGCATCGTGGGTGGCACAGATGCCCCGCCAGGGTCCTGGCCCTGGATCGTCAGCATCCAGGATCCCTGGAAAACAGGCACGGGGCATACGTGCGGCGGGTCCCTCATCAGCCCACAGTGGGTCCTCACAGCAGCCCACTGCTTCACTGAGGCCAGGTAAGGAGGACCAGGGGACGGGGATATCCCCACAACACTAGCAGGTGCCCTGTCCGCAGCACCGCGTGCTACTCCCATCCCGTCTCCTTGCAGTCTGCCCGGTGCCTGGGCACCGCAGAGCCCAGCTGAGAGACTGCTCAGGAGAAGGCTGGGCTTGTGCCACTGCTTCCTAGCAGCCTCCAGCTCAACATTCCTTGTGCCTAAGGCGTGCCAGGGCACTCGCCGCCTCCCTAGCGCGGCTTTCCTCTCTCCCTTGTGGAGCAGAAGGCAGGGAACTGCCGGGCTGCTGCAGCACATGGCTCCGCTCCCTCTGACCCCTCTCTCCCTCTGCCTTCCAGGCACATCGCCATGTGGCGCGTGGTGATCGGGGCCACCCGGTTGACTCAGCTGGGCCCTGAGGCCCAAGTGCGCAATATCAGGCGGCTACTGGTTCACGAGCACTACAGCAATATCACGCAGAGGAACGACATCGCCCTGCTGGAACTGGACCAGCCTGTCCAGTGCGGCTACTCCGTACAGCTTGCCTGTGTGCCCGATGCCTCGCTCAGAGTGTCAAAGCTGACAACCTGCTACGTCAGCGGCTGGGGTTCCACGACTGAAAGAGGTGAGTTCCCAAAAACGTACTCGTGTCCTGAGCGCAAGCTTGGCACGCTGGGGAGACGGGTTGGGCTTCCTGAGAGCAGAGGCGAAAGCCAGAGTCAGGCTGTGGGGACGCATGCCTCTAGAGAGATGGGCCTGAGCCATTCCCCAAAGCGAGACAGAAGGGGACCACCGGTACAGTGCCTTCAAGGTGCAAAGCCAAGCCCTAGGGAAGGGCTTCGCCCAGACAGGGGAGGAGGAATGGCAACGAGCTGCCTGCTGTTAATTCCCTCCTGTGCTCACAGCTGGAGGATCGACTGATGTCCTGCAGGAGGCCAAGGTCCGCCTCATTGATGTCAACCTCTGTAACAGCAGCGGGTGGTACAGAGGGGCCATCCACACCCACAACCTGTGTGCTGGCTATGCGCAGGGTGGCATCGACACCTGCCAGGTAGGAGCGTGCTACGAGTCAAGCCCCAGCAGCACAGGCAGCCCTCTCACAACCGCCCCGCACGTACCCCGGCGCGTGCTTTGCCTGGCAAGTCACCCTCCCACCGCTGGGTCCCCACCGCTCTTGGGGCTGACCTCCCCTTCCCCACCTGCAGCTCCTTGCCCAGCGCCCCCCTTGCCCCAGAGGCCTGCGACTCTGCCCACAAAGCCCATCCAGTGCTCTTGGCAGCCCACCGGTCCACATCCCAAGCCTGCAACATCTGCGTTCCACACGTGCAGGGTCACTGTGCAGAGATGAGAGAGAGCCCTCCCTCCCTTACACGCCCACGACCCCCTCCCACACAAGCTTCTGTAGGCCCTGGCACCTGAGCGGGGTCTTTCTGTGCCGCAGAGTACAGCTCTGGCAGGTGCTGTGAGAGAGAAGGAGCCAGCCGTAGTGCTGACAGAGGCCACCCAACAGTACCTTCGTCCTCTCTCCTCCACTGCAGGGTGACAGCGGTGGTCCTCTCGTCTGCAAAGATAACAATGCAGACTACTTCTGGCTCGTTGGAGTCACCAGCTGGGGGAAAGGCTGCGCGAGAGCAAGACGGCCCGGAGTCTACACCTCCACGCAGCACTTTTACGGCTGGATCCTGGCACAGATGGGACTGCGCTCAGCAGTAACAGCTACTCCAATGCCACAGCCAGTCTTCACCTCAAGCCCCTTTCAGAGGCCAAGGCCGATACCAACGGAATTGGGCAGGTTTCCACCCTGCCCATTTCCACTCGAGAAGCTGGTGCAATTCTTTACTCGGGTGCAGGAGCTCCTGCAGTTCCTAAGGGGGACAAAGGCCTGAGCAGCACGATGGACAGGATCCAGTGCAGCCGGCAGCGTTCCACCGCCATTTCCTTCTGGGACGCTGCCTGCTGACCCAAAGGCAGCCTCAGTGCCAAAGGCCTGCTCTGTCCCGCCCACGCTCCTCCGAGTGCACGCAGGTGCTGAAGCTGACTCAGGTCTTCCAATAAAGTTGCCAATTTTCACAGCTAACCATGCTTCAGTCCGATTCAGTCTCCTGTGCGAGGCAAGGACTTCCACACCTGGCGCCTGCAAAAGGAGGCTGCAGGCAGTCAAGTAGGGCACAAAGGGAAAGAGCCACTCAAAAGGGCTGAAACCGTGCCCGGTCAGAGAGGAGGGTGCTCAGAGCCACCGTGAGATGGAGAAGACTGGCACGCTGAGGCTAGAACGAGGACAGGAAAAAAATGATGGGAGATGCAGATGACTGGGGGTGTGCATTAAGGCACACAAGCTGACGACTAGGGCCTGGCGTAAGCCTTAGCTCACTGAACGGCCTGTGCGAAACTCCTGAGCGTGACAAGAGAAATTGCTGACCGTAGCGAACAGACTGAGCAGCTGACAGGAGTTAGAGTGCCACGAGGAAGAGCCAGATTTCACGGGTAGCTAAGGGGGATTGATGTGAGAGGTGGCCCCACTTCACAGATAATTGAAGGGAGAGTTGGGCTCATTTTGGGGAGAGGAATCTGGCAGGGCCAGCAGTACCCAGGAAACCCCATCCATCAGTAATGCCGTGGAAGTCCGAGGTGACCTAGCTAAGAACACCTGCAACACCAAATCCGTTCACAGATGTAGCAAACCTGGGAGCAAGGGGGGAAAACCAAGTGGGACTAGGTCCCTTGTTTGGGAGGAGGCAAGGGCAGAGAAGGAGGAGTTGAGGAAGATGAGGGGGATGTATAAGCACAGAAAATGGAGAGAAGGGGGTGGGGGAGGGGAACCCAGGAGCTAGTCGCGCTTAAGACAACTTGTTTGCTTCTTTGACTCAGCCCTGCGCCTAATCCCCACAGTCCGTCCTACCTTCTTTCTGAGAGCGCTCCCAAATCCTTTTCTGTGTGGCCTCACTCTGTACCCAGTGTGGGGGTGGGTCCAGGGGCCTGGCTGCTAGCAATGGCAGAAGGGAACTCCGGTCATAGGGAGCCAGCGGTTGGAGACACCAAGTGTCTAGGGCCAGCTGCTGGTGGGAGTGCTGGGTGCGGGTGCAAGTCGCTCTTGAGCTTGAAGCTGGACTAGTTCACGCGCGAGAGGAGATACAGGTCTGGAAAGACCCAAGGTCTGGGCCAATCACTGGGTAAGTAGTTTGACATCCAGCCACAGATTTTAATTGAACTTAGTTCCCTTGCTGGTCTTTAAGGCACCCATGAACATGCTGTGCTTGCAAATCTAGGGAGTGGGGTGTGTGTGTGTGTTTCACTACTGAACATCAGTCCTGATCAGCTGGAGAGGAAGACAAGGACTGGGTTGTGCTTCCTGTGTTAAGCGGGTGCCGGTGAATGTACCGCTCCGTCGACGTTAATCTGGTCTGCCATTCATGCCAGTGACGTATGTGTGCACGGTCTTGCAGGCTAAGCAGCCTGGAGGA
The DNA here is from genome assembly GCF_030936135.1 of Gavia stellata. NCBI lineage: Eukaryota > Metazoa > Chordata > Aves > Gaviiformes > Gaviidae > Gavia > Gavia stellata. The sequence goes on along the minus strand of NW_026776725.1, from coordinate 161,393 downwards.
GTCTCACGATCACTAGCCCTTGTTCTCGTGGGGGACTTCAACTTGCCAGATGTCTGCTGGAAATACAATGCGGCCGAGAGGAAAGAGCCTAGGAGGTTCCTGGAGCGTGTGGAAGAGAACTTCCTGACACAGCTGGCGAGTGAGCCAACGAGGGAAGGCGCCCCGCTGGACCTGTTCTTTGTGAAACGAGAAGGACTGGTGGGGGATGCGACGGTGGGGGGCCACCTCGGGCATAGCAATGAGGAAATGAGAGAGTTTTCGATTCATGAGCAGAAAGGAGGGGGGTGAGCAGAAGTGCTACCTTGGACTGCCGGCGGGCTGGCTTTGGCCTCTTTAGGAGCCTGGTGGACAGAGCCCCTTGGCAGGCAGTCCTGAAAGGCAAAGGAGTCCAGGAAGGCGGCACACTCTTCAAGAAGGAAGTCTTAAAGGCGCAGGAGCAGGCCGTCCCCATGTGCCGCAATACGAGCTGGCAGGGAAGAAGAGCGGCCTGGTTGAACAGAGAGCTTTGGATGGAACTCAGGAAAAAAGAGAGAGTTTATGACCTTTGAAGAAGGGGCAGGCAACTCAGGAGGACTACAAGGATGTTGTGAGGTTTTGCAGCGAGAAAATCAGAAGGGCCAAAGCCCAACTAGACCTTAACCTGGCGACTGCCATAAAAGACAACCAAAAATGTTTCTCTAAATACATTAGTGACAAAAGGAGGCCTAAGGAGACTCTTCACCCTTTACCGGACGCGGGGGGAAACATAGTGACAAAGGATGACGAAAAGGCTGAGGTACTTCATGCCGCCTTTGCCTCAGCCTTTCAGAGTAAGACCAGTTGTTCTCCAGCTACCCAGCCCCCTGAGCTGGAAGATAGGGGCGGGGAGCAGAATGAAGCCCCCACAATCCAAGGAGAAATGGCTAGCGACCTGCTACACCACTCTAGACACCCACAAGTCGATGGGATGGGATGGGATCCACCCACGGGCACTGAGGGAGCTGGCGGAAGCGCTCACCAAGCCACTTCCCGTCATCTACCAGCAGTCCTGGCTAACCGGGGAGGTCCCAGCGGACCGAAGGTTAGCAAATGTGATGCCCGTCTTCAAGAAGGGCCGGCCAGACGATCCGGGGAACTACAGGCCTCTCAGCCTGACCTCGGTGTCGGGGAAGATTATGGAGCGGATCATCTTGAGTGCCATCGCGCGGCATGTAGAGGACAACCAGCCCATCAGGCCCAGTCAGCATGGCTTTATGAAAGGCAGGTCCTGCCTGACTAACCTGATCTCCTTCTGTGACAAAGTGACCCGTTTAGCGGACGAGGGAAAGCCTGTGGATATAGTCTACTTAGAATTTAGTAAAGCCATTGACACCGTTTCCCACAGCATTGTCCTGGAGAAACTGGCTGCTCACGGCTTGGACGGGCGTACTCTTTGCTGGGTGAAAAACTGGCTGGATGGCCAGGCCCAAAGGGTTGTGGTGAATGGAGTTAAATGCGGTTGGCGGCCGGTCACAAGTGGTGTTCCCCAGGGCTCGGTACTTGGGCCGGTCTTGTTTAATACCTTTATCAAGGACCTGGACAAGAGGATCGAGTGCACCCTCAGTAAGTTTGCAGGCGACACCGAGTTGGGCGGGTGTGTTGATCTGCTGGAGGGTAGGAAGGCTCTTCAGAGGGAGCTGGACAGGCTGGGTGGATGGGCCGAGGCCAGTTGTATGAGGTTCAACAAGGCCAAGTGCCGAGTCCTACACTTGGGTCGCAACAATCCTGTGCAACGCTACAGGCTTGGGACGAGTGGCTGGAAAGCAGCCTGGTGGAAGAGGACCTGGGAGTGCTGATTGGCAGCCGGCCCAATATGAGCCAGCAGTGTGCGCATGTGGCCAAGAAGGCCAATAGCACCCCGACTTGTATCAGAAAGAGTGTGGCCAGCAGGACTAGGGAAGCAATTGTACCTTTGTACTCAGCACTGGTGAGGCCTCAGCGCGAATGCTGTGTTCAGTTTTGGGCCCCTCACGACAAGAAAAGACATTGAGGTGCTGGAGCGTGCTCCGAGAAGGGCAATGAAACTGGTGAAGGGTCTGGAGCACAAGTCTTGTGAGGAGCGGTTGAGAGAGCTGGGCTTGTTTAGCCTGGAGAAGAGGAGGCTCAGGGGAGACCTTATCGCTCTCTACAACTAACTGAAAGGAGGGTGTAGAGAGGTGGCTGCCGGTCTCTTCTCCCACCTGGCAAGTGATAGGACAAGAGGAAATGGCCGCAAGTTGCACCAGGGGAGTTTTAGATCGGATATTGGAAAAACTCCTTCTCTGAAAGGGTTCTCAGACATTGGAACAAGCTGCCCAGGGAGGTGGTTGGATCACCATCCCTGGAGGTATTTAAAAGACGTGTGGATGAGGCGCTTAGGGGCATGGTTTAGTGGTGGACTTAGCAGGGTTAGGTTTACGGTTGGACTTGATGGTCTTGAAGGTCTTTTCCAACCTAAACCATTCCATGATTCTATGATTCTACGTAGGCCTGAAGGGCCTTGAGAGCAGCTCTTCCACTTTCAGACAGAGCCTGCCCCATCATCCCAGGGACCAGGTTGTGCACTCAGCTGTGTGCCTTACGGCAATTCCCACAAGCCAGGATGGCAGCAGGAAGCCCCCGCACCTTTCACGAGCTTTGAGGCTGCCATTCTTCAAGCCAATGCTCTCTAGCCTCCAGGGACCTAGCCCCACTCAGCAAATGCAACGCACGGGGCTGGCTCCTGCTTTCCTCCCGTGACTGCCCCGCACTCCAGCATGGGAGCAAGGCTCCACTATACAGCTGTAGAAGGTAGACGGATGAGATGAGGCTGACACAGGGCTTACCAAAGCCATGGATGTCGTGGTTTAACCCCAGCTGGCAACTAAGAACCACACAGCCGCTTGCTCGCTCCCCCAAGGTAGGATGGGGGTGAGAATCGGAAGGGTAAAAGTGAGAAAACTCGCGCGCTGAGATAAAGACGGTTTAATAGGTGAAGCAAAAACTACGCAGGCAAGCAAAGCCAAACCAGGAACTCATTCACTACTTCCCATCGGCAGGCAGGTGTTCAGCCGGTGTTCAGCCATGGCCAGGAAAGCAGGGCTCCATCACGCGTAACGGTTACTTGGGAAGACAAACGCCATCACTCCGCATGTCCCTCCCTTCCTTCTTCTTCCCCCAGCTTTATATGCTGAGCATGATGTCCTATGGTATGGAATATCCCTTTGGTCAGTTGGGGTCAGCTGTCCCAGCTGTGTCGCCTCCCAACTTTTTGTGCACCCCCAGCCTAGTCGTTGGTGGGGCGGTGTGAGAAGCAGAAAAGGCCTTGACTCTGTGTAAGCACTGCTTAGCAGTAACTAAAACATCCCTGCTTTATCAACACTGTTTCCAGCACAAATCCAAAACACAGCCCCATACTAGCTACTACAAAGAAAATTAACTCTACCCCAGCCAAAACCAGCACAATGGAGAATGGCGTGTGGTGCTGAGAGCGGGAGCATCCTTCTCTGGCTAGAGCCCAAAATTGCGTGTCCTTGGCCACGCGTACCAGGGGCCACAACTGCCCTTGTCGGTGTTGGCCCAGAACAGCAACGTAACTCATAGACAGCAAGGACAGGAAGCCTGCCAGAGGCTGTTGCTGTGGCTGACGTAGCCAGGGTGGCCTGCGCTGCATCTGCGTTTCACTGGGCTTTCTGCGGGAAGGCTGACACTGCTTGGGTACGCCTGCCTCAGTTGGCTTGCACATCACTGCTTGCCTGCCACGCCTGTAACCAGATAAGCTCTTCAACACCCAAGTATGTGCATCCTGCCCGCAGTAGCTGCCTTCTCTGGCACATACGTGTTTTGGGAAGGACGTGGTGGCAAACGGCTGCAGAGAGCAGGGTGGCAGTGAACTTCCCAAAGAGGCTATGATGCCCCACTTGTTTTTTTCCTGCCAGCTGTTAGCAGGCAGTGCTCGGAGGCAGGCGCTGCTGCCTGCCACGGGGCCTGAACGCCTTCATCCCACAAGCACAGCATTCAGTGCTGGTGGTGGGGGGGGAGTGTGTCGGGGGTGTCCGATGCCAGCTTCTGCCTGCCCTCCTGCTTGGAACACACCCATGTTGCCCCCCTGCCCCAAGAGGCCACCGCGCCCAGCACCCGGAACCAGCGGCTCTGTGACATCATCCCCGGGACCAAGGGCACCGCGGGCAACGTGAGTACTGCGGGCACTACGTCGGTTGCCGCACTGGTGGCGACGAGCTCTCCGTTCTTGCAGCTGCCACGTGTTGCTGGCAGCGATGAATTTGCTCCCCCTCTTCCTCCTACTGGCCCTGTGCTGGCCTGCGCACGGCACGTGGGACACCTGTGGGTAAGTAAGTGGCCCAAGGCTCCGGCAGGGAGCTTGGGCAACCCTTATGAGCTTCACTGGAGGGTGCCCACTCCTCCCCCGTGGCCACGCCAGAGTTTCCTGAACCCCATTTGGGAACCTCAGTTCCTTGCCAGCACCCATGCTGCTGGCACAACTGGCCTGCGGGGATAAAGCAGAAACAGGGGCGGATGCACGCACGCCCCACAGGCTTCCCCGGCTTTGCTGTCCACGCAACGCCTTGTGGGGAGGGAAGACGGCTCACCTTCAGCCTGAAGAGCAGCAAGCCATCGAGCAGGACGGTAATGAGTTTCTGTTTCCAGAGGGACCTGCGGGCTCCGGCCCATGGCTTCTCACCACGGCATGTCGCGCATCGTGGGTGGCACAGATGCCCCGCCAGGGTCCTGGCCCTGGATCGTCAGCATCCAGGATCCCTGGAAAACAGGCACGGGGCATACGTGCGGAGGGTCCCTCATCAGCCCACAGTGGGTCCTCACAGCAGCCCACTGCTTCACTGAGGCCAGGTAAGGAGGACCAGGGGACGGGGATATCCCCACAACACTAGCAGGTGCCCTGTCCGCAGCACCGCGTGCTACTCCCATCCCGTCTCCTTGCAGTCTGCCCGGTGCCTGGGCACCGCAGAGCCCAGCTGAGAGACTGCTCAGGAGAAGGCTGGGCTTGTGCCACTGCTTCCTAGCAGCCTCCAGCTCAACATTCCTTGTGCCTAAGGCGTGCCAGGGCACTCGCCGCCTCCCTAGCGCGGCTTTCCTCTCTCCCTTGTGGAGCAGAAGGCAGGGAACTGCCGGGCTGCTGCAGCACATGGCTCCGCTCCCTCTGACCCCTCTCTCCCTCTGCCTTCCAGGCACATCGCCATGTGGCGCGTGGTGATCGGGGCCACCCGGTTGACTCAGCTGGGCCCTGAGGCCCAAGTGCGCAATATCAGGCGGCTACTGGTTCACGAGCACTACAGCAATATCACGCAGAGGAACGACATCGCCCTGCTGGAACTGGACCAGCCTGTCCAGTGCGGCTACTCCGTACAGCTTGCCTGTGTGCCCGATGCCTCGCTCAGAGTGTCAAAGCTGACAACCTGCTACGTCAGCGGCTGGGGTTCCACGACTGAAAGAGGTGAGTTCCCAAAAACGTACTCGTGTCCTGAGCGCAAGCTTGGCACGCTGGGGAGACGGGTTGGGCTTCCTGAGAGCAGAGGCGGAAGCCAGAGTCAGGCTGTGGGGACGCATGCCTCTAGAGAGATGGGCCTGAGCCATTCCCCAAAGCGAGACAGAAGGGGACCACCGGTACAGTGCCTTCAAGGTGCAAAGCCAAGCCCTAGGGAAGGGCTTCGCCCAGACAGGGGAGGAGAAATGGCAACGAGCTGCCTGCTGTTAATTCCCTCCTGTGCTCACAGCTGGAGGATCGACTGATGTCCTGCAGGAGGCCAAGGTCCGCCTCATTGATGTCAACCTCTGTAACAGCAGCGGGTGGTACAGAGGGGCCATCCACACCCACAACCTGTGTGCTGGCTATGCACAGGGTGGCATCGACACCTGCCAGGTAGGAGCGTGCTACGAGTCAAGCCCCAGCAGCACAGGCAGCCCTCTCACAACCGCCCCACACGTACCCCGGCGCGTGCTTTGCCTGGCAAGTCACCCTCCCACCGCTGGGTCCCCACCGCTCTTGGGGCTGACCTCCCCTTCCCCACCTGCAGCTCCTTGCCCAGCGCCCCCCTTGCCCCAGAGGCCTGCGACTCTGCCCACAAAGCCCATCCAGTGCTCTTGGCAGCCCACCGGTCCACATCCCAAGCCTGCAACATCTGCATTCCACACGTGCAGGGTCACTGTGCAGAGATGAGAGAGAGCCCTCCCTCCCTTACACGCCCACGACCCCCTCCCACACAAGCTTCTGTAGGCCCTGGCACCTGAGCGGGGTCTTTCTGTGCCGCAGAGTACAGCTCTGGCAGGTGCTGTGAGAGAGAAGGAGCCAGCCGTAGTGCTGACAGAGGCCACCCAACAGTACCTTCGTCCTCTCTCCTCCACTGCAGGGTGACAGCGGTGGTCCTCTCGTCTGCAAAGATAACAATGCAGACTACTTCTGGCTCGTTGGAGTCACCAGCTGGGGGAAAGGCTGCGCGAGAGCAAGACGGCCCGGAGTCTACACCTCCACACAGCACTTTTACGGCTGGATCCTGGCACAGATGGGACTGCGCTCAGCAGTAACAGCTACTCCAATGCCACAGCCAGTCTTCACCTCAAGCCCCTTTCAGAGGCCAAGGCCGATACCAACGGAATTGGGCAGGTTTCCACCCTGCCCATTTCCACTCCAGAAGCTGGTGCAATTCTTTACTCGGGTGCAGGAGCTCCTGCAGTTCCTAAGGGGGACAAAGGCCTGAGCAGCACGATGGACAGGATCCAGCGCAGCCGGCAGCGTTCCACCGCCATTTCCTTCTGGGACGCTGCCTGCTGACCCAAAGGCAGCCTCAGTGCCAAAGGCCTGCTCTGTCCCGCCCACGCTCCTCCGAGTGCACGCAGGTGCTGAAGCTGACTCAGGTCTTCCAATAAAGTTGCCAATTTTCACAGCTAACCATGCTTCAGTCCGATTCAGTCTCCTGTGCGAGGCAAGGACTTCCACACCTGGCGCCTGCAAAAGGAGGCTGCAGGCAGTCAAGTAGGGCACAAAGGGAAAGAGCCACTCAAAAGGGCTGAAACCGTGCCTGGTCAGAGAGGAGGGTGCTCAGAGCCACCGTGAGATGGAGAAGACTGGCACGCTGAGGCTAGAACGAGGACAGGAAAAAAATGATGGGAGATGCAGATGACTGGGGGTGTGCATTAAGGCACACAAGCTGACGACTAGGGCCTGGCGTAAGCCTTAGCTCACTGAACGGCCTGTGCGAAACTCCTGAGCGTGACAAGAGAAATTGCTGACCGTAGCGAACAGACTGAGCAGCTGACAGGAGTTAGAGTGCCACGAGGAAGAGCCAGATTTCACGGGTAGCTAAGGGGGATTGATGTGAGAGGTGGCCCCACTTCACAGATAATTGAAGGGAGAGTTGGGCTCATTTTGGGGAGAGGAATCTGGCAGGGCCAGCAGTACCCAGGAAACCCCATCCATCAGTAATGCTGTGGAAGTCCGAGGTGACCTAGCTAAGAACACCTGCAACACCAAATCCGTTCACAGATGTAGCAAACCTGGGAGCAAGGGGGGAAAACCAAGTGGGACTAGGTCCCTTGTTTGGGAGGAGGCAAGGGCAGAGAAGGAGGAGTTGAGGAAGATGAGGGGGATGTATAAGCACAGAAAATGGAGAGAAGGGGGTGGGGGAGGGGAACCCAGGAGCTAGTCGCGCTTAAGACAACTTGTTTGCTTCTTTGACTCAGCCCTGCGCCTAATCCCCACAGTCCGTCCTACCTTCTTTCTGAGAGCGCTCCCAAATCCTTTTCTGTGTGGCCTCACTCTGTACCCAGTGTGGGGGTGGGTCCAGGGGCCTGGCTGCTAGCAATGGCAGAAGGGAACTCCGGTCATAGGGAGCCAGCGGTTGGAGACACCGAGTGTCTAGGGCCAGCTGCTGGTGGGAGTGCTGGGTGCGGGTGCAAGTCGCTCTTGAGCTTGAAGCTGGACTAGTTCACGCACGAGAGGAGATACAGGTCTGGAAAGACCCAAGGTCTGGGCCAATCACTGGGTAAGTAGTTTGACATCCAGCCACAGATTTTAATTGAACTTAGTTCCCTTGCTGGTCTTTAAGGCACCCATGAACATGCTGTGCTTGCAAATCTAGGGAGTGGGGTGTGTGTGTGTGTTTCACTACTGAACATCAGTCCTGATCAGCTGGAGAGGAAGACAAGGACTGGGTTGTGCTTCCTGTGTTAAGCGGGTGCCGGTCAAGGTACCGCTCCGTCGACGTTAATCTGGTCTGCCATTCATGCCAGTGACGTATGTGTGCACGGTCTTGCAGGCTAAGCAGCCTGGAGGAGTCTCACGATCACTAGCCCTTGTTCTCGTGGGGGACTTCAACTTGCCAGATGTCTGCTGGAAATACAATGCGGCCGAGAGGAAAGAGCCTAGGAGGTTCCTGGAGCGTGTGGAAGAGAACTTCCTGACACAGCTGGCGAGTGAGCCAACGAGGGAAGGCGCCCCGCTGGACCTGTTCTTTGTGAAACGAGAAGGACTGGTGGGGAATGCGACGGTGGGGGGCCACCTCGGGCATAGCAATGAGGAAATGAGAGAGTTTTCGATTCATGAGCAGAAAGGAGGGGGGTGAGCAGAAGTGCTACCTTGGACTGCCGGCGGGCTGGCTTTGGCCTCTTTAGGAGCCTGGTGGACAGAGCCCCTTGGCAGGCAGTCCTGAAAGGCAAAGGAGTCCAGGAAGGCGGCACACTCTTCAAGAAGGAAGTCTTAAAGGCGCAGGAGCAGGCCGTCCCCATGTGCCGCAATACGAGCTGGCAGGGAAGAAGAGCGGCCTGGTTGAACAGAGAGCTTTGGATGGAACTCAGGAAAAAAGAGAGAGTTTATGACCTTTGAAGAAGGGGCAGGCAACTCAGGAGGACTACAAGGATGTTGTGAGGTTTTGCAGCGAGAAAATCAGAAGGGCCAAAGCCCAACTAGACCTTAACCTGGCGACTGCCATAAAAGACAACCAAAAATGTTTCTCTAAATACATTAGCGACAAAAGGAGGCCTAAGGAGACTCTTTACCGGACGCGGGGGGAAACATAGTGACAAAGGATGACAAAAAGGCTGAGGTACTTCATGCCGCCTTTGCCTCAGTCTTTCAGAGTAAGACCAGTTGTTCTCCAGCTACCCAGCCCCCTGAGCTGGAAGATAGGGGCGGGGAGCAGAATGAAGCCCCCACAATCCAAGGAGAAATGGCTAGCGACCTGCTACACCACTCTAGACACCCACAAGTCGATGGGATGGGATGGGATGGGATCCACCCACGGGCACTGAGGGAGCTGGCGGAAGCGCTCACCAAGCCACTTCCCGTCATCTACCAGCAGTCCTGGCTAACCGGGGAGGTCCCAGCGGACCGAAGGTTAGCAAATGTGATGCCCGTCTTCAAGAAGGGCCGGCCAGACGATCTGGGGAACTACAGGCCTTTCAGCCTGACCTCGGTGTCGGGGAAGATTATGGAGCGGATCATCTTGAGTGCCATCGCGCGGCATGTAGAGGACAACCAGCCCATCAGGCCCAGTCAGCATGGCTTTATGAAAGGCAGGTCCTGCCTGACTAACCTGGTCTCCTTCTGTGACAAAGTGCCCCGTTTAGCGGACGAGGGAAAGCCTGTGGATATAGTCTACTTAGAATTTAGTAAAGCCATTGACACCGTTTCCCACAGCATTGTCCTGGAGAAACTGGCTGCTCACGGCTTGGACGGGCGTACTCTTTGCTGGGTGAAAAACTGGCTGGATGGCCAGGCCCAAAGGGTTGTGGTGAATGGAGTTAAATGCGGTTGGCGGCCGGTCACAAGTGGTGTTCCCCAGGGCTCGGTACTTGGGCCGGTCTTGTTTAATACCTTTATCAAGGACCTGGACAAGAGGATCGAGTGCACCCTCAGTAAGTTTGCAGGCGACACCAAGTTGGGCGGGTGTGTTGATCTGCTGGAGGGTAGGAAGGCTCTTCAGAGGGAGCTGGACAGGCTGGGTGGATGGGCCGAGGCCAGTTGTATGAGGTTCAACAAGGCCAAGTGCCGAGTCCTACACTTGGGTCGCAACAATCCTGTGCAACGCTACAGGCTTGGGACGAGTGGCTGGAAAGCAGCCTGGTGGAAGAGGACCTGGGAGTGCTGATTGGCAGCCGGCCCAATATGAGCCAGCAGTGTGCGCATGTGGCCAAGAAGGCCAATAGCACCCCGACTTGTATCAGAAAGAGTGTGGCCAGCAGGACTAGGGAAGCAATTGTACCTTTGTACTCAGCACTGGTGAGGCCTCAGCGCGAATGCTGTGTTCAGTTTTGGGCCCCTCACGACAAGAAAAGACATTGAGGTGCTGGAGCGTGCTCCGAGAAGGGCAATGAAACTGGTGAAGGGTCTGGAGCACAAGTCTTGTGAGGAGCGGTTGAGAGAGCTGGGCTTGTTTAGCCTGGAGAAGAGGAGGCTCAGGGGAGACCTTATCGCTCTCTACAACTAACTGAAAGGAGGGTGTAGAGAGGTGGCTGCCGGTCTCTTCTCCCACCTGGCAAGTGATAGGACAAGAGGAAATGGCCGCAAGTTGCACCAGGGGAGTTTTAGATCGGATATTGGAAAAACTCCTTCTCTGAAAGGGTTCTCAGACATTGGAACAAGCTGCCCAGGGAGGTGGTTGGATCACCATCCCTGGAGGTATTTAAAAGACGTGTGGATGAGGCGCTTAGGGGCATGGTTTAGTGGTGGACTTAGCAGGGTTAGGTTTACGGTTGGACTTGATGGTCTTGAAGGTCTTTTCCAACCTAAACCATTCCATGATTCTATGATTCTACGCCTGAAGGGCCTTGAGAGCAGCTCTTCCACTTTCAGACAGAGCCTGCCCCATCATCCCAGGGACCAGGTTGTGCACTCAGCTGTGTGCCTTACGGCAATTCCCACAAGCCAGGATGGCAGCAGGAAGCCCCCGCACCTTTCACGAGCTTTGAGGCTGCCATTCTTCAAGCCAATGCTCTCTAGCCTCCAGGGACCTAGCCCCACTCAGCAAATGCAACGCACGGGGCTGGCTCCTGCTTTCCTCCCGTGACTGCCCCGCACTCCAGCATGGGAGCAAGGCTCCACTATACAGCTGTAGAAGGTAGACTGATGAGATGAGGCTGACACAGGGCTTACCAAAGCCATGGATGTCGTGGTTTAACCCCAGCTGGCAACTAAGAACCACACAGCCGCTTGCTCGCTCCCCCAAGGTAGGATGGGGGTGAGAATCGGAAGGGTAAAAGTGAGAAAACTCGCGCGCTGAGATAAAGACGGTTTAATAGGTGAAGCAAAAACTACGCAGGCAAGCAAAGCCAAACCAGGAACTCATTCACTACTTCCCATCGGCAGGCAGGTGTTCAGCCGGTGTTCAGCCATGGCCAGGAAAGCAGGGCTCCATCACGCGTAACGGTTACTTGGGAAGACAAACGCCATCACTCCGCATGTCCCTCCCTTCCTTCTTCTTCCCCCAGCTTTATATGCTGAGCATGATGTCCTATGGTATGGAATATCCCTTTGGTCAGTTGGGGTCAGCTGTCCCAGCTGTGTCGCCTCCCAACTTTTTGTGCACCCCCAGCCTAGTCGTTGGTGGGGCGGTGTGAGAAGCAGAAAAGGCCTTGACTCTGTGTAAGCACTGCTTAGCAGTAACTAAAACATCCCTGCTTTATCAACACTGTTTCCAGCACAAATCCAAAACACAGCCCCATACTAGCTACTACAAAGAAAATTAACTCTACCCCAGCCAAAACCAGCACAATGGAGAATGGCGTGTGGTGCTGAGAGCGGGAGCATCCTTCTCTGGCTAGAGCCCAAAATTGCCTGTCCTTGGCCACGCGTACCAGGGGCCACAACTGCCCTTGTCGGTGTTGGCCCAGAACAGCAACGTAACTCATAGACAGCAAGGACAGGAAGCCTGCCAGAGGCTGTTGCTGTGGCTGACGTAGCCAGGGTGGCCTGCGCTGCATCTGCGTTTCACTGGGCTTTCTGCGGGAAGGCTGACACTGCTTGGGTACGCCTGCCTCAGTTGGCTTGCACATCACTGCTTGCCTGCCACGCCTGTAACCAGATAAGCTCTTCAACACCCAAGTATGTGCATCCTGCCCGCAGTAGCTGCCTTCTCTGGCACATACGTGTTTTGGGAAGGACGTGGTGGCAAACGGCTGCAGAGAGCAGGGTGGCAGTGAACTTCCCAAAGAGGCTATGATGCCCCACTTGTTTTTTTCCTGCCAGCTGTTAGCAGGCAGTGCTCGGAGGCAGGCGCTGCTGCCTGCCACGGGGCCTGAACGCCTTCATCCCACAAGCACAGCATTCAGTGCTGGTGGTGGGGGGGGAGTGTGTCGGGGCTGTCCGCTGCCAGCTTCTGCCTGCCCTCCTGCTTGGAACACACCCATGTTGCCCCCCCTGCCCCAAGAGGCCACCGCGCCCAGCACCCGGAACCAGCGGCTCTGTGACATCAGCCCCGGGACCAAGGGCACCGCGGGCAACGTGAGTACTGCGGGCACTACGTCGGTTGCCGCACTGGTGGCGACGAGCTCTCCGTTCTTGCAGCTGCCACGTGTTGCTGGCAGCGATGAATTTGCTCCCCCTCTTCCTCCTACTGGCCCTGTGCTGGCCTGCGCACGGCACGTGGGACACCTGTGGGTAAGTAAGTGGCCCAAGGCTCCGGCAGGGAGCTTGGGCAACCCTTATGAGCTTCACTGGAGGGTGCCCACTCCTCCCCCGTGGCCACGCCAGAGTTTCCTGAACCCCATTTGGGAACCTCAGTTCCTTGCCAGCACCCACGCTGCTGGCACAACTGGCCTGCGGGGATAAAGCAGAAACAGGGGCGGATGCACGCATGCCCCACGGGCTTCCCCGGCTTTGCTGTCCACGCAACGCCTTGTGGGGAGGGAAGACGGCTCACCTTCAGCCTGAAGAGCAGCAAGCCATCGAGCAGGACGGTAATGAGTTTCTGTTTCCAGAGGGACCTGCGGGCTCCGGCCCATGGCTTCTCACCACGGCATGTCACGCATCGTGGGTGGCACAGATGCCCCGCCAGGGTCCTGGCCCTGGATCGTCAGCATCCAGGATCCCTGGAAAACAGGCACGGGGCATACGTGCGGAGGGTCCCTCATCAGCCCACAGTGGGTCCTCACAGCAGCCCACTGCTTCACTGAGGCCAGGTAAGGAGGACCAGGGGACGGGGATATCCCCACAACACTAGCAGGTGCCCTGTCCGCAGCACCGCGTGCTACTCCCATCCCGTCTCCTTGCAGTCTGCCCGGTGCCTGGGCACCGCAGAGCCCAGCTGAGAGACTGCTCAGGAGAAGGCTGGGCTTGTGCCACTGCTTCCTAGCAGCCTCCAGCTCAACATTCCTTGTGCCTAAGGCGTGCCAGGGCACTCGCCGCCTCCCTAGCGCGGCTTTCCTCTCTCCCTTGTGGAGCAGAAGGCAGGGAACTGCCGGGCTGCTGCAGCACATGGCTCCGCTCCCTCTGACCCCTCTCTCCCTCTGCCTTCCAGGCACATTGCCATGTGGCGCGTGGTGATCGGGGCCACCCGGTTGACTCAGCTGGGCCCTGAGGCCCAAGTGCGCAATATCAGGCGGCTACTGGTTCACGAGCACTACAGCAATATCACGCAGAGGAACGACATCGCCCTGCTGGAACTGGACCAGCCTGTCCAGTGCGGCTACTCCGTACAGCTTGCCTGTGTGCCCGATGCCTCGCTCAGAGTGTCAAAGCTGACAACCTGCTACGTTAGCGGCTGGGGTTCCACGACTGAAAGAGGTGAGTTCCCAAAAACGTACGCGTGTCCTGAGCGCAAGCTTGGCACGCTGGGGAGACGGGTTGGGCTTCCTGAGAGCAGAGGCGAAAGCCAGAGTCAGGCTGTGGGGACGCATGCCTCTAGAGAGATGGGCCTGAGCCATTCCCCAAAGCGAGACAGAAGGGGACCACTGGTACAGTGCCTTCAAGGTGCAAAGCCAAGCCCTAGGGAAGGGCTTCGCCCAGACAGGGGAGGAGGAATGGCAACGAGCTGCCTGCTGTTAATTCCCTCCTGTGCTCACAGCTGGAGGATCGACTGATGTCCTGCAGGAGGCCAAGGTCCGCCTCATTGATGTCAACCTCTGTAACAGCAGCGGGTGGTACAGAGGGGCCATCCACACCCACAACCTGTGTGCTGGCTATGCGCAGGGTGGCATCGACACCTGCCAGGTAGGAGCGTGCTACGAGTCAAGCCCCAGCAGCACAGGCAGCCCTCTCACAACCGCCCCGCACGTACCCCGGCGCGTGCTTTGCCTGGCAAGTCACCCTCCCACCGCTGGGTCCCCACCGCTCTTGGGGCTGACCTCCCCTTCCCCACCTGCAGCTCCTTGCCCAGCGCCCCCCTTGCCCCAGAGGCCTGCGACTCTGCCCACAAAGCCCATCCAGTGCTCTTGGCAGCCCACCGGTCCACATCCCAAGCCTGCAACATCTGCGTTCCACACGTGCAGGGTCACTGCGCAGAGATGAGAGAGAGCCCTCCCTCCCTTACACGCCCACGACCCCCTCCCACACAAGCTTCTGTAGGCCCGGGGTCTTTCTGTGCCGCAGAGTACAGCTCTGGCAGGTGCTGTGAGAGAGAAGGAGCCAGCCGTAGTGCTGACAGAGGCCACCCAACAGTACCTTCGTCCTCTCTCCTCCACTGCAGGGTGACAGCGGTGGTCCTCTCGTCTGCAAAGATAACAATGCAGACTACTTCTGGCTCGTTGGAGTCACCAGCTGGGGGAAAGGCTGCGCGAGAGCAAGACGGCCCGGAGTCTACACCTCCACGCAGCACTTTTACGGCTGGATCCTGGCACAGATGGGACTGCGCTCAGCAGTAACAGCTACTCCAATGCCACAGCCAGTCTTCACCTCAAGCCCCTTTCAGAGGCCAAGGCCGATACCAACGGAATTGGGCAGGTTTCCACCCTGCCCATTTCCACTCGAGAAGCTGGTGCAATTCTTTACTCGGGTGCAGGAGCTCCTGCAGTTCCTAAGGGGGACAAAGGCCTGAGCAGCACGATGGACAGGATCCAGTGCAGCCGGCAGCGTTCCACCGCCATTTCCTTCTGGGACGCTGCCTGCTGACCCAAAGGCAGCCTCAGTGCCAAAGGCCTGCTCTGTCCCGCCCACGCTCCTCCGAGTGCACGCAGGTGCTGAAGCTGACTCAGGTCTTCCAATAAAGTTGCCAATTTTCACAGCTAACCATGCTTCAGTCCGATTCAGTCTCCTGTGCGAGGCAAGGACTTCCACACCTGGCGCCTGCAAAAGGAGGCTGCAGGCAGTCAAGTAGGGCACAAAGGGAAAGAGCCACTCAAAAGGGCTGAAACCGTGCCTGGTCAGAGAGGAGGGTGCTCAGAGCCACCGTGAGATGGAGAAGACTGGCACGCTGAGGCTAGAACGAGGACAGGAAAAAAATGATGGGAGATGCAGATGACTGGGGGTGTGCATTAAGGCACACAAGCTGACGACTAGGGCCTGGCGTAAGCCTTAGCTCACTGAACGGCCTGTGCGAAACTCCTGAGCGTGACAAGAGAAATTGCTGACCGTAGCGAACAGACTGAGCAGCTGACAGGAGTTAGAGTGCCACGAGGAAGAGCCAGATTTCACGGGTAGCTAAGGGGGATTGATGTGAGAGGTGGCCCCACTTCACAGATAATTGAAGGGAGAGTTGGGCTCATTTTGGGGAGAGGAATCTGGCAGGGCCAGCAGTACCCAGGAAACCCCATCCATCAGTAATGCCGTGGAAGTCCGAGGTGACCTAGCTAAGAACACCTGCAGCACCAAATCCGTTCACAGATGTAGCAAACCTGGGAGCAAGGGGGGAAAACCAAGCGGGACTAGGTCCCTTGTTTGGGAGGAGGCAAGGGCAGAGAAGGAGGAGTTGAGGAAGATGAGGGGGATGTATAAGCACAGAAAATGGAGAGAAGGGGGTGGGGGAGGGGAACCCAGGAGCTAGTCGCGCTTAAGACAACTTGTTTGCTTCTTTGACTCAGCCCTGCGCCTAATCCCCACAGTCCGTCCCACCTTCTTTCTGAGAGCGCTCCCAAATCCTTTTCTGTGTGGCCTCACTCTGTACCCAGTGTGGGGGTGGGTCCAGGGGCCTGGCTGCTAGCAATGGCAGAAGGGAACTCCGGTCATAGGGAGCCAGCGGTTGGAGACACCGAGTGTCTAGGGCCAGCTGCTGGTGGGAGTGCTGGGTGCGGGTGCAAGTCGCTCTTGAGCTTGAAGCTGGACTAGTTCACGCGCGAGAGGAGATACAGGTCTGGAAAGACCCAAGGTCTGGGCCAATCACTGGGTAAGTAGTTTGACATCCAGCCACAGATTTTAATTGAACTTAGTTCCCTTGCTGGTCTTTAAGGCACCCATGAATATGCTGTGCTTGCAAATCTAGGGAGTGGTGTGTGTGTGTGTGTTTCACTACTGAACACCAGTCCTGATCAGCTGGAGAGGAAGACAAGGACTGGGTTGTGCTTCCTGTGTTAAGCGGGTGCCGGTCAAGGTACCGCTCCGTCGACGTTAATCTGGTCTGCCATTCATGCCAGTGACGTATGTGTGCACGGTCTTGCAGGCTAAGCAGCCTGGAGGAGTCTCACGATCACTAGCCCTTGTTCTCGTGGGGGACTTCAACTTGCCAGATGTCTGCTGGAAATACAATGCGGCCGAGAGGAAAGAGCCTAGGAGGTTCCTGGAGTGTGTGGAAGAGAACTTCCTGACACAGCTGGCGAGTGAGCCAACGAGGGAAGGCGCCCCGCTGGACCTGTTCTTTGTGAAACGAGAAGGACTGGTGGGGGATGCGACGGTGGGGGGCCACCTCGGGCATAGCAATGAGGAAATGAGAAGGTTTTCGATTCATGAGCAGAAAGGAGGGGGGTGAGCAGAAGTGCTACCTTGGACTGCCGGTGGGCTGGCTTTGGCCTCTTTAGGAGCCTGGTGGACAGAGTCCCTTGGCAGGCAGTCCTGAAAGGCAAAGGAGTCCAGGAAGGCGGCACACTCTTCAAGAAGGAAGTCTTAAAGGCGCAGGAGCAGGCCGTCCCCATGTGCCGCAATACGAGCCAGCAGGGAAGAAGAGCGGCCTGGTTGAACAGAGAGCTTTGGATGGAACTCAGGAAAAAAGAGAGAGTTTATGACCTTTGAAGAAGGGGCAGGCAACTCAGGAGGACTACAAGGATGTTGTGAGGTTTTGCAGCGAGAAAATCAGAAGGGCCAAAGCCCAACTAGACCTTAACCTGGCGACTGCCATAAAAGACAACCAAAAATGTTTCTCTAAATACATTAGCGACAAAAGGAGGCCTAAGGAGACTCTTCACCCTTTACCGGACGCGGGGGGAAACATAGTGACAAAGGATGACGAAAAGGCTGAGGTACTTCATGCCGCCTTTGCCTCAGTCTTTCAGAGTAAGACCAGTTGTTCTCCAGCTACCCAGCCCCCTGAGCTGGAAGATAGGGGCGGGGAGCAGAATGAAGCCCCCACAATCCAAGGAGAAATGGCTAGCGACCTGCTACACCACTCTAGACACCCACAAGTCGATGGGATGGGATGCGATGGGATCCACCCACGGGCACTGAGGGAGCTGGCGGAAGCGCTCACCAAGCCACTTCCCGTCATCTACCAGCAGTCCTGGCTAACCGGGGAGGTCCCAGCGGACCGAAGGTTAGCAAATGTGATGCCCGTCTTCAAGAAGGGCCGGCCAGACGATCCGGGGAACTACAGGCCTCTCAGCCTGACCTCGGTGTCGGGGAAGATTATGGAGCGGATCATCTTGAGTGCCATCGCGCGGCATGTAGAGGACAACCAGCCCATCAGGCCCAGTCAGCATGGCTTTATGAAAGGCAGGTCCTGCCTGACTAACCTGATCTCCTTCTGTGACAAA
The DNA here is from genome assembly GCF_030936135.1 of Gavia stellata. Classification (NCBI taxonomy): domain Eukaryota; kingdom Metazoa; phylum Chordata; class Aves; order Gaviiformes; family Gaviidae; genus Gavia; species Gavia stellata. The sequence goes on along the minus strand of NW_026776725.1, from coordinate 143,555 downwards.
GTGCCCCGTTTAGCGGACGAGGGAAAGCCTGTGGATATAGTCTACTTAGAATTTAGTAAAGCCATTGACACCGTTTCCCACAGCATTGTCCTGGAGAAACTGGCTGCTCACGGCTTGGACGGGCGTACTCTTTGCTGGGTGAAAAACTGGCTGGATGGCCAGGCCCAAAGGGTTGTGGTGAATGGAGTTAAATCCGGTTGGCGGCCGGTCACAAGTGGTGTTCCCCAGGGCTCGGTACTTGGGCCGGTCTTGTTTAATACCTTTATCAAGGACCTGGACAAGAGGATCGAGTGCACCCTCAGTAAGTTTGCAGGCGACACCAAGTTGGGCAGGTGTGTTGATCTGCTGGAGGGTAGGAAGGCTCTTCAGAGGGAGCTGGACAGGCTGGGTGGATGGGCCGAGGCCAGTTGTATGAGGTTCAACAAGGCCAAGTGCCGAGTCCTACACTTGGGTCGCAACAATCCTGTGCAACGCTACAGGCTTGAGGACGAGTGGCTGGAAAGCAGCCCGGCGGAAGAGGACCTGTAGGAGATCAGTACGCCAGTAGTCACCTTGCGCTGATAAACACGTCTATAAACTAAGGTCATTGGAAGAAAGCCAGGAGGAAAAGGAGTAAATAGCCTGCGTAGCCACAGGCAATGAAATATTGCTTGATAACAGCTATAAGCCAATTAAAGAAGCAGAAGAGGCGCATGCATCGCGCTTGCATCACGTATGATCAGTTGAGGAGGTATAAAAGGAAATGTTGGAACACAATAAACGTCTCCTTTTACCATCGACTATGGAGTCCTTTTTTCATTCCCTCAAATGATGACCCCGATACAGATGTGGTAACGTGGCAGGAAGCGTCTGCAGGGAACCCCAGCTGAACGTATCAACTGACAGCAGGACTGCGGCTTTAATCCCGGGACATCACCTCAAATGACAGGTGAGTAGGTGGGCAGAAATCATGGGAGCTAACATATCAGCCAAGGAAGAGGCTATAGAGAAGTTGTTAATGTAGCTCCTAGCGAAAAGACGATGTTGAAGTATGATGCATTCAAGATAAAATTATTGTTAAAGTTTTTACAAAAGAATGAAGCTCCCTCTACCGTGTTTGCAGTATTTGACGTGAAAACTTGGGAGCAGGCAGGGGAGACAGTTTGGGAGGCGGCATCCAGGGGAGACACCACCGCTGCCGAGGTGGCCTTTAACTTGAAATAACTCAGCAAGTTACCTTCCGGATAAACGATGCGGGGGGAAAAAAAAAAAAAAAAAGTTGCTGAAGGCTTTGCCTGTCAACGCCACCTTAGTACACATGATAGAAGCATGTAATCACGTCGGATCTATTGAACTTAACACTGCTGCACTGGCGGAAGCGTTCGCGGCTGCCCTCAAAATCGGGAGGAGTACCGATGGGGAAAGGCGATGTTATCGATGCCATGCCGCAGGACATCTGGCTGCTGACTGCCCGCAGCAGGGGCCGAACAACAGCCGGGTCGCGACTACCAATCCCCCCACCTTATGTTCCCGATGTGGAAAAGGGTGGCACTGGGCCAACCAGTGTCACTCAAAATACAACGCAGAAGGACAGCCCCTGCCAGCGCGGCAGGGAAACAGGAGGCGGGGCGGGGCCGCGCGATTACACAAGTTCCACCACCCCCTGGGCTGAGAGGAGGGCCTGCACAGGGTTTCCGGTCAAGGGTGATGGTGGCCGGAGGCCCGACACAAACAACAGCAGCAACAGCTCCGCAGACATCACCACCGTGGACGCCCTCTCTGCCAAGACCAGAGGGAGTGCCGGACTGGATGTCTCCACAGTAGCCGATGTCACCCTTTGGGGATCTCACGTGCAGAAGAGTGCTGATTGGCAGCCGGCCCAATATGAGCCAGCAGTGTGCCCAGGTGGCCAAGAAGGCCAATGGCACCCCGACTTGTATCAGAAAGAGTGTGGCCAGCAGGACTAGGGAAGCAATTGTACCTTTGTACTCAGCACTGGTGAGGCCTCAGCGCGAATGCTGTGTTCAGTTTTGGGCCCCTCACGACAAGAAAAGACATTGAGGTGCTGGAGCGTGCTCAGAGAAGGGCAATGAAACTGGTGAAGGGTCTGGAGCACAAGTCTTGTGAGGAGCGGTTGAGAGAGCTGGGCTTGTTTAGCCTGGAGAAGAGGAGGCTCAGGGGAGACCTTATCGCTCTCTACAACTAACTGAAAGGAGGGTGTAGAGAGGTGGCTGCCGGTCTCTTCTCCCACCTGGCAAGTGATAGGACAAGAGGAAATGGCCGCAAGTTGCACCAGGGGAGTTTTAGATCGGATATTGGAAAAACTCCTTCTCTGAAAGGGTTCTCAGACATTGGAACAAGCTGCCCAGGGAGGTGGTTGGATCACCATCCCTGGAGGTATTTAAAAGACGTGTAGATGAGGCGCTTAGGGGCATGGTTTAGTGGTGGACTTAGCAGGGTTAGGTTTACGGTTGGACTTGATGGTCTTGAAGGTCTTTTCCAACCTAAACCATTCCATGATTCTATGATTCTACGCCTGAAGGGCCTTGAGAGCAGCTCTTCCACTTTCAGACAGAGCCTGCCCCATCATCCCAGGGACCAGGTTGTGCACTCAGCTGTGTGCCTTACGGCAATTCCCACAAGCCAGGATGGCAGCAGGAAGCCCCCGCACCTTTCACGAGCTTTGAGGCTGCCATTCTTCAAGCCAATGCTCTCTAGCCTCCAGGGACCTAGCCCCACTCAGCAAATGCAACGCACGGGGCTGGCTCCTGCTTTCCTCCCGTGACTGCCCCGCACTCCAGCATGGGAGCAAGGCTCCACTATACAGCTGTAGAAGGTAGACTGATGAGATGAGGCTGACACAGGGCTTACCAAAGCCATGGATGTCGTGGTTTAACCCCAGCTGGCAACTAAGAACCACACAGCCGCTTGCTCGCTCCCCCAAGGTAGGATGGGGGTGAGAATCGGAAGGGTAAAAGTGAGAAAACTCGCGCGCTGAGATAAAGACAGTTTAATAGGTGAAGCAAAAACTACGCAGGCAAGCAAAGCCAAACCAGGAACTCATTCACTACTTCCCATCGGCAGGCAGGTGTTCAGCCGGTGTTCAGCCATGGCCAGGAAAGCAGGGCTCCATCACGCGTAACGGTTACTTGGGAAGACAAACGCCATCACTCCGCATGTCCCTCCCTTCCTTCTTCTTCCCCCAGCTTTATATGCTGAGCATGATGTCCTATGGTATGGAATATCCCTTTGGTCAGTTGGGGTCAGCTGTCCCAGCTGTGTCGCCTCCCAACTTTTTGTGCACCCCCAGCCTAGTCGTTGGTGGGGCGGTGTGAGAAGCAGAAAAGGCCTTGACTCTGTGTAAGCACTGCTTAGCAGTAACTAAAACATCCCTGCTTTATCAACACTGTTTCCAGCACAAATCCAAAACACAGCCCCATACTAGCTACTACAAAGAAAATTAACTCTACCCCAGCCAAAACCAGCACAATGGAGAATGGCGTGTGGTGCTGAGAGCGGGAGCATCCTTCTCTGGCTAGAGCCCAAAATTGCGTGTCCTTGGCCACGCGTACCAGGGGCCACAACTGCCCTTGTCGGTGTTGGCCCAGAACAGCAACGTAACTCATAGACAGCAAGGACAGGAAGCCTGCCAGAGGCTGTTGCTGTGGCTGACGTAGCCAGGGTGGCCTGCGCTGCATCTGCGTTTCACTGGGCTTTCTGTGGGAAGGCTGACACTGCTTGGGTACGCCTGCCTCAGTTGGCTTGCACATCACTGCTTGCCTGCCACGCCTGTAACCAGATAAGCTCTTCAACACCCAAGTATGTGCATCCTGCCCGCAGTAGCTGCCTTCTCTGGCACATACGTGTTTTGGGAAGGACGTGGTGGCAAACGGCTGCAGAGAGCAGGGTGGCAGTGAACTTCCCAAAGAGGCTATGATGCCCCACTTGTTTTTTTCCTGCCAGCTGTTAGCAGGCAGTGCTCGGAGGCAGGCGCTGCTGCCTGCCACGGGGCCTGAACGCCTTCATCCCACAAGCACAGCATTCAGTGCTGGTGGTGGGGGGGGAGTGTGTCGGGGCTGTCCGCTGCCAGCTTCTGCCTGCCCTCCTGCTTGGAACACACCCATGTTGCCCCCCCTGCCCCAAGAGGCCACCGCGCCCAGCACCCGGAACCAGCGGCTCTGTGACATCAGCCCCGGGACCAAGGGCACCGCGGGCAATGTGAGTACTGCGGGCACTACGTCGGTTGCCGCACTGGTGGCGACGAGCTCTCCGTTCTTGCAGCTGCCACGTGTTGCTGGCAGCGATGAATTTGCTCCCCCTCTTCCTCCTACTGGCCCTGTGCTGGCCTGCGCACGGCACGTGGGACACCTGTGGGTAAGTAAGTGGCCCAAGGCTCCGGCAGGGAGCTTGGGCAACCCTTATGAGCTTCACTGGAGGGTGCCCACTCCTCCCCCGTGGCCACGCCAGAGTTTCCTGAACCCCATTTGGGAACCTCAGTTCCTTGCCAGCACCCACGCTGCTGGCACAACTGGCCTGCGGGGATAAAGCAGAAACAGGGGCGGATGCACGCACACCCCACAGGCTTCCCCGGCTTTGCTGTCCACGCAACGCCTTGTGGGGAGGGAAGACGGCTCACCTTCAGCCTGAAGAGCAGCAAGCCATCGAGCAGGACAGTAATGAGTTTCTGTTTCCAGAGGGACCTGCGGGCTCCGGCCCATGGCTTCTCACCACGGCATGTCGCGCATCGTGGGTGGCACAGATGCCCCGCCAGGGTCCTGGCCCTGGATCGTCAGCATCCAGGATCCCTGGAAAACAGGCACGGGGCATACGTGCGGAGGGTCCCTCATCAGCCCACAGTGGGTCCTCACAGCAGCCCACTGCTTCACTGAGGCCAGGTAAGGAGGACCAGGGGACGGGGATATCCCCACAACACTAGCAGGTGCCCTGTCCGCAGCACCGCGTGCTACTCCCATCCCGTCTCCTTGCAGTCGCCCGGTGCCTGGGCACCGCAGAGCCCAGCTGAGAGACTGCTCAGGAGAAGGCTGGGCTTGTGCCACTGCTTCCTAGCAGCCTCCAGCTCAACATTCCTTGTGCCTAAGGCGTGCCAGGGCACTCGCCGCCTCCCTAGCGCGGCTTTCCTCTCTCCCTTGTGGAGCAGAAGGCAGGGAACTGCCGGGCTGCTGCAGCACATGGCTCCGCTCCCTCTGACCCCTCTCTCCCTCTGCCTTCCAGGCACATCGCCATGTGGCGCGTGGTGATCGGGGCCACCCGGTTGACTCAGCTGGGCCCTGAGGCCCAAGTGCGCAATATCAGGTGGCTACTGGTTCACGAGCACTACAGCAATATCACGCAGAGGAACGACATCGCCCTGCTGGAACTGGACCAGCCTGTCCAGTGCGGCTACTCCGTACAGCTTGCCTGTGTGCCCGATGCCTCGCTCAGAGTGTCAAAGCTGACAACCTGCTACGTCAGCGGCTGGGGTTCCACGACTGAAAGAGGTGAGTTCCCAAAAACGTACTCGTGTCCTGAGCGCAAGCTTGGCACGCTGGGGAGACGGGTTGGGCTTCCTGAGAGCAGAGGCGAAAGCCAGAGTCAGGCTGTGGGGATGCATGCCTCTAGAGAGATGGGCCTGAGCCATTCCCCAAAGCGAGACAGAAGGGGACCACCGGTACAGTGCCTTCAAGGTGCAAAGCCAAGCCCTAGGGAAGGGCTTCGCCCAGACAGGGGAGGAGGAATGGCAACGAGCTGCCTGCTGTTAATTCCCTCCTGTGCTCACAGCTGGAGGATCGACTGATGTCCTGCAGGAGGCCAAGGTCCGCCTCATTGATGTCAACCTCTGTAACAGCAGCGGGTGGTACAGAGGGGCCATCCACACCCACAACCTGTGTGCTGGCTATGCGCAGGGTGGCATCGACACCTGCCAGGTAGGAGCGTGCTACGAGTCAAGCCCCAGCAGCACAGGCAGCCCTCTCACAACCGCCCCGCACGTACCCCGGCGCGTGCTTTGCCTGGCAAGTCACCCTCCCACCGCTGGGTCCCCACCGCTCTTGGGGCTGACCTCCCCTTCCCCACCTGCAGCTCCTTGCCCAGCGCCCCCCCTTGCCCCAGAGGCCTGCGACTCTGCCCACAAAGCCCATCCAGTGCTCTTGGCAGCCCACCGGTCCACATCCCAAGCCTGCAACATCTGCGTTCCACACGTGCAGGGTCACTGTGCAGAGATGAGAGAGAGCCCTCCCTCCCTTACACGCCCACGACCCCCTCCCACACAAGCTTCTGTAGGCCCTGGCACCTGAGCGGGGTCTTTCTGTGCCGCAGAGCACAGCTCTGGCAGGTGCTGTGAGAGAGAAGGAGCCAGCCGTAGTGCTGACAGAGGCCACCCAACAGTACCTTCGTCCTCTCTCCTCCACTGCAGGGTGACAGCGGTGGTCCTCTCGTCTGCAAAGATAACAATGCAGACTACTTCTGGCTCGTTGGAGTCACCAGCTGGGGGAAAGGCTGCGTGAGAGCAAGACGGCCCGGAGTCTACACCTCCACGCAGCACTTTTACGGCTGGATCCTGGCACAGATGGGACTGCGCTCAGCAGTAACAGCTACTCCAATGCCACAGCCAGTCTTCACCTCAAGCCCCTTTCAGAGGCCAAGGCCGATACCAACGGAATTGGGCAGGTTTCCACCCTGCCCATTTCCACTCGAGAAGCTGGTGCAATTCTTTACTCGGGTGCAGGAGCTCCTGCAGTTCCTAAGGGGGACAAAGGCCTGAGCAGCACGATGGACAGGATCCAGTGCAGCCGGCAGCGTTCCACCGCCATTTCCTTCTGGGACGCTGCCTGCTGACCCAAAGGCAGCCTCAGTGCCAAAGGCCTGCTCTGTCCCGCCCACGCTCCTCCGAGTGCACGCAGGTGCTGAAGCTGACTCAGGTCTTCCAATAAAGTTGCCAATTTTCACAGCTAACCATGCTTCAGTCCGATTCAGTCTCCTGTGCGAGGCAAGGACTTCCACACCTGGCGCCTGCAAAAGGAGGCTGCAGGCAGTCAAGTAGGGCACAAAGGGAAAGAGCCACTCAAAAGGGCTGAAACCGTGCCCGGTCAGAGAGGAGGGTGCTCAGAGCCACCGTGAGATGGAGAAGACTGGCACGCTGAGGCTAGAACGAGGACAGGAAAAAAATGATGGGAGATGCAGATGACTGGGGGTGTGCATTAAGGCACACAAGCTGACGACTAGGGCCTGGCGTAAGCCTTAGCTCACTGAACGGCCTGTGCGAAACTCCTGAGCGTGACAAGAGAAATTGCTGACCGTAGCGAACAGACTGAGCAGCTGACAGGAGTTAGAGTGCCACGAGGAAGAGCCAGATTTCACGGGTAGCTAAGGGGGATTGATGTGAGAGGTGGCCCCACTTCACAGATAATTGAAGGGAGAGTTGGGCTCATTTTGGGGAGAGGAATCTGGCAGGGCCAGCAGTACCCAGGAAACCCCATCCATCAGTAATGCTGTGGAAGTCCGAGGTGACCTAGCTAAGAACACCTGCAACACCAAATCCGTTCACAGATGTAGCAAACCTGGGAGCAAGGGGGGAAAACCAAGCGGGACTAGGTCCCTTGTTTGGGAGGAGGCAAGGGCAGAGAAGGAGGAGTTGAGGAAGATGAGGGGGATGTATAAGCACAGAAAATGGAGAGAAGGGGGTGGGGGAGGGGAACCCAGGAGCTAGTCGCGCTTAAGACAACTTGTTTGCTTCTTTGACTCAGCCCTGCGCCTAATCCCCACAGTCCGTCCTACCTTCTTTCTGAGAGCGCTCCCAAATCCTTTTCTGTGTGGCCTCACTCTGTACCCAGTGTGGGGGTGGGTCCAGGGGCCTGGCTGCTAGCAATGGCAGAAGGGAACTCCGGTCATAGGGAGCCAGCGGTTGGAGACACCGAGTGTCTAGGGCCAGCTGCTGGTGGGAGTGCTGGGTGCGGGTGCAAGTCGCTCTTGAGCTTGAAGCTGGACTAGTTCACGCGCGAGAGGAGATACAGGTCTGGAAAGACCCAAGGTCTGGGCCAATCACTGGGTAAGTAGTTTGACATCCAGCCACAGATTTTAATTGAACTTAGTTCCCTTGCTGGTCTTTAAGGCACCCATGAACATGCTGTGCTTGCAAATCTAGGGAGTGGGGTGTGTGTGTGTGTTTCACTACTGAACATCAGTCCTGATCAGCTGGAGAGGGAGACAAGGACTGGGTTGTGCTTCCTGTGTTAAGCGGGTGCCGGTGAATGTACCGCTCCGTCGACGTTAATCTGGTCTGCCATTCATGCCAGTGACGTATGTGTGCACGGTCTTGCAGGCTAAGCAGCCTGGAGGAGTCTCACGATCACTAGCCCTTGTTCTCGTGGGGGACTTCAACTTGCCAGATGTCTGCTGGAAATACAATGCGGCCGAGAGGAAAGAGCCTAGGAGGTTCCTGGAGTGTGTGGAAGAGAACTTCCTGACACAGCTGGCGAGTGAGCCAACGAGGGAAGGCGCCCCGCTGGACCTGTTCTTTGTGAAACGAGAAGGACTGGTGGGGGATGCGACGGTGGGGGGCCACCTCGGGCATAGCAATGAGGAAATGAGAAGGTTTTCGATTCATGAGCAGAAAGGAGGGGGGTGAGCAGAAGTGCTACCTTGGACTGCCGGTGGGCTGGCTTTGGCCTCTTTAGGAGCCTGGTGGACAGAGTCCCTTGGCAGGCAGTCCTGAAAGGCAAAGGAGTCCAGGAAGGCGGCACACTCTTCAAGAAGGAAGTCTTAAAGGCGCAGGAGCAGGCCGTCCCCATGTGCCGCAATACGAGCCGGCAGGGAAGAAGAGCGGCCTGGTTGAACAGAGAGCTTTGGATGGAACTCAGGAAAAAAGAGAGAGTTTATGACCTTTGAAGAAGGGGCAGGCAACTCAGGAGGACTACAAGGATGTTGTGAGGTTTTGCAGCGAGAAAATCAGAAGGGCCAAAGCCCAACTAGACCTTAACCTGGCGACTGCCATAAAAGACAACCAAAAATGTTTCTCTAAATACATTAGCGACAAAAGGAGGCCTAAGGAGACTCTTCACCCTTTACCGGACGCGGGGGGAAACATAGTGACAAAGGATGACGAAAAGGCTGAGGTACTTCATGCCGCCTTTGCCTCAGTCTTTCAGAGTAAGACCAGTTGTCCTCCAGCTACCCAGCCCCCTGAGCTGGAAGATAGGGGCGGGGAGCAGAATGAAGCCCCCACAATCCAAGGAGAAATGGCTAGCGACCTGCTACACCACTCTAGACACCCACAAGTCGATGGGATGGGATGGGATGGGATCCACCCACGGGCACTGAGGGAGCTGGCGGAAGCGCTCACCAAGCCACTTCCCGTCATCTACCAGCAGTCCTGGCTAACCGGGGAGGTCCCAGCGGACCGAAGGTTAGCAAATGTGATGCCCGTCTTCAAGAAGGGCCGGCCAGACGATCCGGGGAACTACAGGCCTCTCAGCCTGACCTCGGTGTCGGGGAAGATTATGGAGCGGATCATCTTGAGTGCCATCGCGCGGCATGTAGAGGACAACCAGCCCATCAGGCCCAGTCAGCATGGCTTTATGAAAGGCAGGTCCTGCCTGACTAACCTGATCTCCTTCTGTGACAAAGTGACCCGTTTAGCGGACGAGGGAAAGCCTGTGGATATAGTCTACTTAGAATTTAGTAAAGCCATTGACACCGTTTCCCACAGCATTGTCCTGGAGAAACTGGCTGCTCACGGCTTGGACGGGCGTACTCTTTGCTGGGTGAAAAACTGGCTGGATGGCCAGGCCCAAAGGGTTGTGGTGAATGGAGTTAAATCCGGTTGGCGGCCGGTCACAAGTGGTGTTCCCCAGGGCTCGGTACTTGGGCCGGTCTTGTTTAATACCTTTATCAAGGACCTGGACAAGAGGATCGAGCGCACCCTCAGTAAGTTTGCAGGCGACACCAAGTTGGGCGGGTGTGTTGATCTGCTGGAGGGTAGGAAGGCTCTTCAGAGGGAGCTGGACAGGCTGGGTGGATGGGCCGAGGCCAGTTGTATGAGGTTCAACAAGGCCAAGTGCCGAGTCCTACACTTGGGTCGCAACAACCCTGTGCAACGCTACAGGCTTGAGGACGAGTGGCTGGAAAGCAGCCCGGCGGAAGAGGACCTGTAGGAGATCAGTACGCCAGTAGTCACCTTGCGCTGATAAACACGTCTATAAACTAAGGTCATTGGAAGAAAGCCAGGAGGAAAAGGAGTAAATAGCCTGCGTAGCCACAGGCAATGAAATATTGCTTGATAACAGCTATAAGCCAATTAAAGAAGTAGAAGAGGCGCATGCATCGCGCTTGCATCACGTATGATCAGTTGAGGAGGTATAAAAGGAAATGTTGGAACACAATAAACGTCTCCTTTTACCATCGACTATGGAGTCCTTTTTTCATTCCCTCAAATGATGACCCCGATACAGATGTGGTAACGTGGCAGGAAGCGTCTGCAGGGAACCCCAGCTGAACGTATCAACTGACAGCAGGACTGCGGCTTTAATCCCGGGACATCACCTCAAATGACAGGTGAGTAGGTGGGCAGAAATCATGGGAGCTAACATATCAGCCAAGGAAGAGGCTATAGAGAAGTTGTTAATGTAGCTCCTAGCGAAAAGACGATGTTGAAGTATGATGCATTCAAGATAAAATTATTGTTAAAGTTTTTACAAAAGAATGAAGCTCCCTCTACCGTGTTTGCAGTATTTGACGTGAAAACTTGGGAGCAGGCAGGGGAGACGGTTTGGGAGGCGGCATCCAGGGGAGACACCACCGCTGCCGAGGTGGCCTTTAACTTGAAATAACTCAGCAAGTTACCTTCCGGATAAACGATGCGGGGGAAAAAAAAAAAAAAAAAGTTGCTGAAGGCTTTGCCTGTCAACGCCACCTTAGTACACATGATAGAAGCATGTAATCACGTCGGATCTATTGAACTTAACACTGCTGCACTGGCGGAAGCGTTCGCGGCTGCCCTCAAAATCGGGAGGAGTACCGATGGGGAAAGGCGATGTTATCGATGCCATGCCGCAGGACATCTGGCTGCTGACTGCCCGCAGCAGGGGCCGAACAACAGCCGGGTCGCGACTACCAATCCCCCCACCTTATGTTCCCGATGTGGAAAAGGGTGGCACTAGGCCAACCAGTGTCACTCAAAATACAACGCAGAAGGACAGCCCCTGCCAGCGCGGCAGGGAAACAGGAGGCGGGGCGGGGCCGCGCGATTACACAAGTTCCACCACCCCCTGGGCTGAGAGGAGGGCCTGCACAGGGTTTCCGGTCAAGGGTGATGGTGGCCGGAGGCCCGACACAAACAACAGCAGCAACAGCTCCGCAGACATCACCACCGTGGACGCCCTCTCTGCCAAGACCAGAGGGAGTGCCGGACTGGATGTCTCCACAGTAGCCGATGTCACCCTTTGGGGATCTCACGTGCAGAAGATCCCGTTGAATGTGAAGGGGCCCCCTGGGCAAGGGCACAGCGCCCTACTATTAGGAAGATCTAGCACTACTTTGACGGGCCTTTTTGTTTTGCCTGGAGTAATTGACTCCGATTATGAAGGCCAAATTCAAGCGATGGTTTGGACTCCTTCCCCTCCAGTATTTGTACCCAAAGGAACTAGGATTGCCCAGTTGATCCTATTTAAAGCTATAGTCCCACAAACCGATGCCTGCATATGGCGTGACACGGCATTTGTGTCCACAGGATCCCCCATGATTTTTTGGGCCGCAGAGATCGTTACTGCAAGACCCACGCTCACCGTGACATTACACAGCTCACATGTTAATCCCTCCTGTACTCAACTGCAAGTGTTAATGGATACCGGAGCAGATGTGACCATACTAGCCCTCAAGGACTGGCCGCGCAGCTGGCCATTGACCGCCCCAACCGGAGGATTAATTGGGGTCGGTGGCGTATCGAGCACCTTTCAAAGCGCCAACTTGCTCAGCATTAAAACTCAAGAAGGATCCACATTTACTGTACGACCATATGTCACTAACCTACCCATGAGCCTATTGGGGAGGGATGTGATGTCTCAGTGTGGTTTTACCTTGAACTATCCCGAAAATTTTCGCTAGCGGCCATTGATGAGCGACCGACAATGAAACTTATCTGGAAAAGAGAAACACCTGTCTGGGTAGATCAATGGCCGCTCTCTAGGGAAAAGGTCGCCGCACTGCAAGCTCTAGTTGAAGAGCAGCTTCAACAGGGACATATTACCCCTACAACCAGCCCCTGGAATTCTCCTGTATTTGTCATTAGAAAGAAAAGTGGGAAATGGCGAATGCTACACAATTTGAGACAGATAAACGACGCAATGGAAGAAATGGGGGCGCTTCAACATGGACTCCCCTCACCGACCATGATACTGCGGAATTGGGACATAGTCATAATAGACTTGAAGGATTGTTTTTTTACCATTCCTTCACGCCCTGCAGACGGTCCTCGTTTCGCGTTTTCGGTTCCGAAAGTCAATCGGGGTGAACCAATGGACTGATATGATTGGACCGTTTTGCCCCAGGGGATGAAAAGTTCTCCAACAATCTGCCAAGCATATGTGGCCGAGGCCATACGACCTGTGCGGCTCAGATTTTCAGAACTCTGTATTTATCATTGTATGGATTACATTTTAATCGCAGGGCCTGCAAAGGACACGGTCCAAGAAGCATTACCTATCCTGAAGCGTGCGTTGCAAAGCCGGGGGCTCCAAATTGCACCAGAAAAGATCCAAATGGAGGCACCCTGGAAATACCTTGGATGGAAGATCTTACAACAAAGCATTCAACCACAAAATGTGACCATTTCGGCAGACATAAAAACGCTGAATGACGTGCAAAAACTGCTGGGAAATATAAATTGGATCAGAACACAATGCGGCATTGATAATCGCACCCTGGCGCCGCTGTTTGAATTGTTAAAAGGGGACACCGACATTAACGCTCCTCGCCATTGGACTGCAGAAGCGAGAGCTGCACTAAGAGTTGTAAATGAAAGGCTTTCCATGCAACAATGTCGTCGGTGAGCTGAAGGACTACCGATACAATTATACATTTGTAACCAGGAACAACAGCCTTTAGCTATTATCGGACAATGGCATGCCAAAGAAAAGGACCCCCTCATAATCTTGGAATGGGTGTTTTTGTGGCATCAACCTACAAAGACTCTTCCCACTCGCATTGAGATGTTTGCCACCTTGATAAGAAGGGGCCGAGGAAGAATCTTAGAAATGGCAGGAAGAGAGCCCGGTCTCATGGTTCTCCCTGTCATGAAAGACTATCTTACCTGGTGTTTACAACACAGCCTGGAACTTCAAATGGCTCTAGCGGGGTTTGATGGGCAAATTGACACTCATCACCCCCCTCATAAAATGTTCACTTTTTATAATAATGTAAAAATCGAGAATATACCGCTGTATCAGTGGCACCCTGTAATAGGGCAAATGGTATTCACCGATGGATCAGGAAAAACAGGAAAAGCAGTGATCACCTGGGAAAAGGAAGGCCAATGGCACCACAAAATAGAACAAATTGAAGGTTCACCTCAAGTGGTTGAGCTGCATGCCATTACTATGGCATTTAGAGAATGGCCTCTGACCCCTCTGAATATTGTATCTGATTCACAATATGTGGTAGGAATAGTCCAACGTATTGAAAGGGCACAGTTAAAACATGTCCCGAAAGGAGTTTTATTTTTGAAATTCAAAGAATTACTTTTTCTAATAGAGCAACGAAAACATCCCTATTGTGTCATCCACATTAGGAGTCATACAGATTTACCGGGGTTTTTCGCAGAGGGTAATGCCCGAGCTGATCACCTAACAAATATAGCTTTACATGCTCCGGTACCATGCACACTTACACAGGCTCAGCTATCACATCAATTTTTCCACCAATCTGCCAAAGCTCTTGCAAAACAATTCACGATATCGATGAAAGATGCGAAACTTATTGTGCAGACGTGCCCTGACTCTCAGCAACAACCATCTGGTCTGTCTTTTGCAACCAACCCTAGAGGGCTCTCCCCTCTTCAGCTCTGGCAGACAGATGTGACACACGTGCCTGAGTTCGGTCGACAAAAATATGTTCACGTCTCTGTAGATACCTATTCCCATGCAGTCTGGGCGACCGCAATAACAGGCAAAACTAGCCGGCATGTCCAAAGCCACTTTCGTGCTGCGTTTGCGGCACTCGGCATCCTGAAAGAAATTAAAACAGACAATGGCCCTGCATATGTTAGCCAATCAACGCACATATTTTTCCAAACATGGGGAATTAGCCATAAGACAGGAATACCCCACTCCCCTACGGGACAAGCTATTATAGAACGAACACACCACACATTGAAATCTCTCCTACAAAAACAAAAAGAGGGGGGGATTCAGGATCCCCCGCAAAATAGGCTAGGGAAAGCTCTATATGTGATGAATCAATTATCTCTGCCTTTTCAACATGAGGACATTTTGCCTATAGTTAAGCATTTTAAATCAATGGACACAGGGCTAGCGCAAATATCACAGGAAAAGGCGATGGTGATGATGAAAAATCTAAATACTGGGTGCTGGGAAGGGCCATATCAACTAATAACCTGGGGTCGAGGATATGCTTGTATCTCCACAGGTCAAAGACCGCGATGGGTACCGGCGCGGGGAATTCGGCCCTGGTTAGACAGATCATCCTCCTCAGCATCACCGTTGGCTCGGCGAGTCCTGGATGTCTGTCCAACCTCGAATCAATATGTGGGTCACTCTCGCCAACATGACGGGGCAAGAACATATGTGTTTATCAATGGCGAGCACCGGGAATCCATTTACCACCTGTCTGGTTGGCATCCAGCTGAGCGATGCACAGTTTGAAGAGGTAGTCAACCGTACTGATCTCCTACAATATGCTTACAAAGAATGATAAGTAAATCAATACAGGCGATCTGGCTCATAGAAACAAAAAAAGGGGGAATTGTAGTGTTGGAGAGGGAGAACCACCCGGAGTAACGATGAAATCTCAATATGAGTATAGTCGTTCTCCCCTTTATTCAAGCTTACAGAGTATATATAGACAGATGCCAAGAACACACGTCCACAACAGTTGTATAATTGGCTTACAGCCTCTGTTCACGTGCCAGGGCGGCAAGTGTGATTGGTACAGTGCTCTTGTGCACGCACAGGAGCACTTCTCCTCTTCGTGGATGTAGCTCCTTCTTCTTGTTTACCATTCTACTGTCTCTTATCACAACAGGCTTTCAAGGACAGTTAGCGGTTCCCTCTGAGACTGAGTTGCTCATGGGAATCAGATCGTGTCCCTTGTTACTAAGCCATTCCTCCACATTGTAGGAGATCAGTACACCAGTGACCTTGGCTGATAAACACGTCTATAAACTAAGGTCATTGGAAGAAAGCCAGGAGGAAAAAGGGAACTTAACAGGGTAGAGAACAAACAAAGGAGTAAATAGCTTGTGTAGCCACAGCCAATGAAATATTGCGTGATAACAGCTATAAGCCAATTAAAGAAGCAGAAGAGGCGCGTGCATCGCGCGTGCATCACGTCTGATCAGTTGAGAAGGTATAAAAGGAAATGTTGCAAAGCAATAAACGCCTCCTTTTACCATCAACTTTGGAGTCCGTTTTTCATTCCCTCAGGTAAATGTCACAACTTATAGGACCTTTCAGAACTGTTCTCCCGATTTTTCTGGTGTGGAGAAGGTTGACATGCTTCATAGCCAGGCTTCCTTGCTGGACCGCCAGAGGGACAGGGCATGACGGCTGCCTTCTCCCGGGGATGGCTGCAGGGGTTTGAAGCTGGCTGTGCACCCACGGGGCTGTGTGCCGGGGCAGGGACTCTGCCGCCAGCCAGGGTCAGCGCTCAGCCTCCCTGGGGAGCTCCCCATGGTGCTGTGGGGAGAAGTTGAGTGGAAGGAACAACCCCTGACAGAGCAGGGCAGAGCAGGGTCTTTTTACTGTCAAGAGGGTGCTGCGTGGGCCAGGGCGGCTCACTGCTTCAGATCACTCCCAGGACATTTCCGAGGGGACTTTTCAAGAGGAAAGTCAAGACTTGGGCTGCCTGCATCAGTGTGTGCATTCCTGAGTCTGAGCTTTCATTTTTATGGTCTTTGGACAGGAGGGAGTGGTGATGGATCTGTCATGCTTGGAACAAGGCTCTGGGGAGCCATCCTTCTGTGCTGTGAGATCCTTGCTCCAGCTGACCCAGCTTACATTTCCAGAGGAGACCTTCTTAAAGGAAGGTCAATGAAGTTGCTGCTTGAGAAAAAAAATTTCTGAATCTCTGTTTTTAATTTTCTGCTGTTTGATTGGGAAGGGGGAAGTGAAAATGATTGAGACTCCTAAACGATCTCTGTAAGAGACCTATAGGTCTGCAGGGAACCTCAGCAAGTCTCTCCCCTCCCTCACATGTAGACAAACCAAACTGACCTTTAAGCTTCAACAAGGCTGTTTCCACACGCCTGCAGATTTATCAAATGCCGAGGTGCCTCCGGGCAGTGCCCTGCTGCTGTGGGGTTCCTGCAGGGCAGAGCTGGTCACACAGGAGCTGGGATGGGGTTTGTGAGGCCTGGCATGGAGGAGACGTGGGGACAGAGGAACAGCTCCTGGCAGGGAGAGCTCCAGGCAGCAAAAACATGGGCAGGAAGGGATGAAACTGCTAAAGGAAACCCTGTTACAGAGGAGATATGGACACCTCCTGGCCATTCCCTGCAGTACGGATACATTCCCTGAGCAATCCCCCTCATTTGTCCTCTCCCACCCAGTACAGCCCTTGGCCCACACGTCTGCAAAATCCTGGGCATGAGCTGCCTCCTGGGCAGCCAGACCCTCAGAAGAGGAAACGTGTGTTTCTCCTGCCACGTGCCCATTTCCCTCTGCCCAGCAAAGGGCTGAGAGCAACCGATCACAGAATCACAGAATCACAGAATCACAGAATCACTAAGGTTGGAAAAGACCTGTAAGATCATCAAGTCCAACCTTAAAAAAAAAAAAAAAAACCAAAACCACAACAACACAAAAAACAAACCACAACACACCAAAAACCAACCCACCCAACACCGCACAGCACCATGCCCATCAAGCCACGTCCCACAATGCCACATCCACACGCTCCTTGAATACCTCCAGGGAGGGTGACTCTACCACCTCCCTGGGCAGCCTGTTCCAATGTTTCACTACTCTCTCAGTAAAGAACTTTTTCCTAATATCTAGCCTGAACCTCCCCTGGCGCAACTTGAGGCCATTTCCTCTAGTCCTGTCACTGCTCACTTGGGAGAAGAGACCAACACCCACCTCTCTGCAACCTCCTTTCAGGTAGTTGTAGAGAGCGATAAGGTCTCCCCTCAGCCTCCTCTTCTCCAGGCTAAACAACCCCAGTTCCCTCAGCCGCTCCTCATCAGACTTGTCTTTCAGACCCCTCACCAGCTTCGTCGCCCTTCTCTGGACACGCTCCAGCACCTCAATGTCTTTCTTGTAGTGAGGGGCCCAAAACTGAACACAGTATTCGAGGTGTGGCCTCACCAGAGCCGAGTACAGGGGCACGATCACCTCCCTGCTCCTGCTGGCCACACCATTACTGATACAAGCCAGGATGCCGTTGGCCTTCTTGGCCACCTGGGCACACTGCTGGCTCATATTCAGCCGGCTGTCAATCAACACCCCCAGGTCCTTTTCTGCGGGGGAGCTTTCCAGCCACTCGTCCCCAAGCCTGTAGCGTTGCCTGGGGTTGTTGTGGCCAAAGTGTAGAACCCGGCACTTGGCCTTATTGAACTTCATCCAATTGGCCTCGGCCCATCGATCCAGCCTGTCCAGATCCCTCTGCAGAGCCTTCCTACCCTCAAGCAGATCAACACTCCCTCCCAACTTGGTGTCGTCTGCAAACTTGCTGAGGGTGCACTCTATCCCCTCATCCAGATCATCAATAAAGACATTAAACAAGACCGGTCCCAAAACTGAGCCCTGGGGGACTCCGCTTGTGACCGGCCGCCAACTGGATTTCACCCCATTCACTACAACTCTCTGGGCTCGGCCATCCAGCCAGTTTTTTACCCAGCAAAGAGTGTACCTGTCTAAACCACGGGCCGCCAGCTTCTCCAGGAGAATACTGTGGGGAACAGTGTCAAAGGCTTTGCTGAAGTCCAGGTAGACAACATCAACAGCCTTCCCCTCATCCACTAGGCGGGTCACCTGGTCATAGAAGGAGATCAGGTTGGTCAAGCAGGACCTGCCTTTCATGAACCCGTGCTGGCTGGGCCTGATCCCTTGGTTATCCTGCACGTGTCCCGTGAGCGCCCTCAAGATGAGCCTCTCCATAACCTTCCCCGGCACCGAGGTCAGGTTGACAGGCCTTCCGACCATTCTTGTAGATGGGCGTCACGTTGGCAAGCCTCCAGTCATCCGGGACCTCCCCCGTTAACCAGGACTGTTGATAAATGATGGAGAGCGGCTTCGCAAGCTCCTCCGCCAGCTCCCTCAGCACCCTTGGGTGGATGCCATTAGGCCCCATAGACTTATGAGTGTCCAGGTGGCATAGCAGGTCGTTAACTGCTTCCTCCTGGATCATGGGGAGCCTATTTTGCTCTCCATCCCTGTCTTCCAGCTCAGGGAGACGGATACCCTGAGGATACCTGCTGTGGCTGTTAAAGACTGAGGCAAAGAAGGCATTAAGTACCTCAGCCTTTTCCTCATCCTTCGTGACAATGTTCCCCGCCGCATCCAGTAGAGGATGGAGATCCTCCTTGGCTCTCTTTTTGTTGTTAATGTATTTATAGAACCTTTTTTTGTTGTCCCTCACGACCGTGGCCAGGTTGAGCTCTAGCTGGGCTTTCGCCTTCCTAATTCCCTCCCTGCATGACCTAACGAGGTCCTTGTATTCTTCTTCACTTGCCTGCCCCTTTTTCCAGAGGTGGTAAGTTCTCTTTTTTTCCCCGAGCCTCAGCATAAGCTCCTTGTTCAGCCAGGCCGGTCGTCTTCCCTGCCGGCTCTTCTTATGGCACATGGGCACTGCCTGCTCCTGCGCCTTCAAGATTTCCTTCTTGAAGAAGGTCCAGCCTTCCTGGGCCCCTTTGCCCTTCAGGACCGTCTCCCAAGGGATCCTCCCAACCAGTGTCCTGAACAGGGCAAAGTCTGCCCTCCGGAAGTCCATGGTAGCGGTATTGCTCACCCGCCTCCTTACTTGGCTAAAAATTGAAAACTCTATCATTTCATGGTCGCTAAGCCCAAGATGGCCTCCGACCTTCACTTCTCCCACCAGACCCTCTCTGTTCGTAAACAGCAGGTCAAGCAGGGCACCTTCCCTTGTAGGCTCGCTTACCAGCTGCGTGAGGAAGTTATCTTCCACACACTCGAGGAACCTCCGGGACTGTTTCCTCTTAGCTGTGTTGTACTTCCAGCAGACATCCGGTAAGTTGAAGTCCGCCACAAGAACAAGGGCTTGCGACTGTGAGACTTCTGCCAGTCGCTTGTAGAACGCTTCATCAGCTTCTACGCCCTGGTCGGGTGGTCTATAACAGACCCCCAGCAGGATATCCGCCTTGTTGGCCTTCCCCCTCATCCTTGCCCATAAGCATTCAACCCCGTCGTGACAATCATCCAGCTCTATACAATCAAAGCACTCCTTGACGTACAGAGCTACCCCACCGCCTCTCCTTCCTTGCCTATCCCTCCTGAAGAGCTTATAGCCCTCCATCGCAGCACTCCAGCCATGCGAGTCGTCCCACCATGTTTCTGTGATGGCGACCACGTCATAGCTTTCCCGCTGCACGATGGCTTCCAGCTTCTCCTGTTTGCCGCCCATGCTGCGTGCATTGGAGTAGATGCACTTGAGCTGGGCTATCGGTCTTGCCCCCGACAATGGCATGTCACCCCTAGGCTCACCTCTGGGTAGCCTGGCTTCATCCCCTTCCCCCTTCGAGTCTAGTTTAAAGCCCTCCTGATGAGGTTTGCCAACTTACGGGCAAGGATCCTTTTCCCCCTTGGGGACAGCTGAACACCGTCTGCACTCAGCAGGCCCGGTGCCATGGAGACCACCCCATGGTCAAAGAATCCAAAATTCCTCTGGTGGCACCAGTCTCTGAGCCACGCATTGACCATGTTTGCTTTCTTATTCCTTTCAGTGTTCCTCCCCGCCACTGAAGGGATTGCAGAAAACACCACCTGCGCACCCGATCCCTCAATCAGTCTCCCCAGCGCCTTAAAGTCCTTCTTCATCCCTTTCACGCTTCTTTGCTCTATCTCCTCGCTGCCAACCTGCAAAACTACCAGCGGGTAGTAATCGGTGGGCCGTACCAGACTGGGGAGTTTCCTCGTGACCTCTCTCACCCGGGCCCCAGGGAGGCAGCAGACTTCCCTGTGGGTTGGGTCAGGCCGGCATATTGGGCCCTCCGTTCCCCTCAGGAGGGAATCACCTACAACAACCACCCTCCTTTTTGCCTTGGTAGAGGTGGTTGTGATGCGTGGGGCAGGCTGTCTCGCCCTAGGCAGCCCCACAGATGGACTTTCGTCCATGTCCTCGTTAGCCTGGCCCTCAAGTTCCAGAGCCCCATATCTGTTATGTAGGGGCAGCTGAGAAGGTGAGGGTGAGGGAGGCCGGGAGGGGATTCGCCTGCGGCCCCGAGCAGGGACCTTTTTCCATTCCCCTTCGCCTCCTAGGTCCCCTCCTTCTTCCTGGTGGCAAGAGGGTAAGGGGGCCTCTGCTTCTCGTGGAGCCTCCATCCTCTGCCTTTGCCTCAGGGATGGTAGGGCGTGGCTCCACCAGTCTATCTCCCTCTCGCGCTCCCTGATACTCCTCAGCCTCTCCACCTCCTCCTTCAGCTCTGCCACCAGGCTGAGCAGATCGTTCACCTGGTCGCACCGCACGCAGGCGTTGTCTCTCTGGTCCTCCGGCGCCAGCAACAGGCTCAGGCACTCCTGGCAGCCGGAGACCTGGACAGCCGCGTGCTTGGGCGGGAGCTCCGTCTGGGTCGCCACATTCCTTCTGGCAATGGCTTTCGGCTGAGTGGAGACCATGGCTGGGCCTCCTCAGGGGGGGCAACGACCACTCGTCCGGAGAGCCTTCAGAGCCAGGAGGGCAGGACTGCGCCCTGCCCGCTCGCCTACCCTGCTCGCCCTGCCTGCGCGAACTGACGCGCAAACTGACGCGCCACGCCCTTCTGACGCGCCACGCCCTGTTTGCCCGCCCTGTTCGCCGCGCTCCGGGTCGCTCGTGCTCCCTGGGGGCTGCTCTTGTACCCGAGGGCGTTGGAACGCCGCCCCTCTAGTCCCCGCCCACGCTGAGTCAGAGCTGCCGCTCGTCAGGAGCTCGTCAGGAGCTCGCGCTGCCGGCTCGGGGGGGCGGTGTGGGGGCGGGCTGGGGCACCCTCTCTCTCCCTGAGCTTTCGCCTTCGCTGTTAGCCGCCCTAGGAAGGGTCCCCCGTCGCGATCCTCTACTCCGGAGCCCTTCGCCTCGGTGGCTTGTCAGAATACAACACCCCGATCTTGCCAATTAAAAAGCCGCATTCAGAAGAATATAGACTGGTCCAGGACCTAAGGGCTATAAAACAAATTGTACAGGATGTTCACCCACTAGTGGCAAATCCATACACTCTCTTGACCACTTTGAAGGAAACAGACAAATGACTCACTATACTGGACTTAAAAGATGCTTTCTTTTGCCTTTCACTAGCAACCGAAAGTCAAGAACTGTTTGCTTTTGAGTGGGAGAGCCCTAAGACAGGGAGAAAGACCCAATTGTGTTGGACAGTATTACGACAAGGATTTAAGAACAGTCCTACAATCTTTGGAAATCAATTAGCCAAGGAATTAGAGGATTGGCAAAAGATGCATAAAAACATCACCTTGCTACAATATGTAGATGACATACTATTAGCCGCAAGTGACAAGAAGAATTCCATACGAATGACTATAGAGCTTCTAAACTTTTTGGGGTCAGCAGGGTACAAGGTGTCCCGGAAAAAGGCACAAATCGCCCAGCAAGAGGTAATATATCTAGGGTACACAATTTCCCAAGGCCAACGTAGTCTTGGAACTGAAAGAAAAGAGGCCGTCTGCCAGATCCCTGAACCAAGATCAAAACAAGAGCTTAGAGCATTTCTGGGAATGGCCGGATGGTGTCGCCTGTGGATAATAGACTTCGGACTCACTGCCAAACCCTTATATGAAGCTGTACAAGGGGAAGGAAATCTCCTTGTCTGGACTCAGGAGTGCAGAAATGCATTCATAAAATTGAAACAGGCCTTAATGAATGCTCCAGCTTTAGGCCTTCCAAATTTGGAAAAGCCATTTGAACTATTTGTGCATGAAAGGCTGCATATTGCCTTAGGGGTATTGGCCCAGAAGTTGGGATCATGGAAAAGACCCGTGGGGTATTTTTCAAAACAGTTAGATAATATTACTAGAGGATGGCCAGCATGTCTCCGAGCAGTGGCAGCTACAGTATTATTGATCCAAGAGGCCCGAAAATTGACGCTCGGGCAGAAATTTACCGTATTTGTAACCCGTGCAGTTACAGCAGTACTGGAACAAAAAGGAGGACACTGGTTGTCACCAAGCCGGATGCTGAAGTACCAAGCTGTTCTTCTGGAACAAGACGATGTGGAGCTGAAAGTAACCACAATTCTGAATCCAGCGACCTTCCTAACTACTGATCCTGGTGGGGAAGAATTAGCACACGACTGTCTGCAAACTGTGGAACAGACATACTCCAGCAGAACAGACCTGAAAGACCTACCAATGGAAATTGCAGACTGGAACCTGTTCGTAGATGGTAGGAGCTTTATGCATAAGGGAACACGAAAATCAGGTTATGCAATGGTAACTGGTGAGGAAGTAATTGAGGCTAAAGCTTTGCCATCTAATACCTCAGCCCAGAAAGCAGAACTCATAGCCTTGCTGAGAGCTTTAGAACTGTCAAGAGGCAAAAGTGTTAATATCTGGACAGACTCAAAATTTGCCTTTGGAGTGGTCCATGCTCATGGAGCTATTTGGAAAGAAAGGGGACTTCTAACATCTCAGGGATCCCCAATCAAATACGGGCCAACAATCCAACAATTACTATGGGCAATTAATTTACCTGGATTTGTGGCAATTATGCATTGCAAGGCACATCAAACTGGAAATAGCCCAATGCATATAGGGAAACTTACGGCAGATAAAGCTGCCAAAGAAGCAACTAAAGGTCAAATATTGTTAATTTTGCCAGAAAAAGTTCAGAACTTGGGACCTAAAAGTCCGCAATATACACCAGAAGATAATTAGCTAACCTACTGAAGGCAACCAAAAACCAAGAAGGATGGTGGGTAACCCCTTCACACCAAGTAATAGTTACCCACGAGATCATGCGTGAAATAGCCAATAGAAAACACCGAGAAACTCATTGGGGAATTGAAACAACGATCGAGGCATTAAAACCACAAGTGCTAAGTGTTCGAACGACTGGAATAATTAAGAGCATTGTAAAGAAATGTGAGTTATGCTTAAGGAATAATCCTCACTCACCCCGAAGGCCTTTACCAGGGGTGACTACAAGAGGAAACAGTCCAGGAGACTACTGGCAAATAGAATTTTCAGAATTACTGCGTCAGAATGGGTACCGGTATCTTTCAGTAATGCTAGATACTTTTTCAGGTTGGCCAGAAGCTTTCCCTTGTCACACCAACAAGGCAGAAGAGGTAGCAAAAGTGATATTTAAGGAAATAATACCAAGATTTGGGGTACCCATAGGACTATCTTCAGATAGGGGCCCACACTTGATAGCAGAAGCTGTTCAAAGTCTAACTAAGGCATTGGGGATAAAATGGGATCTCCATACCCCATGGAGACCTCAATCAAGTGGAAAGGTAGAAAGAATGAACCAAAGTTTAAAAAGAAAAATCAGTAAAATTCGTCATGAGGCTCAGATAAAAGGACAGATGCTTTACCCTTAGCTTTGCTGCGGATACGCATCCAACCTAGATCTAAAGAAAAGGTCAGTCCTTTTGAGATCGTATATGGTAAATCTTATCGTATATGGTAAAACTTAGGTCATGCAGAGAGGGAATTAGGAAGGCAAAAGACCAGCTAGAGCTCAACCTGGCCACGGTCATAAGGGACAACAAAAAATGCTTCTATAAATACATTAATAACAAAAAGAGAGCCAAGGAGAATCTCCATCCTTTACTGGATGCAGCAGGGAACATTGTCACGAAGGATGAGGAAAAGGCTGAGGTACTTCATGTCTTCTTTGCCTCAGTCTTTAATAGCCACAGCAAGTATCCTCAGGGTATCCATCTCCCTGAGACCCCTGAGGAGGTCTCCAGGGATGGAGAGCAAAATAGGCTCCCCATGATCCAGGAGGAAGCAGTTAACGACCTGCTATGCCACCTGGACACTCATAAGTCTATGGGGCCTGATGGCATCCACCCAAGGGTGCTGAGGGAGCTGGCGGAGGAGCTTGCCAAGCCGCTCTCCATCATTTATCAACAGTCCTGGTTAACGGGGGAGGTCCCGGATGACTGGAGGATTGCCAATGTGACGCCCATCTACAAGAAGGGCCGGAAGGAGGATCCGGGGAACTACAGGCCTGTCAGCCTGACCTCGGTGCCGGGGAAGATTATGGAGAGGCTCATCTTGAGGGCGCTCACGGGACACGTGCAGGATAACCAAGGGATCAGGCCCAGCCAGCACGGGTTCATGAAAGGCAGGTCCTGCTTGACCAACCTGATCTCCTTCTATGACCAGGTGACCCGCCTAGTGGATGAGGGGAAGGCTGTTGATGTTGTCTACCTGGACTTCAGCAAAGCCTTTGACACTGTTCCCCACAGTATTCTCCTGGAGAAGCTGGCGACTCGTGGCTTAGACAGGTACACTCTTTGCTGGGTAAAAAACTGGCTGGATGGCCGAGCCCAGAGAGTTGTGGTGAATGGGGTGAAATCCAGCTGGTGGCCGGTCACAAGCGGAGTCCCCCAGGGCTCAGTTTTGGGACCGGTCTTGTTTAATGTCTTTATTGATGATCTGGATGAGGGGATAGAGTGCACCCTCAGCAAGTTTGCAGACGACACCAAGTTGGGAGGGAGTGTTGATCTGCTTGAGGGTAGGAAGGCTCTGCAGAGGGATCTGGACAGGCTGGATCGATGGGCCGAGGCCAATTGGATGAAGTTCAATAAGGCCAAGTGCCGGGTTCTACACTTTGGCCACAACAACCCCAGGCAACGCTACAGGCTTGGGGACGAGTGGCTGGAAAGCTCCCCCGCAGAAAAGGACCTGGGGGTGTTGATTGACAGCCGGCTGAATATGAGCCAGCAGTGTGCCCAGGTGGCCAAGAAGGCCAACGGCATCCTGGCTTGTATCAGAAATGGTGTGGCCAGCAGGAGCAGGGAGGTGACCGTGCCCCTGTACTCGGCTCTGGTGAGGCTGCACCTCGAATACTGTGTTCAGTTTTGGGCCTCTCACTGCAAGAAGGAGATTGAGGTGCTGGAGTACGTCCAGAGAAGGGCGACAAAGCTGGTGAGGGGTCTGGAACACAAGTCTTATGAGGAGCGGCTGAGGGAAGTGGGTTTGTTCAGTCTGGAGAAGAGGAGGCTGAGGGGAGACCTTATCGCTCTCTACAACTACCTGAAAGGAGGTTGCAGAGAGGTGGGTGTTGGTCTCTTCTCCCAAGTGAGCAGTGACAGGACTAGAGGAAATGGCCTCAAGTTGCGCCAGGGGAGGTTCAGGCTGGATATTAGGAAAAAGTTCTTTACTGAGAGAGTGGTGAAACATTGGAACAGGCTGCCCAGGGAGGTAGTGGAGTCACCCTCCCTGGAGGTATTCAAGGAGCATGTGGATGTGGCATTGTGGGATGCGGCTTGATGGGCATGGTGCTGTGCGGTGTGGGTGGGTTGTTTTGGTGTGGGTTGTGGTGTGGTTTGTGGGCGGTTGGGGTTTTTTTGTTTGTTTATTTCTTTGGGTTTTTTTAATGGTTGGACTTGATGATCTTACAGTTCTTTTCCAACCTTAGCGATTCTGTGATTCTGTGATTATCAAATAACTGAAACGGGAGTTAATCCTGACATTATTTAAAAGAATATGTTATCTCTCTGGGAAAGGTTTTGTCCTCCCTTCACAGATATGTCACTGTGAGGGCACCACTATCTTTGGACATGCCTGTGCATCACTACCAACCAGGGGACTGGGGTTATCTGAAGTCATGGTCAGATGAGCCATTAAAAGAGAAGTGGAAAGGACCTCTTCAAGTTTTACTCACCACCTACACTGCTCTCAAGCTTGAAGGAGTCGCTCCATGGATGCATCACAGCAGGATAAAGCCAGCTGCATCACCACAGTGGACAGTTACACAAAAGGGACCTTTACGTTTAAAATTAACACGGGAATCCTGAAGTTCTGGGTTATATCTCTTGCAGCAATGTCAGGAAATGCAGAAATCGATATAGATGAAGAGGTCAATACAGATTTGGATGAAAACCTCTTTCTAACTTTAATACAAGGGTTTGGAAAAATGCATAATCTTACCAGTGTTACATTCTGATCCCTCACTCGGCCAGTCAGCCTATTCCATGGGGCACTACACCAGTGAATTTATCTTTACTAGAAGACTATGACAATATCACAGGAGCCTTTAAACAGGCCAATGTTTCTTATTATTTGGACAAAGACAATAAATGTAGACAAAGAGGAAACGCTGTTTTACAAGATGCTATTTCCTGGAGATCAGGGGACAGCAGAACAGTATTTGGGAGAGGCTCAGAAAAACAATGTCCCAAGGGATCACATCCCTTAGATGCCAAGTTTCTCCAAATAGCATTGGCAGCCTCTGGTGGACAGGCTGCAGGATTACCGAAACTTTGTGTCACTAATAAGAGGGTACCCAATGTAACCACTGCTCTGGAATGCAACAACCTTAGAACAAAACTCAAAACTTGGACTAGACCTTTGGAGGGATACTGGAACTATATAGGAAGTGTTGATTGGTGCTTTAATTGGGGAACAAAAGTCACTTATGTTAGCTGAACCAATTGGATGTGCTCCAATGTTTTAAATTCTAGTAAAATATCAATCCTAAATTCTACCTTAACAATGGTGAAACATTGCAAAAGTCAAAATTTTTCGATTAATGATTGCAAACAAGATATTCCTTCCCCAGGCTACACAACCTGGATTACATCAGATGGATATTGGACTACCCGATTACGACTTAGTACAACAACTAGACAAGTAACTTTAGGATTACTGACTCTATGTCCCATATAGAAAAAGAGTGCAATCAAAGCTCAATATTGGGGACGAGTTAAAAGAAATACTGAGACAGAAGAAGATTCCGATATTTGGACGCAGCCTTCCGCAGCAGTGCAATTTGAATGGGGACTTCAAAGTTTCCTGTTACCAGGGCTGATGGCTTTAGAAAATCGAATGTTAATAGAAAATCTAACTTGGCAGGCGGAAGCCTTATCGAGAGCCACTCAAAAAGGATTCCAAATTGTAAACAAACAAATTCAAACTAACACTAAAATGACACTCCAGAATAGACTGGTCTTGGATTTACTATTAGTCAAGGAACAAGGAGTATGTGGCTATCTTAAGTTAGACCAAGAACACTGCTGTATCCACATCCCTAATATCACTGGAAATCTGCAAGAACAATTAGACAAAATGAGAAAGGTAGCAAGAGATAGTAGAGCAATAAGAGATGTAGCTGAAAGTAATTGGTTCAACAAAATTCTCCAAGAGTTAAGTGGGTAGTCTTTGAAAGGATGGTTAGCTACATTGTTAGAAGGAGTAATATATGTGATCATGATTGTGATTATCATAGGGATCTGCATAGGCTGTACTAAAAGGGCCATTGAAAGAAACATATGGAAATAGTGAAAATTTGACTGCTTCAAAAGAGAGGATTGAAATCTAAGAAAATTTGTCTAACCCAAAACATGACTACTACAAACAATCACTTTGACTGCATCGCAAAACTGATATAATACCAGAACTTCAAACTGAGCTAGTATCTGAATCACTGAAAATTTCCATACTAACTATGTATAAGATAACTGATTTTTCCATAAAATTACTTCTATAAGGCTCTTTAATAAGATAAGAATGTTGATAAGTAATAGTATTTCACAAGTGTTATTAAGAATATCGATAGTGATAGTGTTAATGGTATTATTGCACGTTTAAGGAATTAGGTTAAGAATTAAAGTATTTCACATTCTGTTAGATTATAAGAAAATGAGATAGATCTAAGACTGTGTGGTAAGATTAATCGTCTTCTAATTGATGAAATCTAAGTAAAAAGTGAGACTTACGGAGATTATAGAATATATCCACAAGTCTCAAAGGGGGGAATGTTACAGGACATCTTGAAAAATGAGTGTTAAAAGCAAGCAAGAACGTCTTGGGAGACAGTGTGAGAACATCTTGGGAAACAAATGTCTTCTTGATTAGGGACAGGTGGTCTGGGGGTTTCTACAAGAAATTAAATAGATTTTGCTCAGAGAAATCTGTCCTAACTCATTGATGCCTTTTCCTCCATAAATAGGCTCCCATGCCATGAGGGACCAAAAGTCCAATGGAAGATCCATGACTGAGTTCCTCTTCCTGGCATTCGCAGACACACGGGAGCTGCAGCTCTTGCACTTCTGGCTCTTCCTGGGCATCTACCTGGCTGCCCTCCTGGGAAACGGCCTCATCATCACCGCCGTAGCCTGTGACCACCGCCTCCACACCCCCATGTACTTCTTCCTCCTCAACCCCTCCCTCCTTGACCTGGGCTCCATCTCCACCACTCTCCCCAAATCCATGGCCAATTCCCTGTGGGACACCAGGGCCATCTCCTCTGGGGGATGTGCTGCTCAAGTTTTTTTCTTTTCCTTTCTGATGTCAGCAGAGTATTTTGTTCTCACAGTCATGTCCTACGACCGCTACATGGCCATCTGCAAACCCCTGCACTACGGGACCCTCCTGGGCAGCAGAGCTTGTGTCCACATGGCAGCAGCTGCCTGGGGCAGTGGGTTTCTCAATGCTTTGCTGCACGCTGCTGATACATTTTCACTACCGCTCTGCCAAGGCAATGCCCTGGACCAGTTCTCATGTGAAATCCCCCAGATCCTCAAGCTCTCCTGCTCAGACACCTGCCTCAGGGAAGTTGGGTTTCTTGTGGTTAGTGCTTTTCTGTTTTTTGGGTGTTTTGTTTTCATTGTGCTGTCCTATGTGCAGATCTTCAGGGTAGTGGTGAGGATTCCCTCTGAGCAGGGATGGCACAAAGCCTTTTCCACCTGCCTCCCTCACCTGGCCGTGGTCTCTCTGTTTATCAGCACTGCCATGGTTGCCTACATGAAGACCCCCTCCAACTCCTCCCCACTTCCAAATCTGGTGGTGTCATTTCTGTACTCGGTGGTGCCTCCAGCAGTGAACCCCCTCATCTACAGCATGAGGAACCAGGAGCTCAAGGATGCCCTGAGGAAACTGGTAACTGGACGTCTTTCAGCAGCCATAGGCTGCCCACCTTCCTCTGCAGCTCACTCCCAGTATACTTCATGACAGGCCAAGTCTGCCTTTCCTACATTTTTTTTTCCTTTTACCACTTTTGATGTTGTTATCTTCAAATACATAAAATGATTGCTTCCCTTAGTGATCCACACATCCTGTGTGACCCAGAGACTTTGTATTAATGGGAAACCATTTTATTTAGGACAATAAATAACCTGCAGCAACTTCTTGGTCTATGATCCATCCTCAGCATAGTGTAAATAAATGGGAAATAGAAAGACCTTTCTGGCTGCATCACCTTGCAGGCTGCTTTGTGCTGGGGGGATTAGGAGCTCTCGTGGAAAGCAAGGACTAGGGCTCTTGTGCTAGCCTGGGCAGACGTGATGGCCTGGAGGGGCTGCAGACCTCTCAGGATATGCTGGAGAGGAGAACAGGGGACAGAGGGTGCCACTGACCTCCTTGTCCTTGTGGACCCCCATGTCTGGGGCTGACTCCTTTCTGCCCCCCCCCCAGGGGCTGCTGTGCCCTCAGAGGGGCTGGGCTCTGGGGTGAGTGGCCAGAGCTCTGCAGCACCCTGTGGCAAGTAGTGCTGTGGGGCCAGACCAGAGTGGGCTGGGCTGGAGAGAGGGCAGGGGAGGTAGGAGGTCTTGGAGGGAGTTGGGCTGAGCTGGGAAGTTCCTGCGAGAGAAAAACATCAGTGTACAGATTGTACTGCATGACTGCATGGGGTGAGGGCTTGCATCGGGGGGCTTGTGGTGCAGAGACAGGGCTCCTGGATGGGAGCTGAGACACGCAGGTGCAGGAGAGAGGAGGCCAGTCTGTGCCCTTAGTGGCATGGACAGATGGGAAGGTGGCCCAGGGCCTTTGTCACCCCCCAGCCTCTCTCACCAGCCATCTCCAGCACTGGCCGTTCACGCAGTTTATGGGTAAGTCTGGCTGTGAAGCCATCTCCATTCTCCTGCTGGGCTCAGTGCCTGCATGGGGGGAAATGGCCAGCTCTGACCAGCTGCTTCTGAAGAGTGAGTGACCCTGAGCAGCAGTGATTGGCCATGTGTAGGCCTGGGAGAGAGGGTCGGGAGATGTCCCTGAGAAACAAGGTGATGCCTGATGGCTTTAGCAAATCCTTCAAGCCATGCCAGCAGTCGATCTGTGCAGGCGGAGGAGGAGGAGGAGGTTTTTCCTGGGAAGGTGTCAGGAAGAAAGTCCCCTCTTGTGCACAGGAAGATGTCTCCATCTTGTGTGCATGCCTCACCCTGGCAGAGAGGGAATGCCCGCTGCTGGGGGTGGCTGTGTTCAGTCATGCCTCATGAACTGGCCTTGCTCTCTTCCCCTCCTTCACTGCCCACACTTGGATGGACCGTAAGAACCATCCATGATGCTGGAAAATGCATGACCCTCCCAGAGGGAGGTCCCATAACTGCAAGGGAAGCAAGAGGGATTTGTGAGATACATGGGAGTGCAGGGAGAGAGCGGGGTGTGCACAGCAGTGAGTGTGTAAAAAACAGGAAGAGGACCTGAAATAGCAGGGGGGGTATGGGGGGGTGAGTGCTGTCGTTCTGAAGTGAAGTAGGTTGAGCGTTAACTTTAAAGGATGCAGGAAAAGATCGATGTTCATCTCAGTGCTACAATGAGGATATACATAGAGGATTCTAGGAAGTGTGGGGCTGGGACATCTTGGGAGCTAGAGGAGCATCAGGAAGGCTTTGAAGGAAACCGGGTAAGTTGTGGGGAACTCACAGGCACCGGCAAATCTTCAGCTTTGTGTTTGAAGCAACAGCCAGTGAGGACAGAACGACATCAGTAAAACGGGATATCATGGGGGTCAGAGCAAGGTGGGAAGCAGCGGGGTGGCTAAAATCTGCAGGGAAACAGGAAGAGGCATAGGACAGTGTAGGACTGTCTGTGGTGGAGATGTCCAAAATGCTGGACCAGGGTCAACAGAACTGAAGTCTTTGTCCTCCCTGTTATGGCAACTGTCTCTTCCTCTGACACCCGTGAGAAAACAGTGATTCCTTACAGCCCAGAGCCTCATTGCCTCCTCACCCTCACTCCGCAGAGCCTAGGAAATGCCGTACCGCTCTCCTCCACTCAGCATCACACACCCCCCGTATCACACTGTTCCCAGGAAAAGCCATTAGCATCACATCATGGGGGAAAGGCAGGGGATGAAGGTCAGGGCTTGGCCATCCTGCTTGCTGAAATACATTTAAGGCTTTCACAGCCACCTCCACAGTTAATTTTCCACCTGTAACCAGTGCCTCTGACTTTCTGTTTCATCAGCCCCCAGGGACCACCTCCTTGTCTGGTCGTTCCCTCCATGCTCTCTTCAGTGATGGTCCTTAGTGGGGCCCACTAACAGTCTCAGAAACTTGGACATTCGCTGCTGACGTTTACTTCTTCAGAGGCTTGTCCAATCTTTCAGGATCCACAATTCAGGAACTTGGCACCAGAGGGCTCATTAACATGCAAAACTCCCTATGGAGCCAAGGCTCTGTGCATCATTTTACTTTAGGTCTTCAATTCTTATGTGGTTAATACGAGAGGTTTCAGGAGTGCAGTCAAAAGATGTCAATACTAAACAGTAAGAAAGGATTCATTTTTTCCTCACTTTTCTTCATTTCTCTGCTTACACATTCTGTGAGATCAGAAATCCTCAATCCATATTGATCCTGAGCATCTCCAGTGGAGTTTGACTGTATACAAAATCAGGACCCTTTATGTTGACAATCTATGGCCATTCTTCAGACCTACCCCCAGCCCCACCTTTTCTCTCATCAACCACCTGGCACTTACAGCAGCCTCCTGTCGCATTAAAAGGAATGCAGTTTCGAAATTTGTCTGTCAGAGTCCCAGGACTTTCACTGACCCATTTATCAGAACCCCAGCAAAAGGACTTGCACTGAGCAGATGCACAAAAATCAAAATTTTTTATTTTATTGAAAGCGACAGAAACGGATTTGAGATTGCCATTGATAAATTCACTAACTACAATAGTGCTACTAATTAAGGTTAATATTGCTAGCAAACTTGATAGTAATACAAGAACCCGGGGATAACTTTCACCCAGAGGGTGAGAGGCGCAGCGCTTACCCAGAGAGGCGTCCCTGCCTGGGCTGGAGGAGGAGAACGCACCCCGTCGACTGGTGCGTCGGGTATCGAGGTTCTTCTCTCCCACCTTAACAATCATTTTCTCGGTCTTTTATCCCCAAAACTACGAGGTTCTTCCCCCCCCCCCCATATATGACATGTAGCTTGATTTGGGTGGAGAGACGAGGGCTATAGTCATATATGTTTAGCATGATTTCTATAATCTTCATTAGCATATGCAGGGGTGTGAGTTGTAATATGCATTTCACCGGTAATGAGGCAAAGGTCAGTTATTGGACACGAAACCTTTTCAAAGAAACAAAGGACCTCTCACATTCCTGTTATTTTACTGTCTTTGCCGACCACAAGCAGGGCTGTCCTGCTTCCACAGGGCCCCCTCCTTATGTGCACCCTGTGTTAGCCAGGCGAGTCTCTACTCCCCCGGGTCGCACAAGAGATAGCAAGGGCAGTCTTAATGGTTCTTTGTGCACAGGAATCCCACCTCATTATCCAAATGCCACACCTCATTCAAATTGGAGCTTTCTGCACTAAAGACTGTAGCTGCATGTTTCAGCCCGTGGGCACCAACTCCCACCTGCTTTACTTGGAGAATGACTGCACGCAGACACGGAGGGATGTGATACACTCATCGGCTGTATACTAAGTCCACGTTACCCCCTCTGAACTCCACTTCCCACAGTGGATACCCTTGGACCAATAGAAAATGCACTTTTGTGTCAAGGGGAGACCCCAAGATCCCCCCAAACACTCCCTGTCCCAGCTTCTGTTTGTCCATATTCTCTCTTTGCACACAGCAAGTCACATGCTGAGGTCATGAGCTCCTTCAATTCACAGAGGGAAAAAAGAGACAAAGTGAAGGAAACGCTCTCTTTTGGACAGCCAGATCTGCACTAAGCCCAATGTATCTCGGTTACGGGAGGTTCTGCAATATCTAGACCCACACATTTTTCACTCCCTGAAGTGTAAAGTACATGTGACTCCATCATAGGTGAAGGCAGGGATGAGAGTGACCTCCTCTAATGTTGCACAACGTGGGTGCCATTTTCCAGGCTTCCCTTTCTAGACAAGGGAGAGAAATCAGCTGTCTCAGCTGAGATGCCTTGGCCTTCCCTGCCTGTCCACCAGGCCCTGCTCCAGAAGGGCTCCCATAGGTCCTGAGCCACATTTTCCAGTGCCCTGTGGGGGCTTCAGCTACCCCCACGTATCTTGGAGACAGTGGCCACCACTGTGTGGGCAACTGCATCAAGCCCTGTGTGAAGTATTTATGCAAAAGTTGAAATGTGCAGAAAAGACCCTGGTGTAATAAGTGTGTAAAAATTCTACATTTTCAGAACTTTGACATTGTATAGTCACATGAATTTTTTCATAGGCCATGGAGATGGACCAGCAAGTTGGTGATACTTTCTCTCCCTCTATGTAAATAGAGATTTATACAGCCATTTCCAAAAGTGTATTTCCTGCTGACGCTTCAAATGGGGAAACTGTGTTCTGCTGACACATTTATATTGTCATGTTGTACCTCTACATTTCATAGCTAAAGGGAGCTTGGAGCAATGAAGGTTGGAGAAGTTGGATAGATCACCCTCTCTTTCTTTGCCATCAAGAAATGGCCACACCTGCTACAACTTCCATCATATCATCCCTTTTTCTGAGCCAGCCACGTCTTTATGGGATGTAAAATGGATCTTTATGGGATGTACAATGGCATAACACCATGGTCTGTCAAATGCCAGACCTCAATCGATACACAGAGGACTAGAGCACAGCCACATAAAGAGCCTCAGAGAACAGATGTGGAAAGCAAATGTCACTCCTGTCTTCATGCAATAAACGAAGGAAGACCCATGGCATTACACGCCAGTCAGACTCACCTCCATTCGTGGGAAGGTGATGGAGCAGCTAATCCTGGAAACCATTTCCAGGTACATGAATGACAAGAAAACCATCGGGGTAGTAAAGGCCCAGGGACTTCAGTATGTCCAGTTTGCCTAAGTATTCTCTCATCTGATCCTCTTCTACCAAAACACATCTCCATGCTCCAGACTTTTCCCCTGCTCTCTGGCAGCTGGGATTCCTGAAGGCTGGTCTTCCTGGCAGCTACTGGGACTTGTTAGGGACATGGGTTAGTGGTGGACTTAGCAGTGTTAGGTTAACGGTTGGAGTTGCTGATCTTTAAGGTCTTTTCCAACCTAAATGATTCTATGATTCTATGAATCTATAGCGAGGCAATGAAGGCATTCAGTGCCTCATCCCTTCCCATGTCCAGTGTCACCATGTCCCCAGTCTCCTTGAGCAATTGGACTACATTTTCCCCAGTTTCCCTTTTGTTACCTGTTTATTTACAGAAGGCCTTCTTTTCTTTGACATCCTTCACCAAATCCGATTCCATTTAGGCTTTAGCTTTCCTACCTTTGTCCCTGCATGCTCAGACAACATCTCTGTGTTCCTCCCAGGTTATCTGTCCTTGTTCCCACCTTCCGTATGCTTCCTTTTTGTGTTTGAGTTTGGCCAGGAGCTCTTTGTTCAGCCACACATTTTTGCCTGACATCATATTTGATGGGATGCACCCCTCTTGAGCTTGGAGGAGGTGATCCTTGAATATCAACCAGATTTCTTGGGTCCCCCCTTCCTTCCAGAGCCACATCCCATGGGACTCTTCCAAGCAGATACTTGAAGAGGCCAGACTCTACTCTCCTTAAACCTGGGGTTCTGAGATTGCTTTTTACTTTCCTCCCTCCCCTCAGGATCCTGAACTCCACCATCTCGTGGTCACTACAGCACCATCTCATGGTCACAAGGCTGCCTTTGACCTTCAGATCCCCAGCAAGCCCCTCCTTGTTGGTGAGGAGGAGGTCCAGCAAAGCACCTCTCCTCATTGGCTCCTCTGCCACCTGGGTGAGGCATTTATCATCAGTGCGCTCCACAAACCTCCTGGACTGCTTATGCCCTGCTGTGTTGTCCTTCGAGCAGATATCAGGGTAATTGACGTCTCCCATGAGGACCATGAGAATGTGAGGCTGCTCCTACCTGTCCATTGAGGACCTCACGTATTTTTTCTTCCTGGTTTTGTGGCCGATAGCAGACCTCCACTGTAATGCCACCCTCTCCTGTCCTCTCTCTAATCCTCACCCTTAAGCGCTCCCTTGGCTCTCTATCCATCCCCAGACAGAGCTCCATGTACTCCAGCTGTTCTCTCACGTAAAGGGCAACTCTCCATCCTTGTCTTCCCATCCTCTCCTTCCTCAAGAACCTCTCCCTCTCCATGGCAACACTCCAGTCACAGGAGCCATCCCACCATGTCTCCATGATCGCAACAAGATCGTTGCCCTGCAGCTGCACACAGATCTCTAAATCCTCACGGTTATGCCCTGTACTGCATGGATTAGAGTACAGACACTTTAGAAAGGCACACCAGCATGTGGAGTTCTTGGAGAGGGTGTGAGAGATTTCTCCCTCATGGTGCTTTGTAGGCATTTCCTTGCCTACATGAAAGTGCTGGAGGTGACCCTACTTGAGGCCCATTTTGTTGATTTTGTGATCCCTTCCCATTACATCACTCCATGCCCTTTGCTCATTGATGTTGTCTGTCTCCCTCCTCCATCATTCTTAGTTTCAAGCCCTCCTTATGAGGTGAGCCAGCATGTTGGCAAAAATAGCTTTGCCCTGCTTATTAGCTTGTCCCACTAGTGCTTTTCTCCTCACACCCCTTCCCCTCACCAACAGGATTGAGCAGAACACCATCTGGGCCCCCAGGCCCTTCACTACCACCCCCAGAGCTCCGTAGTCACTTCTGAGCCTGTCCAGGTTTCCCCTGGTAACATCATTTGTGCCCACTTGGAATAAGAGCAGGGGATAGTAGTCAGAAGGCAAGACGAGCTTTGAACATCCCACCACAGCAAGCAGAAAAACTCTCTAGATGGTTGGTAGGGATGACAGATGGGTGCCTCTGTCCCCTGCATGAGGTAGTCACCCATTACGATCCAAAAACCCCTGTGGCACCACATCTAGTTGAGGCTTCACTATCTCCATTGTGGAGATCGCACAGCCTTTCTGAGGGCCTGTTCCCAGCGCCTGATAGACCTTACAGTGCAGAAGAATGCAGAAGAGTGCAGAGCACTTACTTGCTCATAAGTTGGCAAGCCTCATCAAGCGGGCTTTAAACTAGACTTGAAGGGGGAAGGGGATGAAGCCAGGGTACCCAGAGGTGAGCCTAGGGGTGACGTGCCATTGTCGGGGGCAAGATCGATAGCCCAGCTCAAGTGCATCTATTCCAATGCACGGAGCATGGGCAGCAAACAGGAGAAGCTGGAAGCCATCGTGCAGCGGGAAAGCTATGACGTGGTCGCCATCACAGAAACATGGTGGGACGACTCGCATGACTGGAGTGCGGCGATGGAGGGCTATAAACTCTTCAGGAGGGATAGGCAAGGAAGGAGAGGCGGTGGGGTGGCTCTGTACGTCAAAGAGTGTTTTGATTGTATAGAGCTCGATGATTGTCATGACAGGGTTGAATGCTTATGGGTAAGGATGAGGGGGAAGGCCAACAAGGCGGATATCCTGCTGGGGGTCTGTTATAGACCACCCAACCAGGGCATAGAAGCCGATGAAGCGTTCTACAAGCGACTGGCAGAAGTCTCACAGTCGCAAGCCCTTGTTCTTGTGGCGGACTTCAACCTACCGGATGTCTGCTGGAAGTATAACACAGCCGAGAGGAAACAGACCCGGAGGTTCCTGGAGTGTGTGGAAGATAACTTCCTCACGCAGCTGGTAAGCGAGCCTACCAGGGGAGGTGTCCTGCTTGACCTACTGTTTACGAACAGTGAGGGTCTGGTGGGAGAAGTGAAGGTCAGAGGCCGTCTTGGGCTTAGCGACCATGAAATGATAGAGTTTTCAATTTTTAGCCAAGTAAGGAGGGGGGTCAGCAAAACTGCTACCGTGGACTTCCGAAGGGCAGACTTTGGCCTGTTCAGGACAATGGCTGAGACGGTCCCTTGGGAGACGGTCCTGAAGGGCAAAGGGGCCCAGGAAGGCTGGACGTTCTTCAAGAAGGAAATCTTGAAGGCGCAGGAGCAGGCAGTCCCCATGTGCCGTAAGAAGAGCCGGAGGGGAAGACGACCGGCCTGGCTGAACAAGGAGCTTTTGCTGAGACTCGGGGAAAAAAAGAGAATTTATCACCTCTGGAAGAAGGGGCAGGCAAGTGAAGAAGAATACAAGGACCTCGTTAGGTCATGCAGAGAGGGAATTAGGAAGGCAAAAGACCAGCTAGAGCTCAACCTGGCCACGGTCATAAGGGACAACAAAAAAAGCTTCTATAAATACATTAACAACAAAAAGAGAGCCAAGGAGAATCTCCATCCTTTACTGGATGCGGCGGGGAACATTGTCACGAAGGATGAGGAAAAGTCTGAGGTACTTCATGTCTTCTTTGCCTCAGTCTTTAACAGCCACAGCAGGTATCCTCAGGGTATCCATCTCCCTGAGACCCCTGAGGAGGTCTCCAGGGATGGAGAGCAAAATAGGCTCCCCATGATCCAGGAGGAAGCAGTTAACGACCTGCTATGCCACCTGGACACTCATAAGTCTATGGGGCCTGATGGCATCCACCCAAGGGTGCTGAGGGAGCTGGCGGAGGAGCTTGCCAAGCCGCTCTCCATCATTTATCAACAGTCCTGGTTAACGGGGGAGGTCCCGGATGACTGGAGGATTGCCAATGTGACGCCCATCTACAAGAAGGGCCGGAAGGAGGATCCGGGGAACTACAGGCCTGTCAGCCTGACCTCGGTGCCGGGGAAGATTATGGAGAGGCTCATCTTGAGGGCGCTCACGGGACACGTGCAGGATAACCAAGGGATCAGGCCCAGCCAGCACAGGTTCATGAAAGGCAGGTCCTGCTTGACCAACCTGATCTCCTTCTATGACCAGGTGACCCGCCTAGTGGATGAGGGGAAGGCTGTTGATGTTGTCTACCTGGACTTCAGCAAAGCCTTTGACACTGTTCCTCACAGTATTCTCCTGGAGAAGCTGGCGAATCGTGGCTTAGACAGGTACACTCTTCGCTGGGTAAAAAACTGGCTGGATGGCCGAGCCCAGAGAGTTGTAGTGAATGGGGTGAAATCCAGTTGGCGGCCGGTCACAAGCGGAGTCCCCCAGGGCTCAGTTTTGGGACCGGTCTTGTTTAATATCTTTATTGATGATCTGGATGAGGGGATAGAGTGCACCCTCAACAAGTTTGCAGGCGACACCAAGTTGGGCGGGAGTGTTGATCTGCTTGAAGGTAGGAAGGCTCTGCAGAGGGATCTGGACAGGCTGGATCGATGGGCTGAGGCCAATTGGATGAAGTTCAATAAGGCCAAGTGCCGGGTTCTACACTTTGGCCACAACAACCCCAGGCAACGCTACAGGCTTGGGGACGAGTGGCTGGAAAGCTCCCCCGCAGAAAAGGACCTGGGGGTGTTGATTGACAGCCGGCTGAAGATGAGCCAGCAGTGTGCCCAGGTGGCCAAGAAGGCCAACGGCATCCTGGCTTGTATCAGAAATGGTGTGGCCAGCAGGAGCAGGGAGGTGACCGTGCCCCTGTACTCGGCTCTGGTGAGGCTGCACCTCAAATACTGTGTTCAGTTTTGGGCCCCTCACTGCAAGAAGGACATTGAGGTGCTGGAGCGCGTCCACGGAAGGGCGACGAAGCTGGTGAGGGGTCTGGAGCACAAGTCTGATGAGGAGCGGCTGAGGGAACTGGGGTTGTTTAGCCTGGAGAAGAGGAGGCTGAGGGGAGACCTTATCGCTCTCTACAACTACCTGAAAGGAGGTTGCAGAGAGGTGGGTGTTGGTCTCTTCTCCCAAGTGAGCAGTGACAGGACTGGAGGAAATGGCCTCAAGTTGCACCAGGGGAGGTTCAGGCTGGATATTAGGAAAAAGTTCTTTACTGAGAGAGTGGTGAAACACTGGAACAGGCTGCCCAGGGAGATAGTGGAGTCACCCTCCCTGGAGGTATTCAAGGAGCGTGTGGATGTGGCATTGTGGGATGTGGCTTGATGGTCATGGTGCTGTGTGGTGTGGGCGGGTTGTTTTGGTGTCGGTTGTGGTGTATTTTGTGGTTTGTGGGTGGGTTGCTTTTTTTTTTTTTTTTTTTTTTTTGTCTGTGTGTTTTTTTGTTTGTTTGTTTTTGTTTTTTTTTATGGTTGGACTTGATGATCTTACAGGTCTTTTCCAACCTTAGTGATTCTGTGATTCTGTGATTCTTTTCTCTTAAGTCTAGTCAGAATTTCCCATGTCCCAGCTTTTCTCCATTGCTTCTCATCCTGCCACTGTGCCCACCTGGGAAAAGTCTGACTCCTCCTCTGCATCATCCCATAAGATAGCTGTAGATAGGGATGGTACCTCCCCTGGGACAGCCTTCC
The DNA here is from genome assembly GCF_030936135.1 of Gavia stellata. NCBI lineage: Eukaryota > Metazoa > Chordata > Aves > Gaviiformes > Gaviidae > Gavia > Gavia stellata. Next base: position 103,606 of record NW_026776725.1, on the reverse strand, counting down.
CTTCTCCAGGCTGACCAGAGGAGAGCATGGAGGGCAGTTCTTTAGCAGAGAGAACTGATGATGCTTCCTGAGAGGTTTTTAGTGGCTTGCTTGCTAGTTATCTCCCACGTACTGTAAGAATCGTATTTGGTCAGTATTTGGTGATAGAGAATGTGCAACACAATCAGAAATCAGCCATTTTTGCCATGCTTTTGCATTCAAATATCCTGTGTGTTCACTCTCAGGGATCTGGTTTATCTGGGCACAGTCCAGAGCCCAACAAAGACAGCCTTGTACAAAGAGCTCTTCTGACAGCACTTAGCAAGAGAAGTCTGTCTCTGGGTATCAGTTAGTCCACTGGACTTCATCTAGACTTTGCTATTGCAGTGAACACACTGCCTGCCAAGGACTGGCAAGAGCTGGAATTTCTGATGTCCTTCTCTTTGGCCCAGTGCTATCTGATGGTCTTCAGCAGGCTCCCTATTTCCAGCAGTTGGAGGTTGTTGGACTTCTGGGCCTAAAACTGTGTCTATAACTGCTGTGCTGATCTCCACCAGCTCCCACTCAAGCCTCGGGAGATAACTGGGGATGTGAAGTCAGGGGTGACCCACCCCATTCTAGGGATCGTCGTTCCAATGAGATAAACTCTGTCTTCATATCAGTGTACTGCCTGTACTCTTACTGCAGTCAGTCTACAGGGAATGGCCGCATGATGCTTATGTACCTGATGGACTCTCACTTTGCTACAACTGACAGGGCCTCACAAGGAACAACCCAGCGCTATCCCCTCTCTTGGACTTTTCCTCTGCCCTCTATCCATGCTGTTGTCTCTACTTGGCAGGCATAGTGATAAACCTGATAAAAAAAACCCCCAAAAAACTAAAGAGAGAGGAAAATAGACCCCAAGAGAATAAGTGATGCAAAAGAAAACAATTGCTCGCCACCAACCAATCAATGTCCAGACAATCCCCAAGCAACAGCAGCTGTTTCTGACCCCTACCCCACCCCAGGTTTTATTTCTGAGCATGTCATCATACGGTATGGAATATCCCTTTGGTCAGTTGGGGTCAGCTGTCCCAGCTGTATCCCCTCCCAATGTCTTGTGCACCCCCAGACTACCTGCTGGCAGGGCAGTCTGAGGAGCAGAAAAAAAGCCTTGATGTTGTGCAAGCACTGCTCAGCAAGAACTCAATCATCAGTGTGTTAGTAACACTTCTTTCAGCACAAAACCAAAACACAGCCCCATACAAGCTACCATGAAGAAATTGAACTCTATCCCAGCCAAAACCAATACACTCAGGTTGGAAGGAGGTCTCCAGCCCAGCAGGGTCAGCTATGGGGTCAGAGCTTGTTGCTCAGGGCTTGATCCAAGTTGTGACTTGAAAACCTCCACAATAGAACCTGGATTATTTTGCTGGGTAGCCACTTCCTGTGCTTCACTGTCTCCTCTTATGAAATACGTTTACATTGTTCATACTTTGTACAAAGAGAAGAAATCCTAGCAGTGCACAAGGATCAAGGAGAGAACTTGACCCATACTAATCTGTGGGGCTTCAACCCCAGCAGCTGAGAGAGGACAGAGGGTCATCCTGAACAGGTAACACTCTGCCTGGAGGCCAGGAGTAAGTGAAGCACCACAAAGGTCTGTACTGGGAGATGCAAGACATTGATCAGCTGGAGCAAGCTCAGCAGAGGTCTATGAGATGGTGAGTTGGGGGCAGGCTGGAGCACTTGCCCTCTAAGGCAAGATTGAGGGGGCAAAGCTTGTTCAGCCTGGAGCAGAGAAGGCACCAGGGGATAAGGAGAAATGTTTTCACCATGAGGTCAGTTGCCAAGAGAGGTTGTGCCATCCCTGTTCGTGGAGGTATTCAAGTCTTCTTCCACCCTGCCTGTCATCTCCCATTGACCAAAACAGTCTTGCTCCTGCAGGAGTAAAGCAAGAGAGCCATGGCACCAGCACAGACTCTGTATGCCTTGAGACCTCTCTTCCCTACAGAGGAGAGAGTTCTTTCATCAGACCCACACTTCTTGTTCCACCCTAAGGCCTTTGCAGTTGCCTCTGTCTTGTCTTTGCTCTGATCACATTTGAACTGGAAGCCCAGAGACTCCTGGAACTCCTAACGTCGATCTGGCATTCACCACAAACCTGGATCCCAACCGGTCATGGAGCCATCAGTCATGCAGTGCCCCAGGGCCACCCAGCGCAGATTTTGTCACTCTGCTGCCAGCATCGCTGATGCAGTGCCCATGTCCCGTCCTTCTGCCCCAGAGTGCCCAGGAGCCCCAGACAGCCCCAGCTGCCTCAGGGGCTGTGATGAAACTTTTCAGCAGCAGGCTGAGGTGGGGTGGCAGGAGATGGGCCCTTGGCACTGCCTGGGCAGGGAGAAGCCAGCTCCCCTCTGTTGGGGCTGGGCACAGCTTGTTCCTGGGAACCTCCCTGAGGAGCACACATCTTCTGTATCTCTCTGTGCCCTTGCACAGCTGGCATGGGGACTAGGGCTCCTGGGGCAGAGCGGAAGCAGCTCAGCTGGGAGAGTGTTAGAGGGAAGAGCTAAAGGTCCCTGCCTCAAGCATGGCAATGTTTTGCCTTGGGCTTTTGCAGAGCTTCTTGCTCTTCTTCCAGCCTGCCCCTGCCTTGCCTGTGCTCAGGGCAGAGTTTGCCCAGGGCTGGGCACAGCTTTTCCTTGGAGAGCTCCCTCAGGAGCTGCTCCTGGTGATCACCTGCCCTGTGAGGAGCACCCAAGCTCAGGCTGCTGGGTGGATGTGCACAGGCAGTGAAAGAGGGACGGGCTGCCCAGAGGGAACACCGAGACTGTGTCTGTGCGTGCAGGGGTAGAGTTAGGGCAACTCGAGTTAGAGCTCAGATGGAGCTGGAACCAGCAAGGGCTGGGTAACCAGAACAGCTTCTCTAAGGAAAGCAATACCAAAAGCTATCGATAGCAGCTAAGGAAAATATGTAGCTGCTGCTGAGGGGGCAGGGGACCTTGTAAGCAAGGGCATGTAAAGATTTGAGGCATTCAGCACCTTTTCTCCTCAGCTTTCACTGACAAGCTCTGCCTGAGGCTTCCCAGTTTCCCAAGCCTCCCAGCAGAAAGTGTGGGACCTGAGCACCCAGTCCCTGCACAGCCCAGCTGCGTCCCACACGGGCCCAGGAGACAGCCATCTTCCAGGACCTCTTGGGCTCTGGTCCAGAAGAGGAGCCATGCTGGGCTGGACTTTGTTCCTTTGTCAGGATATGGAGATGTGCTGGAGGATGGAGCTGGCCATGGACTGCCCCACAGCCGGGCTGAACAGCCAGCACTGGAAACGAGTGATGTGAGGGGCTGCCCTGGGACAAGTCTCCCGCAGGAGCTTCCCCGCATGTCCAGGGAGGAAGGGATCAGACTGAGCTTCTCTTCTGCACCTTCCACACTTGGTTTCTCTCCAGCAAGTCCTGGCTCTGCACTGTGAGCACAATGCTGTTAGCCCACACACTCCCCAGTCACACTGAAGAGCTCAATGCTCAGCTCCATTTTTCAGACAAGGTCAGCCCCATTCCCAGCTCTCCCCAGTACCCACCACAGGGAGTTGCAGAGCTCTGGGATCTCCCACCAAAGCCTGAGCCCCTTCGAAGGGAACAGCAGTCCCAGGAAGATGGGGAGGAGGGGCATCAGGGAGGGGGTGTCAGCCCTCCCATCAGCCCCAAGACTGGGGGCCAGCAGTGGCATGAGAAATGGAGGCCAATGACTCCCTTGTACCCAGGAAAATCCTCAGCAAGACAGCTGTATCCTTCCCCCCATTCCCACTGCCAGCCCCTCTCTCCAGGACAGCACAAAAGCCCTGATCCTGGGACTCCTCCATCAGCTCCTGCTGCCCCAGCCATAGAGCAGCCAGCCCTGGACTTGCATGTGCAGAAATGGATTTCTCTTTCTTTAATCCACAAGCATGAATGGTGTTGGGGTGCTACACCGGATCCAGGCCAAAGTTTCTTTACTGAGGGTGCATGAATCACTCTCCAGCATCCCTCCCTGTGCCTGCTGGGTCCCTGCGGCCTTCCCTGGGATTGCAGAGTCCTCAATTACCTTTGCACACTTGGATTTAGTGTTTTCCCTTTTTATGACTACGCCTTGGGTGGTCTCTCATTTTGTGAAGCTTCCTACTCACCCCCGGGCACACGCTGTCCATTCAGGTCCCCTGAGCTCTCCCCATTCACCTCCAGAAAGAAGGAGTGTTGGCCATCAGCCTATAGCATGTGTGGCAGCCCAAGGCAGGCAACCATGGCACAACTCTCCAACTCTCTTTGCACTAGGCACTGATACTTGAGCCCTGGATCCAGACCTGGGTCCCCAACAGATCACACTGGGGTGCTGAGCTCATGCTCCAGGTCAGTGGGGAACCAAACGAAAGCCAGAGGATCTTTCAGGGTGCAGTTGAATTACAATGTCCTTTCATGATCTTTTGACTTCTAGCCTGGTCTTCGGGACCTGCACTGAAGGTCTCTGTGGTGAGATGACTCTTTTTAAAGACATAGTACTGGGGAGCCGGGGTGGTCCAAGACATGTACACGTGTCTGCAAGCCCTGACAGAGCAATTTGGAGTGACCCACAGCCGCCTTCTGCATCAACACCAGATATGAGTGGGCCTCCACTGAATGAGGGTGACATTAATCACTCTCCAGCCTCCCTTCCCCATGCTGCCGGGTCCACGCCATCTCTACTGGCACTGCAGAGTCCTTGTTTCCCTGTGGACACACCAAGTCAGCACTTTACCTTTGGTGACTCCACCTTGGCTCCTCTCTCCCTTTGTGGGGCTCCATTCACTGCCCACCTTGGGCACCCTCTGTCCCTGGAGAGCCTGGGGGATCTCCAGGCAGCTCCAGTTTCCCCTTGGGAATGATGGTGTCTGCCATGTCCAAAATGTGACAGCCTTGGGTATGTCACTCAGTGACCAGCCATGGCCTCCACTGGCACTAGGCACTGACAGGTGAGTCCTAAATCCAACCCTTGATCCCCAGAAGGTCACAAGGTGACTGAGAGGCTTTTGCTCCTGCAGTCATGCAGAACCCTGAGCAACAGTCCTTTTTTCATGCCTACTCCTGACACCAGCATTGGAAGACAAGTCCAGCACAGAAGAGATCCCATTTTATTACAGAGATGTTGTGACAGGCTCAGCTCTTAACAAGCATTAGACACCTTTATAGATGCTCCAGGTAAGAGAGAGCGGGTTCATCACCATGTAGAAGTAAGAAGAATCCAACCATTACTGTAGGAATATTATAACCAAAAAATAACAATGATAATAATAATCATAAAGAGAACAAAGAAAAAGGTCAGGACTGGTGTAGAATACCCTGGGAGTCATTTGTGGAGAGATGGGATGTTTCTTGCTGCTAAATAGGAGTCCATGGAATCAGTTTCCTCAGGGCATCCTTGAGCTCCTGGTTCCTCATGCTGTAGATGAGGGGGTTCGCTGCTGGAGGCACCACCGAGTACAGAAATGACACCACCAGATTTGGAAGTGGGGAGGAGATGGAGGGGGACTTCAGGTAGGCAAACATGCCAGTGCTAAGAAACAGGGAGACGATGACCAGGTGAGGGAGGCAGGTGGAAAAGGCTTTGTGCCGTCCCTGCTCAGAGGGGATCCTCAGCACAACTCTGAAGATCTGCACATAGGACAGCATGATGAAAACAAAACACCCCAAAAATAGAAAACCACTAACCACAAGAAACCCAGTTTCCCTAAGGTACGTGTCTGAGCAGGAGAGCTTGAGGATCTGGGGGATTTCACATGAGAACTGGTCCAGGGCGTTGCTTTGGCAGAGTGGTAGTGAAAATGTGTTGGCCGTGTGCAGCAAAGCATTGAGAAACCCACTGCCCCAGGCAGCTGCTGCCATGTGGACGCAAGCTCTGCTGCCCAGGAGGGTCCCATAGTGCAGGGGTTTGCAGATGGCAACATAGCGATCGTAGGACATGAAGGTGAGGAGATACAATTCTGCTGATATCAAAAAGGGAAACAGAAAGACCTGAGCAGCACATCCTGAGTAGGAAATGTCCCTCCTGTCCCAGAAGGAATTGGCCATGGCTTTAGGGAGAGTGGTGGAGACGGAGCCCAGGTCAAGGAGGGAGAGGTTGAGGATGAAGAAGTAAATGGGGGCGTGGAGGTGGTGGTCGCAGACTATGGTGGTGATGATGAGGACATTGCCCATGAGGGTAGCCAGGTAGATGCCCAGGAAGAGCCAGAAGTTCAAGAGCTGCAGCTCCCGTGTGTCTGCCAATGACAGGAGGAGGAACTTGGTGATGGAGCTGTTGTTGGACATTTGCTTCCTCTGGACATGGGGGCCTGTCCAAGGAGGAAAAGGCAGTGACAAGTTACCAGAGACATCTCTGAGCAAAACCAAAGACATTTCTCACAGACTTTCCCCCTGCCATACACCTACCCTTTTTTTCTTTCTTCATTCTGCCTCCTGACTTCAGCTTCATTTTCTGCAGCTATGTGTGCTGGAACAGGGTGTCTGCCCATGGTCTCTTGAGGAGTCAGCCCAGCCCCACTGCAGTGGGGATATGGGAACATGGCAGGGGGGCGAGGTTTGATATTCACAATATGTCAGATAAAATCACTCATAACGCAGAAGGGCTTGTCAGCATCTGCACTCCCAGCATTAAAGAATGTGGGTGGCAGAAAGAAGTTTTAGGGGGTTTGGATTTTTCACCTGCTTCCCCCTTCATGGCCTGAGAGTGTTCTCTGAAATCAGAAATCATGAGCATTTCTCCTGCACTCGGAGTGACCGGCTGTGAGGCATGAGAGGCAAAGGGATTCACTGTGGCTTAGTGAAGAGTGAGGGGAGCTGCTTGGGCTGGTTCCCAACTACCCTGGGCTTCCAACTTTCTCAGATGGAGGGTGATCGCACACCCATGATACTGATAAAAGCCACCAGATGCTGCTGAGGGCAGAGGGGTCCACTGCAGACCACTAGATGCCTCACTCTTTCTCAAGGTCTCAGCACCCCACTTCTAGCCGCAGACACACACGGCTCATGTTACCAACCCAACAGCATTTCCTCAGTGGCAGCATCTCTGCGCTTCACCCTTGGAGCTTTCAGACAACAGAAAGACACTGTGGGAAAGTTTTGCATGTTTGAGGGCAGCTCACAGCTTGGAAGGCCACCCCAAGGAGATAGCCAGTGTCCTAATTATTGTGTCTAATTTAGGGAAAACCAGCTCATTCCACAGCTCCACAGGCTGCATTGCCCACAGCCCCACAGGTGAAAGCTGGGACACCTCATTTCCATAGACACACCTGCAGAGGAGGAGCCACAAGATGTGACTCTGCAGCTGGAACTCCCATCCCCAGAGACCCTGACAGCAAGAATGAAATAACAATAACAGACAAGAGGAGAAACATGGGGAAATACAGTGAGGGTCTGGCTGAGAGAGGCAGGGGGAGAGGCAGCCGGGCACTCAGGAAAGTGTTACCCTTACCCAAATGCTAAGACCACCTCCCAGACACCAACACTGCTGGGCAGATGTTCTCAGCCCCTGTGTTCTGCGGAGGGAACTGGGCACGTGGCTGGACAGCTGCACCTTGGCTCTGCTGGAGCTCTGGCTGCAGAGGAGGTGGTTCATGCCTTGGAGCCCACGGCCCTAAGGGCAGAGACATTGCTGGGTGGGAGAGGAGGCCAGGGGGCTTGCTCAGAGGAAGGGGTCTGCACTGGAGGGGATCATCAGGGGTTTTCTCAGTTCTCCCTCCCACAGCATTTCTGGTTTTAGTTTCCTCTCATTCCCTGATCATATCCCTGCTGCCTGGAGATTTTCCTCCTCGGAGATGATTCCCTGTGCCATGTCTTTTCCCTCTCAGTGCTCACAGACCCCATCCCAACCTCTGTGCACTCACCTTGGCCCTACAGAAACCTGCCTGTTTGCAGGGCAGTGCCTGGGTGCGTGTGCCTGTTGGCAGGTGGAAAAGCACAGGTCAGAGCAACCCTGATGGGTCCAGAAAAGGTGGTGCTGACCATAGGCAGAACACTGGCTAAAAGCACTTTAAGAGGCTCCTAGCAGACCTACTGATCACTGTGTCCCGGTACACAGGCCCCTGGGGTCCAGGGACCCTGCTCTGCAGGACAGCCCAGGGCAGCCCTGGCTGCACAAATAGCTTTGCATCCCTGCAGCCATCCCCAGGAAAAGGCAGCCATCACGCCCTGTCCTTCTGATGGTGCAGCAGGGAATCCCTGCTCTGGAGCACGTCCTTCTCCTCCACGGTAGAGAAACTGTGAGAGTTGTACTTATAGGTCTCATAAGCTGTGGATTGTGCCAGCTTTTGGAGATCCCGTCAGGATACTGTTGTGCATTGCCCTGTGGACAGACACTTACCGTGTGAAGAGTCTGAAGATTTGTCCTGCAAAAAGCTCTCCTCCATCCTCCTACTCCACACTGCCTTTAACCTCTCTCTGCCTCACTCCGCTCCCCTCGGTGCCTGCAGGCAGTCCCCTCAGCCCTGCTGCGCTTGGCAGAGGAGCTGCTCCTGGGCAGAGCTGTCTCTCTGCAGCACTGCCTGCTTGCCATGAGCTCCCTCCGTCCCAGGAGCCCAGCCCAGCTCAGCAGCAGAGGACCAGCCTAAGGCGGCACTTTCTCTGCCCACTCTGGGCTCACTGGAGATGTCCCTGCGGCTCTGGGGCTGACAGCTCCTGAAAGGCAGCAGGGTCACCCCTGTGGAATGGGCTGCAACATCACCTGAAGTAATCACCAACAGTGGAGAGAGACTGATTCCAGCAGCATGGTTTCTCCTACCCGAGTGTGGTTCTCTATGACGGGTGTCAATGTTCCCCTCTAGACACCGACATTCTTGACCTGTAACAAAAAGGAGTCACAGACAGGGACAGGGAGGGGCTGGCTTCCCTTGTGCAGGGCAGAGATTCAGCTGAGGTCATGCAGGCATCTCCTCCTGACCAGGAAGCCCTCGGGTTGAAGCACGATTCGGCTCCCCCCATGCACCCCACAGACCCAGAGAAGCTGGGAACCCTCCTGGTTCAGTTTGGATGTGCACAAAAGAGTTGCCAGCGTGTGAGTCCCAGCTCTGAGCCCCTTGCCTTTATTCAAAGGGGACTCAGGTGCTCGCATACAGATACGCTGTGATGACCGAGGTGCCAGAGGTGGCCCAAGACATGTGCAAGTGTTTGCAAGCTCTGATGGAAAATCTCTGAGGATACCCAGGTCCTTCCTGAGCATCAGCTGAGGGCCAGAGGGGGAAGAGGGATATCCCTGGCCACCCACAATCACACCAGATGTCCAGGGCACCTGAATGTGCCTTGTCAAGTGTCCCCCTGAGCTGATCAAACCAAGGAGTGCCCCAGAAGGAGACCCGGGTCTCTCTCTCGCCAATGTACTCTCTAAAGCTCCAGTCACTTTAAAGCTAAGACATATCCACATCCCTGCACTGAAGACTTTTATTTCAGGGCTCTCATTTTAAGGCCATTAAAAGAAAGAAAGCCTCTAGTGCCATGTCAGGTGCCTGGGTGCCAAACACAACTCCACTCAGTAGGCAAACACAGCACCAAACCTCCAGGAGAGCCATGCCCTGCTGGAGCTGGTGTGGGACAGACATCCCAGGGCCTCCCAAAGGGGCCCAGTGACTGTGTGCCACAACCTGAATGACAACACCACGGCATTGATGCAAGGTCCCCACCACGGTGCCCTCCCCTGTACCTGTCTTCTCAGCCCTTGACTATTATCCTCTCTCTGCACCTCTACTCACCTGCCTGATGGTAAGAAGAGGGAAGCTGATAATAATAGTGTCGTAGAATCATAGCCTGATAGAAGCATAGAATGGCTTTGGTTGGAAAGGAACCTTTAAAGATCATCTAGTCCAACCCCCCTGCCATGGGCAGGGACACCTTCCACTAGACCAGGTTCCTCAAAGCCCCATCCAACCTGACCATGAACAGTCCCAGGGACTGGGTATCCATAATTTCTCTGGGCAACCTGCTCCAGTGTCTCACCACCCTTGCCATAAAAAATGTCTTCTTATGTCCAATCTAAATCTACCCTTTTTAATTTTGAGACCATTGCCCCTTGTCCTATCACTACAGGCCCTGGTACAAAATCTCTCTCCATCTTCTCATAAGCCTCCTTTATATATTGTATGTCTGCAATAAGGTCTCCTGACGTGGATCCTCATTCAGAATCCTGCCGACTACACAATTTGTCACAGGTGGGCGATTCAGAGCGGTAAAAGAACCACTGCCAAAGGTATCAGCAAAAGTGGTTTTCTTGAAACTTAACGGGTTTGATGTCCAGGCTCACTCTATTACTTACTGCACAAAGGATATAACAATGATTCAAAGCTACCAATACTAAACCTTGGTGCACTAAGGTTTTGCGTGATATCAGTCACTTACTTACCAAAGATCTGCAGTTGCTAAGAGGTCTCTCAACCTCCTAGAGTAAACTTGAGAGGTGTCCCAGCTCAAGGGGAGATCACTGCCCTGCAGTCACGCTGCCTAGCAGGGAGAGCTCAAAGAAGGCTCACTTAGGCTGTCATATTTACGGGATAAAGTGGTTGGCTCGTAGTCAAATAACATGCAGTGGAAAAGGTAAGCATGAGACTCGTCCCCACAACTTACTTTGTTCCTTGATAAATGAGTCTTGGAGGAACCACCTGCTCTTCATGTGTTAATCGCATGGTCGGTGTTCCAGTTTCCAAGCCCAGATGCATCAGTGGTCACCATGTCTCTCTGTTCCTGTGTGGGTTTCCAGAAAACAGATTGGAACTAGAGAGGTTCTTGGCCCGGCTACACCTCAACCTTTATCTCCTTTGGAGCCTGAACCAAACAACACAGGTTTGGTCAGGAAGTGGAGTGCATCCGTCACAGGGACTCAGCTCCCTCCCATGCCTGCCCCAAACCCACAGGTGGTGGGATTCCTCTTGCCTCAGTTGAGGTGTGCACACAATACAGTCCTCTGAAGACTGGAAGAAATCACATGTCCCTCCTATCTTCCAGAAAGGCAAGAAGGAGGACCCAGGGAACTAGAGGCCAGTCAGCCTCACCTCTCACCCTGGGAAGAGAGAGAGGATTGAGCAGCTCACCCTGGAAAATATTTTCAGGCACACGGTACAAGTTTTGGCTGGGATGGAGTTAATGTTCTTCATAGCAGCCCGTATGGTGCTGTGTCTGGGATTGGGGACAAAAACCGTGTTGACAACACACCAGTGTTGTAGCTATTGCTGAACCATGTTTGCACAGCATCAAGGCCTTCTCGGTTCTCTCTCTTCCTCCCCAGTGAGGAAATTGCATTTGTTGACGAGGGAAGAGCAGGGCATGTCATTCAGCAAGGCAAAAATTTATACTGTGCATTGGTGCCCCTGTCCAAGTTGTGGTAGCAGGGGGGCTGCAGGGCTGGCCTCTGTGAGAAGAGACTAGGGGCTGCCTCTGTGCCAGACAGAGCTGGTTCCAGCCAGCTCCAAGATGGACCCACCGCTGGCCAAAACTGAGCCCATCAATGAAGCTGGTGGAACCTCTGTGAGAGCGTATTTAAGAAAGGACACAACAGCCAGAGTGCGAGAGGAGTGAGGGGAAAAAAGTGTGAGAACCAGCCCTGCAAACACCAAGGCTGGTGAAGAAGGAGGGAGAAGAGGTGCTCCAGCTGCCAGAGCGGATAGTCTTCTGCAGCCCCTGGAGAAGACCGCAGTGGAGAAGGTAAGCCCTGCAGTCTGTGGAGGACCCAACACTGGAGACATTGGCTATTACCTGGAAGAATGGTGGCTTGAGGAGAGCCCCTGCTGGAGCAGGTTTATCTCAAAGGACTGTAGCTGTAAGAGGGACCCCACGGGAGAAGTGTCAGAAGGAAGGAGCCGCAGAGAGGAATGGTTACAGACTGACTGCAATCCCCACTCCCCATCCCCCTGCACTGCTCATGGAGGAGGAGGTAGAAGAGTTGGGAACAAAGGAGCAAAGTCGAGCCAGGGAGAAAAGGGTGGGAGGACGCCTTCCATGGAGAAGGAGACAAGGTCTTCCACCAGCCCCACGCTTCTTCCACACTCAGCCTTTGCAACTGCACATGCCTGGTCTGCCCACTTGCCTTTGCCACTGTCACGGTTGTGCAAGGCCCTCAGACATCTTGGCACACCCAGTGTAAGCTGGCCTCCACCAAACCTGGAGCCCACCTGGCCTTGGAGGCAGGGAGAGGCCAGGTCCCCTCTGCCCAGGGCTGGGCACAGCTTTCCCCTGGGAAGCTCCCTGAGGAGCGCTCCTCCTGTGTGTCAACCTGTGGCCTGGCATGGGTGGCAGAGGGACAAGGGCTGCTGGGGCAGGGCTGAACTAGCTCAGCTGGGAGAGCGTTAGACTGAAGATCTAAAGGTCCCTGGTTCAACCCTGGGCTTCAGCTATGATTTTCTTAGATTTTGGCAGAGCCCATCTGCCTTCTTCCAGGCTGCCCCAGCCCTGCTTGCTCCTTCACCTCTTGCCAGAGCCCAGTCCCTGCCCTGCAGCTGCACATCTGCAGCTTAGGAGGAGCCTTCCTCCAGCAGCACAAGTCCCCAGCCTCCCCCTGGGCAGGACTCTCCAGTCAGTGCTCCTTTGGGGTTGTCTCCTGCTGTCCCTCCTTCCTTGCTCCAAAGTCACCGGGATCTCTCCTCTGCAGGGTCTCTGCAAAGACCCTGTCTCTCTCCTCTTTGCCATTCTTGATGGTGCACTGACTTCTCCCCTCCTCACACACCTCCTTCACCTGCTCCTCAGTTCCCAGACCAGAGGCCGCCATCCCCTAAGTCCCAGGGAAAGGCACTCCCTGGAGCTGAGGCCTGAAAGGCAGCATCCTCCCTCCAGATGTCTGTCGCAGTGAGACCTCTGATGTGCCCAGGACAGTTGACAAAGCAGTGCTGAGGATCATCCACTGTAGTGCATGGGCACCAGTGTTGTTTAGTCACGCGCTGTCCTGGGCAGAGTTTCTTGGCCCCTGTTGCTCCCCTGCTGCAATGATTGGTGAAATACATATGTGCTCCTCTCTGGGCATCAGCTGGGAGATACACAGCACAGGGGGATCCCTCTGGGGCCCCACATGAACATCCGTCTGCATCAGTTCCTTCCTGCTGCAAGGGCACAATTTGGGACAGAAATGCCAGCAGTGGCTGCCTGGAGTCCTGCACGGAAGGTCACCAGCTGTCACAGTGTCTTCACAACAGCCACAGCTCAAACACTGGATGTCACTTTACCTCTCCAAATTTACTTTCCTCTGCACATCCCGGCATTGCACACGCATCTATGTTTCCCATCCCCTCAGCACCAGACCCAGGGCCCACAGCACAAGTGCCTCAGCTGTCCCCAATTTCCTTATCCCAACCTGCTCACCCACTAGACTGCACTGTCCAGCCCAGCTGAAGACCCTCAGAGCAATCAGTCCCTGGCCAGAGGAAGAAAGACCTGCTCATGAGCTCCAACAAGATGCTGGCGTCCCCTCTTGCTGCTACGGAACCCTGCTTGACCATTAGGAACACAGTGATGACGGCAACCCAGCACATCCCCCTCTGTCTCCAGCCTCAGCCTCTCCCAGGTCAACCAGTCAGGCCAAGGAATAGCACATCCTGGACTACAGTCCCACAGCAACGGGCACGTCCTAGCCCCCTGCAGATCTGCTGCTTCCTAGCCTGCTCACCAGGGATGCTCCTCCAGAGAAGTTTGCCTTTTGTCCTGACTGAGCACAAGTGAGAGGAGAGGGAGAAGGAGAGACCGTCTGTCCAAGCAACGTTACTGTCTTGCCAGCTTTGAGCACCAGCTTGAAAATGCTTGGCCACAGGGATGGTGTCTGCAGGACTATCACTGCTCCAAAAGTCCTTCGAGGTTGTTCTTGAGCTTTGGGGCCACATGTGCAAAGCAGAACAGATGAGCAGTCCATCCCCTTCACTCCACTCAGCTGTTCCAGAAGTTCACAGTGACTGTGCTCTGGTTTGGATTCCCCCAAACCGTCTCTGCCAGGCAGGGGCTCCGTGGGGAAAATTCTATGGCATTGGGGAAGACAATGGCCCCAGCTGTAGCACCGTGAGGGCACCATCCCTGCATGTGCTCAATCCATCAACCTCTCAGTTAACAGCTGAACACGCGCACCCACCCTGCCCCAGAGACCCCATCCAGGGCTGTCCCAGGGCACGGCTTTGCCGTCAGGACAATGCTCAGTGCTGCAGGAATGGGAAGGTCCCTGAGCCCAACCCACACCCGCAGCCCCAGGGAGATGGAAGCTTGCCCCTTACCCCATCTCCAGGGGTGCTGGGGGGGCAGAGGGGTGCAGGGGGAGGCCTGGTGCCTGCGTGAGGGGATGTGAGATTTCTGCCCCCATGTCCCCCCACCACATGCCCTGGGGTGCCGTCAGAGCATGGGGGCACCTCATCCCAGGGAGGGTATTTCCCTCACCCTCTTGTTCTGCTCCTGATGTGGAGTTGGGGACAGATGTGACACAGAGGGGTGTTGCCCTGGGTGGCAGAGGGGGCTCAGGGGAAGGGGTTTGTTCCTCTCCATTGAAACACCTCAGGGCAGGCCAGAGCGTGGGAGCAGCGCCTGCAGCAAGAGCAGCCTTCTGCCCCATCACCCTGCAGAGACGTTGAAGGGGCCGTGCTCGGCAGTGCATCCCTGTGCCAGGATCAGGCCCCAGTGGGGAGGCAGTCCGGACTTCCCCATCTCAGGAGGGTTCAAATGCTGTTTTCTGCTGAGGGTCCCTGGGCACCCAGGGGACAAGAGGGCTGTGCTTGTCATACATATGTCATGGGGGAAGAGTATTCCACCTGCTGGCAGGTGTCAAGGGGGTGTAGTGGAAGAGCGTCCGCTTCCCATGCAAGAGGTCCCGGGTTCCATCTTCAGGGGTGTTTTTGCTTTGACTCGCCAGGCTCATGTGGGCGAGGGCTGGAGCTGGGGCTCTGCTCCTCTCCAGGGGCTGTGGGCCTGCCCTGCCCTCCCAGGGCCTGTTCGTGGGGTCAGGAGGGCTGTGTGTGCTGGCTCTGCTGAGCCCCCTCCCAGAGGAGATGCAGGCAGCTGTGCTGGACCTGCGCGCAGGTCACTGCCCTGCACCACAGACCCACCCCACACACCAGCCAGGGTCCCTGCTTGGCAGCAGAGTCCCTGTGGGAAGGCGAGGGGTGGCCCTCAGAGAGGGGATAGACATCAGCAGCACTCTGGGTGCTGGCAATCCTTCCTGGCTGCTTTGAGAGACGTGATGTGCGGGTGCTGGCCCAGCCCAGGTGTCCTTTGGGACCAGGGCCGCACTTCCCTCGTGGCTTTCCAGAGGGAAGAGTGTGAGATTGTCCTGTCTCCAGGCGGAGATCCCATACCACATGGGAAGCAGCCGTCAGTGCCAGAGGGTAGGGGTGTCTGAGCTGAAGAGTGATGTTTCTTACCCTGACCCTGTCTCCAGGTCCTTTCCCCGCTGCCATCACCCCCTGCTCGAGCAGAGCCTCGGCTCAGGGAACCCAGAGCGCCCGAGGTCAGGCACAGCCCTGCAGAGGTGGGACTGGTGGGGCCGGTGCCCACCTCTTTTTCCTGGGAGGTTTGGTGTCACCGTCGGCCCCATGATAGTGGGAACAGGGAGGCACAGGCCTGTCCAAAGCCGTGCACAGACAGGGAGGGCAAGGACACGGTGCCTCGGCTGCTCCCCTGGCAAAATGGCCTGCAACCAAAATGGGGTGTGAGCCCTGGCGTTTCACTGCAGGGTGCCCAGGCCTGGGAATTGTGGGCCCATATTCTGAGAAATAAGGTATAAAAGAAAAGTAAAGAAGAAGAAGGGTGGAGGCGGGGATATCTTCTGAACATGACGGTGGGTGCCAGTATGGACACTGACCTGCAGACTCAAGCCACCCCATGTGGGTACTGTGGAGAAGAGCCCAGCGCCTGCCCCATGCCACCTCCCTGCCGGCTCTGCCCTCCCGCAGGTGTAAGGTTTCTCCCTTACTCTGGCACCTGGCAGAGGTTGTCCTCCTCCTCCTCCTTGGGGAGATGAGCCACTGGCCCTGGGTGTGTGTGAGGTGGCAGCACATCTGAGCAGAAAGAGCCCATTCCATGACATTTTGGGGCCTGAACAGTCTGGCCCTGCAGGCTGGGTCCATTCTCTGGAGCAATGCAGGATCATCACTGTGCCCCAGACCTGTGCTTACTCCTGCAACCCCCAAGAACCCACCCAAGGTGTGTGGCGGTGAGACCTCAACCCTCTGCACTGCTGCCCCACGCTGGGCAGAGCACGGCTGTGGAAAGCCCAAGGGAGACCACCGTTCCCAGGTAAGACCCCCCAAGATTATTGATGACATACATGGGGACTGCAAACACAGCCTCCATCCCCTGGGAAACTCCCACCGGGGCAGGCTCCAGCCCTGCATCTCCACAGGGAGAGATGGGCCCAGGGCTGGGGATGGAGGGGCTGGCTCTGAGGCCAGGGGTTGCCAGCAGGAAAGCTCTAGGGACCACTGTGGGAGGTGATCCATGGACTGTGATCCCCCCTGGGGCTGGCTGGGGTGTTCAAGGCACCACGGCCACCTCAGGGCTCACTTCTGTGGCGCCACAGCTCACCCCAATATGGCAGCTCTGTTGTGACCTCTGCGCTGTGGCAACAGTGTGGCCCAGGCAGGGCCAGGGGAAAGAGCAACTGGGGAACCCTGGGGTGAGGAGGTGGGTGCTCCTGCTGAGGTGCTTCACAGGACCTTGCAGAGAGCCATTTTTGCTGAAAACTGTGGCTGACAGGCTGGAACGTCTCTATCAGTAGGAATATGCCCCAGGGACCATGAGCTCTCGCAGCCCCACAGCCTGACCCCGAGCCCACTGTCCCCAAGACGTGCCCCTTCCCCACTGCCATGTCTTTGTGCTCTGCTCTCCCCAGTCAGCCTCAGGGACACACGCCGACACCTGGGCAGGCAAGCGCCAGCTCTGGCTCAAACCCCAAAGCCTTTTAATAAGAACAGGTAAAAGAAAAAGAATCATGTAAAAGCAGGGGAATAAAAATGGAGGACATGCCCGGCTGTTTCTGCTGCCCGTGGAAAAGGGAGACAGTTCCCTGGTGCTCACAGCTCTCCCAGATGCACAGACCTCTCCTCCTTCCTGGCTGCACCCAGATGCATGGCAGGGACGGGCTCTCCTGGCCCGCGGCTCAGGGACTGTTGTGCACTGAGCTCTGCTCTCACAGCCTTTGTGTCCTCAGGGGGATGTGCCAGAGACACCTCTTCAGCATCGTCATAGCCTGTGCTCTCTGGGGACAGGCACCAGGCATCTCCCTCAGCTCCAGGGGCCCCAGCACTTCTCAGGGAGTGCAGGTTTGTCCCTGCAAGCAGCAAGGCAGGCCATTGCACGTTCATCCCATGGGCTGCCCCTCCTCGTCAGTACATCACCTTCCTCCCTTCTCCTCAGCAGTCCTGAGATGTTCAGCTCCCTCTCCCACCCATGATCCCCCCATGGAAAACTCCCAGGGCAGCTTCCCCCATCCCAGGAGGCTGGTCTCTCAGTACGACAGCGATTCATCTGGCACCAGGAGTGGCACTCCAGGAACCGGCAGCGCTATCTTTCCCTCTCACCTCCAGGTGCATCCCTGGGCCCTTCTGCCTCCTCTGGTGCCCTGGGCATTTCCCAGCCTTTTTGCCCAGGGGCAGGATGCTCCCCAGGGTCAGAAGCCTCCCTGGCATCATCATAGCCATCCACTGGGTCACCTCCGGCCAGGACAGGGATGTCTGAAAGGAGAGGGGAGCTGGTGACAGTGAGAAGATACATCCTGCAGAGCAGAGGATGGGAGGATGCACAGGGACATGGGGTTCAGACACTGGTGTTGGCAGCACCACAGAAGACTCCCCATGTCCTCCCCAACTCTGACGGTGACACTCAGTGACACTGCTGTCCCCCACATGTCTGCAGGGAGGAGAGATCCGCCCCTTCTGGCCCCCTGTTACCTGGTGCTGACCCTGGACCATCGTCATCGTCCTCCTTGCTGTTCCCAGGGTAGGGCTGCAGCTTGGTCAGGGAACCCTCTGAATAGGAGCCTGGCAAGAGGTGCAGCGGGTGTGATGGGAGTGCGCTCTGCTGACCCAGCTCATGGTCAGTGCTGCTGGGGACGGGGGTCCCACAGAGCCAGGGCTGAGTGGGGAGGAGGGCTCAGGACTCACCCTGCTCCCCTGGGACAAACCCTGTCTCAAAGGGGCTCCCAGACATGCCCTGGGACAGCCCCTTCCCTCAGCCGTCAGGTGTCACCTGGGATGCAGGGGCAGGCAGTGAGGGGATGTCCCCCAGCTAGGACGGGCAGAGCTGGTGGGGAGGAAGCTTCTGTCCTGGGCCAAGGACCTGGCTGCTCTCCTCACAGCCCCCACAGCCCCAGTGCTGCAGGGACCGTGGGGCAGGGGGCTGCAGGGGCTCATCCCTGGATGGGGAAGTGGGGAAAGAGCCCTGCACACATGCCCTCCAGGAGGGAAGCACACCCACCTGAGCCACTGAACCTCGCCTGCTTCTCTGAAGCTGGGCTGTAACCAGTCTCCTCATAGACGGCCTCAGGGAAGGGCTCCCAAGCTCTCTCGGAGCCTGTGGACAGAGGCAGAGCTGGCCCAGGGACAGGCAGGGAGGGGATGGGATCCCGCTCTGCTCCCCCAGCCTTTTTCCCCTGGGCCAACCCAGGGCTGTCACCACAGCATATCCCTGCTGCACTGTCCAGTCACCACTGCCACTTCCTCAGTGAGGGCAATGTCCCCATGGAGATGGTCTGGGGTAGCGACACCCTTGTACCGTCCCCTCAGAGATAGCCCTTGTGCCCTTCTGGCCTCTGGGTCAGGTCCCTGGTGCTGAGCTTGGATCAGCTCCACCTTTCCTCTCCCCCTGGAGCTGCCCCCTCTCTGCCCCATGGATCCATAGCACGGCCCATGTCCTGCCGAGAAGAGGTCATGGAGGAACAGCCCAGGGGTCTGAAAATACAGGGATGGACCCTGCTGCCCCACGTTCCTCCTGGCAACTCCCCTGACACAGAGCCCCCTCCAGAACTGCCCAGATCACCTCTGGTGGCATGTCCTCCTCTGTTTCCCCTCTGTTCCCATCTCCCCCAGCCCAGCTCTGCCATTTCTCTCTTCACCCCATCCCTGGCTCCTCCCATGTCTGGACTCTCTCTACCCCTTGCTGCTGACGGCCCATGGCCAGCCCGTCAATAAGATATTGGGACAGCAGGCAGCACACACTCTCCTCCCCCCAGCTTTACCTGTACCATTCACTGGCACCCCACAGCACCCCTGGCCCTGCCAGGAGGCATCTTCCCCTGGGACCATGGGGAAAGGACCCACCTTTGCACCCAGCCCTGGCGCTTCGCACTTGTCCTGCCAGGAGGGCCAGGAGCAGGCAGAGAAGGGCTCCTAGGATGATGCAGATGATGACGGGCAATAAGACACTCCCACTGCTGGTCGGACTGCCCCACGTGGGATCTGCATGGGCAGGAACACAGAAAGGGCAGCACCAGGCCTGGGAGAGGTGGGGCCTGGGGCACCCCAGTACTGACCCCCATTACAGCAGGGGTAGAGAACCCCAGGGGTGAGTGATGGGGAAGCTCCCACCCTGATGGGAAAATGAGAGCCCTCCCCAACCCCCTCCACTGCTACCCAGTGCCTCCTCTTGGGAGCTTCACACCCCAGCAAGGATCCCCTTCCCTTGGGCTCTGGGTCACAGCGTGGGCCCGAGACGATGCAGTGCTGGCAGGGAGGACAGGTTACCTGCTCGGGGGGTTGGTGCTGCCGTCCTGGGTGCAGCTGCAGACGAGGTGAAAGAGAGCTGGGCTGAGAGGATGGGTATGAGGGTATCAGGGACCCTCCTCTCTGACATGCCACGTGTGTGTGCACGCGTGCATGCGCGTGCAGACATCCCTGGAACATTCCTCCCAAATTGTCTCTTCTGCGGGGCTGCACAGGGTAGCTGGGACAGAGCCCAGGGCCCTGCTCTGGGCTGTGGGCAGGATGGCACAACCAGCCTGGGGCCATGATGGGACCCAGTAGGGTAAACACCTGCCCCGGCTCCTTGCCAATACCCCTGTGAGGGGTCTCAGCCCCTCCGCTCACCAGAGCAGTTTCACGGCAGCATCCTCCTTATGCCGGCAGGCACTGCTGTCCCCAGGTCGTGCCCAGCAGTCCTCCAGAGACGGCTCTGTCCCCTGGCACTCCACCTATTCCAGCCAGATGGGGCCTGTCCCCTCCCCAAATGCAGCCTCATTCAGAGCAGACACTGCGGGGTCACAGCCCAGCTGCCTGCATGCCACCTCAGCATCCCGCATGTCCCAGGAGTCGTCGCACACCATCCCCCAGGAGCCGCGGTGCCAGATCTCCACTCTGCCCAAGCAGCCGTTCTCGCCTCCCATGGCACGAATCTTCTCCCTGTTTGGAGAAGGCAGAGAGCTCCCAGGGCACCGGGACAGCAGGCAGAGCCCTGCCAGTTGAGATGGGCAGGCAGAGGAGCAGCTGCCTGTGCAGCTTGTGGAGTTTGGGCACAGGGTCCCTAGGGCTGGGGCTGTTTCTGGCCATCTCCCTGCAGAAGGAAATGCTAGGGTGAAGGGGCTGCTGCAAGGGGTCGTGCAGCAGAGTGGGGCTGAGCTCTGCTCGTGCGTCCCCATGCCACCTCGCTCACGGCAGCAGCTGATTCCTGGTCATTCAGGGGACACGCAGGGCAATGTGGGGGACCCTGACAGCTCAGCCCCAAAGGGAACCGGGTGAATGTGTGTGGCTCTGAGAGCTGAAGTCCCATTTGTGCCCCCAGAAGCAGCAGGGTCTGGCATGTAAAGCAAAAGCCCCTATGCGCCTTGTCCCTATGCTTGACTGTGCCTAGCAGGGAACCGGAGCTGGGGTGGTGCTGGTGCCTGGGTAGCTCAGAATTACCATTGCAGGTGATGTGGGTCTCATCTCACAGATCATCGCACGACTGCGGGTCCCAGGGAGTGGAGGGACATTGCCAGAAGGAGCTGTTTCTCTCCCCACACTCCACACGATCCAACCAGGTGGGACCAGAGAAGTTGTGGTAGAGTGGGGGTGTATCCAGGGACCCTCTATCCCCGCAGCCCAACTCTTTGCATGCCAGCGACCAAGTTTTGGGAGTCATTGAGTTGGAGCAAATGCTCCCCCACATCCCATTGTAGAAAACCTGCAGGTGCCCGGAGCAGCTGATGCTGTTCTCCAGCCTCAGGGCCACGAACTCTGGGAGAAAAGGCACAGAGGGGGAATGGGCTGGTGTGGGGCTGTGGGCGTAGAGAAGCCTCTTCACCCCCCAGGCCCTTAGCCAGGCAGGGGCACAGCTAACAACTCCCCCTTGCAAGCATGGGCAGAGAGAAGTCCCTGAAGGACAGACACCCTTGCCCTCCCCGTTAACCGCTGGGGATGGCTCAGCTCCCCGGGGACCCACAGTGGGACCGAGCGCATTCATGCATGGGTGTCCCCAGGACGGGCTCGGACAGCGGCTCAGGGGCAGCCAGGGACAGCCTTGGCAGTTCCCGGCTCTCCCCGCGTCCCGGCCTCCCCAGGCACCTTCCTCATGCCCCTGCTCCCAGCATAGACCTGAGCAGAGGACTCCTGCATCCTCTTTGTGCCCGCAGTCGTGCTTCCCCCAGGACCCTGCCGGGCAGTCCCAGAGGGTAGCTTCGGCCCCGGAGCAGTTCACACCATCCAGCCAGATCTGACCAGAGCCTTCCCCGAACTTAGCAGAGCCAACTGCCTCCACTGCCCCTCCGCAGCCCAGCTGGTGGCAAACGACTGCGGCATCAGACAGGTCCCAGCCATCATCGCAGATGGTCCCCCAGTTGCCCTGGTAGTAGATCTCCACTCTTCCAGC
Source organism: Gavia stellata (assembly GCF_030936135.1). Classification (NCBI taxonomy): domain Eukaryota; kingdom Metazoa; phylum Chordata; class Aves; order Gaviiformes; family Gaviidae; genus Gavia; species Gavia stellata. The sequence goes on along the minus strand of NW_026776725.1, from coordinate 81,864 downwards.
ACAGCGCCCAGTCGCATTCACCAGCCGGACCTGCCGGCTCCCTGCAGTGGGAAGAAACCCCAGCTGCCATCAGGGGCTGGTGCCCACCCAGCTCAGAGCCTGGGGGGGCCCGTGCAGTGCCACTCACCCCAGCAAACGACCCTCACGTCCTCTGCAATCCCTGCTACTGGTGCACTCTCAGGCAGGGAGGTGTTGTAGAGGGTCAGGCTGGCCTCGTGCCCTGTGCACCGGACCCCTCGCAGCCCCATGGGACCCGCCCCTCTCTCAGGCTTTGGGGGATTGTAGGCTGTCTCTGCCTCTCTGCACTGCAGTTTCCGGCACACCACGCTGGCCTCCTGCACGTCCCACTGGTCGTTCAGGACTCAGCCCCACGTCCCGTGCTGGAAGATCTCCACTCATCCGTCGCACCGGCTCCCTCCACCCACCAGCCGCAGGGACATGGAGCTGGCTGAGCCTGTGGAGAGCAGCCAGGCCCCAGCCCTTAGCGGCACCAGACAGCCCAGAAATCTGCAGCACCTCTCCACGCTCTGGAAACCTCACAACACCCTGGAGCTCACCCGCCTGCCCCCAGCCCTCTGCGGTGAGCTTCAGGAGCTTCTCCCAGTCCCTGAGCCTTCCGGAGCAAGACACTGTCTTTGCTCTTGGTGGGGCAGAGCCACCCAACAGGTCCCTGCTGCGTCAGATGGAGCAGCTGCCACAGGAAGGAGATGCAGCTGGTGCAGTTACCCGGGGACAGGCAGCGCTGGGACAAGCCTTGCCCAACCTCAGCGCTGGCACTGGCACCAATGAGACACCAGGCAGAGCCCACACGTCTCTGCCCCTCTGCACCCTTGGGGATCGGGGACTGGGAGCCTGTGTCCCTGCCAGGAAGCAGAGCAAGGGGGGCCTGTCTGAGCAAACAGGGCAAGTTTGGGACTTGTGCTGACCAGAAGCAAGGGCAAAGCCCAGCCCTGCTCTGCGGCTCACACCCAAGTTGTGCTGCTGCTTCTGGGGGCACCTGGACAGCCCCTGCGGGTGGGGAATTGGGCTCTGTGGGACTCTCTGTGGGGCTGGGACAGGGCTGTCTGCAGCTGGAGAGATGGAGCGAAGCCCTGCAGCCCTGTTCTTGGCCTGTCCTGCAGCAGGAGCAGAGGAGCCCATGCCTGGTGGTGGCCCCAAGGGCCTGAGCCGCTGCCCCGGGGGGCAAAGATGCCTGTCTCTGTTCCGTCCTCAGCTCTCCCACAGCAGAGCAATCACTCCAGCAGGCAGAGCTCTCCACATTGCTCCTGGTGAAACCAGGTATTCTCCAGAGAGAAATTCACCCTGGTGCTGCCATGGGGTCCCCTGCTTTGGGTGGCCATGCCACACCCAAGGGGCAAATGGAGTTACTGCATCGTTTTCCCAGCACTCACCTAGGCAAATGACAGCAGCATCGTTCTCGTGGGAGCATGGCAAGGCCCCCAGGGCAGTCACTGGGCACTGTGCCAGGTGGGCTTCAGTTCCGTCACAGTGGAATGAGTCTCTCCAGACAGGGCCGTTGCCTCTCCCAAAATGCCCTCCTCCAGGAACAGACTCAGCAAATCCACAGTCGAGGTGACGACAGAGAACGTGGGCGTCCAAGAGATCCCAGCGGGAGGCACAGAGGGTGCCCCAGGTCCCCAGCACCTGAACCTCCACCCTCCCCTCACACGCCGTGCTGCCGTTCACCAGCCTGAACCCTGTGTACTCTGGGAAACACAGGAAGTTGAGAAAGGGTGCATTGGTGCTCTGGCACCCTCCGTAGCTGGAGGAGAGGCCAGAGGCACAGCCTTCCTTTCTGCTCCTTCTGCACTCTTTTAGGGCTGCAGACAACCACATCAACCCTTCTGTCATCACACCCAGCACAGCACAGCCCCTGTCCTGCTCCCCCATCCCCAGCTCACACTCAGAGTCACCCTGAGTCCTTACGTGTGCAGGTGACACCAGCATCATTTGCGTGGGTGCAGGGCTGGTCCCTGGGGGACCCCCTGGGGCAGGAGACGAGAAAAGGTTCATTCCCTGCACACTGCAGCTCTCTGTCCCAGATGGGACCAACACCTTCTCCAAAGTGAGCTGACCTATGCAAGGACAGCGCTGTGCCGCACTTCAGCTCCCTGCAGACCACGTTGGCGGCTTTGGGACCAAAGTCTGAGTCAGACAGTTTTCCACTGGTTCCCATCATGGATCTCCACATGTCCTGAGCAGGGACTATGCCCTCCGACCAGCTGAAAAAATCCTGGAGAAACCAAAGTCTCCTGTGCGTTCCTAGAGCTCCCTGGCAGTTACATGCCCTTGTCCCACCTCATCTCCAAGTTTTCTGCAGGCAAAGAGCACTGCAATGAACCCAGCAGCTCCCAGTGGATGCTGATGGCACAAACACAGCAGGGACAAGCTGCTGCTCCTCAGACATCAGCACAGCACTTGTGGGTTTGCTTCTCTCCCAAACCCCCAGCCGCAGGAACTGCTCAGACAAACTGCTGCTGCCCTGGAGACCCTGGGCGGCCCATGACTGGCCCCAGGCACTGCAGCACCTGGAGCACTTGAGCCCAAGCAGAGGGGCCCAGGAGCTGTTGGCTGCTGCAGCCTGCTCTGCCAGCTGAGCTCAGGGCCAGGCTGCAGAACCCCTTGGAGCTCCCAGAAATGTACCTCATTCCCGGGTGTTTCTCGGGCCATTGGGGAACTGCTGTTAGATGGGACATGTCTCAGGGCACAGATGCGATGTGAGTGTACCTGCGGTTGCTGTCGCCACCAGCCCCCAGCTCCAGCACCTACCCGGCGAGGGCTCCTCAGCCAGGGCCAGAGGGCACTGCCAGGTGTGCACAGCCCCGGCCAACGGTTGGGCAGAAAGAAGGGGAGTGAGCAGAGGAGCAGCCCTGGACTGATACAAGCTCCCAGTGCAAGGACTGGCACCAAGGAGAGCCAGAAAGTGCTGGCAAATGCCCTGTGGCACAGGGCAGCCAGGGGCTGGGGTAGGCAGGAGAGCCTGGGCAGCAGGTCAGCACTGCCTGCACAGGGTTGTTTCCCTGTTGGCTGGCTCTCCTGGGGTGACCCAGGAGAGGTGTGGCCAGCAGGAGCAGGGAGGTGATCATGCCTCTGTACTCAGCTCTGGTGAGGCCACACCTTGAATACTGTGTTCAGTTTTAGGCCCCTCACTACAAGAAAGACATTGAGGTGCTGGAGCGCATCCAGAGAAGGGTGACGAAGCTGGTGAGGGGTCTGGAACACAAGTCTTATGAGGAGCGGCTGAGGGAAGTGGGGTTGTTCAGTGTGGAGAAGAGGAGGCTGAGGGAACACCTTATCGCTCTCTACAACTACCTGAAAGGGGGTTGCAGAGAGGTGGGTGTTGGTCTCTTCTCCCAAGTGACTAGTGACAGGACTAGAGGAAATGGCCTCAAGTTGCGCCAGGGGAGGTTCAGGCTGGATATTAGGAAAAAGTTCTTTACTGAGAGAGTGGTAACACAGTGGAATAGACTGCCCAGGGAGGTAGTGGAGTCACCCTCCCTGGAGGTATTCAAGGAGCGTGTGGATGTGGCATTGTGGGAAGTGGCTTGATGGGCGTGGTGCTGTGTGGTGTGGGTGGTTTTTTGTGTGGTGGTTTTTTGTGTGTGGATGGGGTTTTTTTTGTGTGGTGTGGTTTTTTTTTGTTTGTGGGGTTTTTTTGTAATGGTTGGACTTGATGATCTTACAGGTCTTTTCCAACCTTTCCAAACCACTGCAGCATCATCCATGTCCCAGTCACCATCACACACGGTCCCCCATTGGCCCTGGTGTTTCACCTCCACTCTTCCAGCGCATCGTCCGCCACCATTTTCCAGCCTCACCTCCACAGCCCCTTCAAACATGACATGGGACCCATCAAAAGAGCGGGGAGCCCCAACGTGCAGGACTGGAAGAACCCCCTGCCTTGGCCAAGTGACAGGCACCTGTGTGGGAGCCCTCCATGTTCTGGGCTGTCCCTGGGGCCGTGTGGGGGCCCCTTTTCTCCCCACAGGCTGCAAAGGGCTGGGGGTGCCCAGCAGCAGACCTGCTGTGCCATTCACCACCCCACAGCCTGCGGCACCTCCTCCCACCTCAGCAACCCCCTGCCCATTCCCACCCGCGCACCGTGCCCGGCCCTGCACAGGGCACCGTCTCCTCACCAGCCCAGCAAACCCTGTACAGCCCCGTGCCCCCAGGCCCACAGCTCCCTCTCCCACCCAGAGAGGCACAGGGAAAGGCAGAAGTTCAATTGACTCAAGCACCTTCTGCCCCTCATCTCACTGGCACATGCCAAGAAACCCCATTCCCAGAGGTATCCCGATGAGCCCACTGGTGCCCGCTGGCCCTATCTGTGGGACAAGGAAGCCGGCACTTACCCCTGCACAGCTGCACCCAGAGGAGCAGCCACAGCACCCGAGGGGACAGGAGTCCTTCTGTGCCCATCCTGAGCCTCCTGCCCTGCTGGCACAGCACTGCTGCGCCCCACTCCCTCTCACGGCTGCTGAGGACTCAGACGATGGCAGGGGACTATATCTCTGCAGATGCTGGCCCAGCTGCAGGAGGAGCCCATCGAAGCAGCAGCACCTTTTTAGATGTTATCGGGAGCTATCTCCCCTCCGACACGGCCCAGCCCTCCAATGAACTTCTCCAGTGCTATTCATGACCATGTATGAGGCACATATATGTCCCACTGCATGTGTCATGGTCTCCCATCACCATGGCAGAAGCTGGCTGTGGAGGGGAAATGGGTCTGTCACCCCTTGAACCTTGCTGTGGGGACTGGGAGCACTGAGCACCTCCTATGCTGGGCTCATCCAAGAACCCAAGAGGCAAGTGTCCAGCTGCCCTTAGATGTGGGAAGCATGGAGCTGGGGCTGCACCGGGGTCTGTGTCAGGATGGGAAGGAAACAGCCCCTGCCCCTGCGACAGACCCCGCTGTGCTGGGAGCAGCAGCTGGGCAAGGTCCTTGGCCAGGGGAAGAGCTCCCTTCCAGGAGTGCTGGCTCGCCCATCCCTCCCCAGAGAGCTGCATGCTTGGTCCCTCACAGGAGCCAGAGCTGGGACATGTCCCTGCCCTGGCAGCAGACATGCAGCCCAGAGGCTCAGACATTTCCCTGACTCTCAGCACGTGACCGAGGGGCCGTTATTCCCTGCGGGCGTATCGGGAGCTGGAGCCTGCAGGTGCACAAACCACAGCCCACGTGGCCTCGCAGCACTCGCCGCGCTCCCCCTGCAGCACCGGGGCAGGCAGTCTGTGGTTTCCTGCTGGCACCGTACCCAGGCACATCCCCGCGGTGCCCCCGCGCCACCCCCACCCCAACTGCTCCAGCCACGGCTGCGGGGGCTGCTCCTTCAGCCTCGCAGACATGGGTCCGGGCAGCTCCCATTCCCCATGATGTCCCTCTGATGCACACGGACGCTCTGCACCGAGCCCCACGGCCATGGGGTTCCATCGGTGATGTGACATCACACCCTCCTACTGCCACTGCTGTGTACTCAGCAGTTATGGTGACAGTGACCTCACACCCTCCTACTTCTGCTGCTGTGAGCTCATGAGTTACAGTCACATGTGTGTGTGCTGCGTACGGGCTTCTGCTGATGACGGTTCTTCCCAAAACCATATTTGGGTAGGGTCTAAATATTATTTTGACGACATCAGAAGCACCCACACAAGCCATACGCCTGCTCTTGGCCTAAAAGCTTCTCCGGCACCAGTGAATCACAAGCTCGTACACAAGCCACGTGCATACTCCTGGCCTAACCGCCACTCAGCTGCAGGTGATGTCACAGCATCTAAAGCCACCATGTGCCTGCTCCTGGCCTATCAGGTACTAGGACAGCACTGACTTCACAAGTACCTACACAACCCATAGGCCTGGTCCTGGCCTATCAGCTAATCAGTCACAAATGATCTTGCAAACACCTACACAAGACAAGTTCTTACTCCTGGCCTACCAGCTTCTCAGGCACCTGTGACCTCATAATATCCAACACAAGACATGCTTCTCCTGGCCTATCAGCTACTCAGGCACCGCTAACATCACAAAGACATTCCCAAGCCATGTGCCAGCTCCTGGCCTATCATCTACTCAGGCCCCAGAGACTTCATAAGCACCTACACAATCCATAGGCCTGTTCTTGGCCTATCAGATATTCAGCCGAGAGTGACCTCACAAGTACGTATCTCTCCATTTGCCATGTACCTGCCATGGAGGTACTCGGGCTCCAATGACCTCGCCATGGCCTATACAAGCCATGTACCTGGTCCTGGCCTATCAGCTACTCAGCCATGAGTGACATCACAAGTACGTACCCAGGCCATGTGTCTCCCCCTTGTCTAACAGCTACTCGGGCACCAGTGACCTGACCACCACATATCCGCCTATTGACTATCTGCTTGCCCATGAGATATGAGGGAACAAATGACCTCCTCCAGCCACTCACTCACTCCCCAGCAGGATGGTGGAGACAACTGGAAGGGCAAAAGTCAGAAAAAAACTCATAGGTCAAGATAATGACACCTTAATAAATGGTGAAAAATGAAAAAGGAAGGACACAGGGGATGGAGAAGCAATCCCTCACACCAGCAGACCAATGCCCAGGCAGTCTCTGAGCAAGGGCTACTTTGGAGAATCTCCCCTCCCAGTTTTAGTGCTGAACAAGATGCCATATGGCATGGAATATCTCTTTGGTCCATTCGGGTCAGCTGTCCTGACTTTGTCCCCTCCCAGCCTCTTGTCCACCCCCAGCCTCCTCGCCGTGGTGTCAGAATGAGAAACAGAGGCGGCCTTGACGCTACGCCAGCCCTGATGAGCCATAGCTACAACATCAGGGTGTTATCAACACTGTTTTAGCCACCGGCACTTGCCTGGGGCAGTGGTTTTCTCCATGCTCTGCTGCACACGGCCAATACATTTTCACTACCACTCTGCCTTGGCAATGCCCTGGACCAGTTCTTCTGTGAACTTCCCCAGATCCTCAAGCTCTCCTGCTCAGACTCAGACTGTGTCAGGGAAGTTGGGGTCCTTGTGGGTGGTGCATGCTTAGTTTCTGGGTATTTTGTTTTCATTGTGCTCTCCTACGTGCAGATCTTCAGGGCCGTGCTGAGGATGTCCTCTGAGCAGGGATGGCACAAAACGTTTTCCACGTGCCTCCCTCACCTGGCTGTGGTCTCTCTGTTCATCAGCACTTCATTTTTTGCCTACCTGAAGCCCTCCTCCATCTCTTCCCCATCCCTCGATCTGGTGGTGGCTGTGCTGTACTTAATGGGACCTCCAACTTTGAACCCCTTCATCTACAGCATGAGGAACAGGGAGCTCAAGGATGCCATGAAGAAATTGATCCAATGCACCTTGTTCCACCAGCAGTAACCTCCCTCCCCTTCTCTGTGCAGTACCCAGAGCTTGGCTTAGGCCAGGCCTCTGATTTCTTTCTCCTGTGATAATTGTAGTAATAGGTAACTGCTCTGCTTCCTACCACTTCTCTACAGGCTTCATCCTGTCCTGTCTGACCCTTTCCCAAATGCTTTGAACACTGCATCAGATCTGGCCTCCCTAACAGCATCTCAGCAATCAAAGGGGTCTCCTGAGTGCAGTGCCTGAAGGCTGGGCTGTCCTTATAAAGCTGCTGCCAAGAACAAGCCCAAGGATTGGGACTTTTAAAATGTCTTTTCTCATTCTTTTCTCCCTGTGTTGGGGGCAATAAACTTGTGGCAGCTCTGAGATCTATTAGACAGCAAGTCGTGCTTTTAAAGACTCTATTTGTGGTATCCAGGGGCCGTGTGGATGCTGCATGAGCTCTCCATTACCTCTTTAGGCTGCCACATGTATAGCAGCGCTGATGGCATATATTGTTCCCTTTGGCAAGGAGTCTGGAGGGGTCAGGAGAGAAAGGACACTCTCTGTGTGCCCTGGGGTGGGCACTGAATGGACGCTCAGGAGATGAAACACCCTCAAAGGTGAAATTTTCCCAGAGCAAAGCACTAAATCCAGATACCCACAAACCATGACCCTGCAGTTCTGTGGGAGCCAGTGAACCTGCAGCAGGGACAGGGAAGGGAGACGGAAGAAATGCGGGAGCTGCCTGAGGTGCCCCAGGGAAGGGGCTGCTTTGCTGGGACTGGGCTGCTTTGCTGCGATGGTCTAGGGAGAGGGCAGGGGAGGTGGGCAGAGCCAGGGAGGGCTGGGCTGGACTGGAAGGTTTGTTGGGAGAGGAAAACAGCACCGCTAGCTGAGCTGTGTGAATGTGCAGGGTGGGCGCACACAGCAGTGTGATCGTGGTGCACAGCCAGGCCTTTTGGAGAAGGTTGCAAGACATCAAAGGCAAAAAAGAGAGGACCTGCTCTGTGCCATCATCCCTGGACACCCTGAGGAAGCTGCCGCATGAACACTGGCCAAAACCAGCCCTGAACTCAGGCCATTTCCATCTCTGGCAACACAAGCAGCTGTGGGCAGGGACTCTGCTGCACGGCGAACTCCATCTTCCTCCTGGGCTCAGTGCCTGCAGGGGCATGGCCAGCCCTGTGCAATCTCTCCTGACCCAGATGCTGCCAGACCCTGCAGCAAGGCTGTTGCAAAACTCTACATGGGTTTCAGCTGGGGTTGGGCAGGGGCAGGCAGCGGTGAGAGGCTGCCACTGCTGGAGGAAGAAGCATGGATGGCTGCCATGGGGACTGTGCTGGGCAGAGATTTTCCCACCCTAAATGCACCCTGGTCCATGCAGTTCCTGCACCACGGGGCTGTGGGGCCATGTGGGGCAGCAGGACTTGTCCGACCCAGCTGCAGAGGTCTTCCCTGCTCACCCCACAGTCCCCAGCTCTGCCCACTGTCACCCCACGGGCACTGCCACAGTCCCTCTGTGCTGGGTGATGAGGTGGCTCTGTGTGCCCTTCCCTGAGCCCATGCAGGCACCCACAGTGCTTCTCTTTGCTTGGAGCTGGTCGTTGTGGGCTGCCTGCATGGTCCCAAGAGATCCTGGCCAGACTTGGCCTTGGAGATGGGCTGTGATGCTCCTCAGCCCACAGCATGTGCTGAGTGCCAGCCCAGGAATGTCCCTGGCAGATGAGCTCATGCTGTGCAGGAGACATGCCTGAGCCCTGCAGGATGTCCTCACCCCAGCATTCTTCTTGGTACAAAGGGGGACCGGACCATCGGATCCTGTCATGGATGAGTGGAATGCACCTCATTTCAAAGAGAGAAGCAGCAATATGTTTTATTGAGGTGTTACAGGGCATCTTGAGAAACAAGGGTTAAAAGTAAGAAAGAAAAATGTAGAGAAGATATTTTGTAACAACTACACCCAGTACTTAGTCATATTAGAGATAAAGACTGTCTCCACTGACTCTCTGCTGATAAAGATGGTCTTCACTGACTCTCTGCTAACTAGCAATAATGATTAGCACAAGGATGAATCGTAGAAAAATAGAAAAGACTGCCAAAATAGTGCCCTAGAGTTAACTTGTCTCATTATAATCTCATTTTAATACTAAGGAACACACCTCCTAGCTAGAGAAGCCCCAACCCAATTTAGCCCCCTACTCTCTGAGCATGCGTGGTGAACTAAAAGAGAACTGTAACTTTAAGATGAAGTAAGAAAAGTATTAACCAACAGTTAATTAAGGGTAGAACCAGGAGGCGTAACTAACTTTGTTAACTGTTTTAAATACCTGTCATGATTCTAACCCGGTGTGCAAGCTTTGTGGAGAAATCCCCTTGCACCCGGCGCCACAATAAACATGCCTGCTTTGTAACTCTTTTGAGTTGTGAAGTTTGTTTCCGCGTGTCAGAGGTAAAATAATAATTTGACAGACTTCAGTATGTTCAATGGAATTTCACAGAGTTTTACAGTGGTTTGACAAGGTTCAGTAACTTTGATGGCGAGGTTCACCTTATTAAGTACTGCATGGAAGAAAATTGAGTTAGAATCGAGTTAGAATTATTCACACAGAGATCGGAGATGCAAAGAGTAAGGAGGAACCTCCCATTGAGTCACGGGGTTCAGAGTGGACCCCCTTGCCTTCTAAATACCTTTTGGAGCCTGGCGGCGGCTGGATCCAATCTTAGTCTCAGACTTGGTCAACGGTTTATGTCAAATGGAATTGTCCATACAATGTTTATAATAATATTGAGTAGCTACATGGATTAGTAATGTTTCATAGTATTAATTCATCGTGCTGTCAGTCTCTTAGCGAGGGTCTGTTGTGGGTGAGGGATCTCTCTGCCTTGGGTAAGGAAGGATCTCTCAGTCTCGGGAGAGGAATCTCTAACCTTGAGAGGCATCCCTGCTCAAGGGGAGAGTCACCAGGCATGTTGTCCATCTGTAATTCAGGGAGAGCTCACATTGGGCCCATCCTGATGGTAATATTTATAGGGTGAAGTGGTTGGCTGCTAGTCAACAGTATAGACAAGATAGATGCTCGCGTTTTAGTTCTGGTATCGAGTTCTGTACTTTGGTTATCTTGCACTTTTGGGTTTTGAAACCACCTTTTGAAATAGTTTTGAAGACACCTTCACTCCCATGTATGCGAGCCAGGTGCTTTCAAGTTCTCAAGTTCTCCCCAAGGATGTGACGCCCGTTGCTCTTTAGTCAGCTGGAACCAAGGTAAGTGTGTCCATCACACATAGGAGCAACAGCATAAATGTCTGAGCCCACGGGGCCTTCCTGTCCTGCCTTTCCAGCCTGGGCAGAGTCACAGAAGATGCTTCTCGCAAAGTGGAAGCCCAACGGGACTGGAAGGATTCATGTCCGCTTGCTCCCCTTGGCTAGCAAAGGAGCAAGGGAGGCCCCTGTGTACCTCCCATGCTGGAGAGAGGAATCCTCTCTGGAAGGACATGCCAACTGCTCTGCTGCCTTCAGCTCCCAACAAGCCAGGCCCCTCTGCCTCAGAACGTCTGAGGCTTTCTGATTCGATGTGAGTTGATGGAGATGCAGTCACCTGGAGGACAGGGAGGTGAATACCATTTCTGGGGACTTTCCTGTCCTGCTCACCAAATTCAGAGATGTCTCTGGTTCAGTTGCCCTGGCTCACTTTACATCATGTTTCTGGGGGTCAGCACTGCCTGGAGCTGTTGATGCAGTCTCCACCACCTCAGAGCTTCCATCCCACCAGGGAGGCAATCAGATTGTTTTTACTCTCTGCAAATCCTCAGGAGGGACATGCTCCTGCAGGAATCTTTAGAGACTCGTTTGTGCCATAAACCCTGGGACACCTCAGAGGGCAGGGAGCCTTGAGGTGCTGATGGAGACTCAGCTTAGGAGCTGCTGGGAGAAGAGAGTGAGGGCAGAGTAAGGAATGTGCCCTGGTTCAGGGTTTGCAGTGAGGTCCAAGAAGTGAAGAAGTGGTAGGCAAAGGGCAGAAGGTAAGACCCTGACCTTGGATTACATTGCCATGATCCATCAGAGCAGATGTCACTGCTTCATGATGAGGACTGTGTGTTTGTGCTGGATGTGCTGAGGGTGAGTGAAGGCAGGGTCTTATTAGTCAAGCTGTTGGGTCTTTGAAGAGAAGAAAAGAGCGCACAGAGACCTGAGTCTCAGCCTTGTCCTTTCCTTCATGTCTTCCCACCCCACCTCCCGCTTTCCTCCGCACATCCCCGAGCCCCTGGCACTGCACAGTGAGATCCCAGGGACAGCCCTGGGACACTCTCCCACCTTAGCTGGGCGGGGTCAGGGGGGAGCATTTGGGCAGGCTGTGTGGGGCCAGATTGCCTGTGCCCTTCACTTCATTATTCACAAGGCTATTTCAGTCTTGCTTTGTTTTACTTACTGGGGCTATCAGTTACTTGGAGTAGCTTTTGGCAAACTCTCAGAACAGTTCCTGCGATTATCGTGGCTGGAAAAGACGCATTCCAGCCCAAGAGGTGGGTGTGAGACACTTGGAGGGAACTGCTGTTTCAGAGAGCTGTGTTTCTTGGGCATGAGCTTTCTCCAGTTGTGCACCAAGGCATGTCCCTGGCATTGCCCATGCCCCTGACCCTGATCCTCTCCCACCTCACCCCCACGCACCCTGCAGACTCTAGCTCAATGTGCTACTTTTTCAGGGAGCCCCACAAGCACAGCTGGCCATGCTGAAATCCTGCTGCTGGGCTGGGATTTGCAGACTGGCCACCCCAAAGCCCTCAGGAACCTCTGCTGAGGAGGGAAAAATGTGAAGCAAATGGTTCTGCCCAGCAGCTTGTAATCACAGAATTACAGAGCAGCTGGGCTTGGAAGCCACCTCAGGATATCATTCAGTCCAACCTCCCCTCCTAAAAGCAGGGTCAGCAAGAGCAGGTGGCTCAGGACCATGTCCAGTTGAGTTTTGAATACCCACAAGCATGGAGCCTCTGTAACCTCTCTGGGCAACTGTTCCAGTGCTTGACCACCCTATCTTTAAATGGAATTTCCTTATATTTCCATGGGTCCTTTCTTCTTGGCACCACTGAAAAGTCTCGCTTTGTCTCCTTTCTTCTTCCCATCTTTGCTCCCTGCTCAACCTCTCCCACGTGGCTTGGTTGACTCCCTGTTACCCCTTCCCTATCTTTATTTGATCACTTCCTTGCCACCTTTTATGCTGCATTTTGACCCACAATGTGGTTTTTAGCATGCTCTCTGGCAGTCCCACAGAGCAGTCCCTTGGTCATCTGAAGGAGTAACTCCTCATCTGCCGTTTCTCAAGGGAAGAAATTGGCCTGTTGGGTGATGGGGGAGGAGTGGGGTGGGAATCCTTTCCTTCTCATGTGAGGGTTTCAGCGAGCTGTGGCCACTCACCCTGTGATGTGCCCATCCCTTGCTTTGGAGGAAGGATGATGTCTGGCATGGCGTTTCACACAATAAGGCTTTTTTGCAGAGTGGGGGTTGTTTTCTCTGGCACACTTTCTCTTTCCTGAGAGCAGAAGGATGTCCATCCTCAACACCTAGAACACGTCTTCCTGACCATACCCACAGGCATTGTCTGTTTCTCTGTGAGCAAATGTACATCATAGATTTATTCTGCAGTGAGAAAGAAGACCTTCCATTGGGCAGCTCGCCTCTCGAGTCTGCAGTGGTTCTGCTGGGATGTGTGTTCTTTACCCATCAGGAAGAATATTTATTTTATGCTTTCCCTAGGCAGGAAACACATACAGCTAATGTGAGGAGAGCAATGTCCTACATAAAAAAATGTTGAAGGTAAATGCTGAAATGAGTTTCTTTCTCATAGCCCCTCTTTGTGGCTACTGAGGAAATAAAAGACAAACAAGACTGCATGGCCGAAGGGGAAAGAGACAATGGGACATCATCAACGGATTTTGTGCTGCTGGGAATACGTGATGTCCTCATGCTCCAGAACCTGCTCTTTCTCCTCTTGCTTATGATCTACTCAGTCACCATGGTTGGGAGCATCCTCATCGTTGTGCTGGTGGTGGCTGACCGGCATCTGCACACCCCCATGTACTTCTTCCTGGGCAATCTGTCCTCCTTGGAGACCTACTACAGCTCCACCATCCTGCCCCAGCTGCTGGCCAGCTTCCTGACTGGGGACAGCAGCATCTCTGCTCATGGCTGCATGGCTCAGTTCTACTTCTTTGCTTCCTTTTTAAGTACTGAGTGTTACCTGCTGGCAGCCATGTCCTACGATCGGTACTTGGCCATATGGCAGCCCTTGCTCTATGCAAACCTCATGACCTGGAAGGTCTCTCTACACCTGGCAGCTGCATCTTGGCTGGGAGGTTCACTGCTGCTGGTGGTAGTCACAGTCTTGTTATCCCAGTTGCAGTTCTGTGGCCCCAAGGCCATTGACCACTTCTTCTGTGATTTTACCCCATTGCTGGAGCTTGACTGCAGCGACACCAGAGCAATCACAATTGTTTCTTTCATATTTGGTATCCTCGATGTAGTTTTTCCCTTCCTGTTCACACTGGCCTCCTACATTTGCATCATAGGTGCCATCCTTAGGATCCCATCCAGCACTGGCAGGCAGAAGGCCTTCTCCACTTGCTCCTCTCACCTCACTCTCATCACCATTTTCTATGGCTCCCTTTTTGTTGTCTACATGCTGCCAAGAACAGCTCCCCTGAGACAGCACAACAAAGCGTTCTCCTTTTTCTACATCGTCCTCACACCCCTGGTCAATCCCCTCATCTACAGCCTACGAAACAGGGAGGTCAGGGAGGCCATCAGGAAGGCGCTCAGGAAAGCCCTGGCTTGCACCCGGAGCTCACGCTACCTTGGTGACACGGGCAAAAGACACTTCTAGCTCCTTTGAAATCTCTGAACACCAGCTGGCACTTCAGAAGTGCAAGCCACTGAGATCGCTTGTGGAGTTGCAAGGGCAAGAAAGCAAAAGGTCCTTGGAGGTAAATACCAGTGTTTAAAAAACAATGTTGAAAGTGTCATGGGTTTGCTTGTGCCTTGATAATAAACACCTTGGTGGTCTTATGTGTGGGAACTGTTGAAGTGTCAAGATTTTCTTTTCTAGAGGAGATAAGAATGTGTATTTGGCCTAATATGTGAATACTTTCTAAGGACCATCACGAGGGCATCTTTCTGACTTTCCCTTCCCAGGATGGGAACCATCTTCCCCTGTGATGCACATTTCAAGAGCATGAACCTCACATGTCAGCCACAAATGAAGGTCTACTGTCACCGTATTGCTAAGAAAAGCAGGCCATTTCTTAGGCATGTCTTTGGAATCGATTGGGGATGCATCAGCTGAGCAGCTGAGGAAGAAGCCTTTGCTTCTCCTGCTGCAAGGGGAGGTAGAGAGGCTGGAGTGGGGGGAGCAGTTCCTCTTTCTGAGACCTAAAACAAGATCATCACCTGGATCTCCCTTCCCCCCACTTTTTCCTCCCCTCTTCCCAGAGAAAATAGCAAGTCCCAACTCCAGCTGTGCTCCTCTGGCTCAGGCTCAAGCTCCTCTCTTCACCCTACGTCTTCTTGGACAGAGACTGGGACACCCACTGCCTTGCCCCAGCTCCTTCATCCTTGGGGGATCAGGCTTTCCACCTCAGCCCTCCTTCTCCACTGGCTGGGGCTGACTGCGATGGAGCTCATTTTCCTCCGAGCAGCCCTTAAGGTGCTGTGTTTTGGATTGGGGACCAAAACCGTGTTGATAACACACCAGTGTTTTAGCTACTGCTGAACAGTGTCTGCACAGCATCAAGACCATGTCTGTTTCTCACACTGCCCTTACAGTGAGTAGGCTGAGGGGGCACAAGAAGTTGGGAGGGGACACAGCCATGACAGCTGACCCAAACTGACCCATCAGGTCTTCTGTGCCATATGGCATCATGCTCAGCAATGAAAACAGAGATGAGGGGTGTTTTGGCTGGGTCCCCATCTGGGGACTGGTGGGGCACTAGTGTACTTGTGGGAAGTTGGTAGTGGTTGTAATTTCGTCACTATTTATTTTGGGTTTGGTTTTTTTTTTTGTTTTTTCCATCTTCTTTTTTCCTCTTTCCTTCACTTCTTAAGCTCTTTCTACCCTGACACATGACTTTCCTCACTTTTGCTCTTTCTATTCTCTGCCCCCATCGTGCTGGGGTGGGGAGTGAGTGAGGCACTGGTGGGAGGAAACCAAAAAGGAGGCTGCTTGGGGAGGAAGCAGAGAGGGCTGCCATGGGGACTGTTCTGGGGAGATGTTCTTGGAACCCCTAACGCACCCTGTCCACGCAGTGCCTGCACAGCAAGGCTGTGGGGCCATTGGGGCATCAGGACTTGGCTGGCCCAGCTGAGGTCTTCTCACCCCACAGTCCCCAGCTCTGTCACCCACAGGCACTACCACAGTCCCTCTGTGCTGGGCGGTGAGGTGTCTCTGTGTGCCCTTCTCTGAGCCCATGCCGATACCCACAGTGCCTGCCTCTGCTTTGAGCAGTCACCATAGCCAGATTGCATGGTCTCAGGAGATCCTGGCCAGGCTGTCCTTGGAGGTGGGCTGTGGTGCTCCTCAGCCCACAGCATGTACTGAGTGCCAGCCCAGGAATGCTTCTTGCAGAAGAACTGAGTCTGTGCTGGGGGCATGTGTGAGCCCTGCAGGATGTCCTCACGCCAGGGTTCATCTTGGTACAAAGGGGAACCATCGGATCCCAAAGTAATTTCTGCTGAGTGAGAGCTGTGAGGGCTGCACAAATGCTCACAGCTGTTTTAAAAGGCACAACTCTGATACTCTCTTCCACCACCGTTATGACCAAAGAACAAGCCACTTCCATACAGACACTCAGACCCAATGTGCCACAGCTCTTGCCAAAGTTCGTCTCTACTCCAAGCCCATTTCCACACAGCTTGTGCTAGAACAGGTCCTCTCGACCTTTTCTCAGCAAATTCAGAATATCTCCATTGGCTGACATCCCACAACCTCCCCCGGGCCCTTCCTCCCTTGATTGGCTCTGAGAGATTTCTCAAAAAACCCCTAAAAACCAGTTCTCTCAACCTCTGCTAGTACATAATGTGCTTCAAGTCAAAACCACCTTTCTGGCCTCTGCTGGATTATCCAAAGTTTATCAGGGGCTTCCTCGTGCTGGGGAGCCCCACACTAGACTTGGCAGTCCTGATGCGGTCCCCAAATAGAGGGGAAGCGTCACTTCCCTTTCCCTACTGCGTGTGATTTTGCGAATCCCGCCCCGGATGCGATTGGCGTTCCTCATCCCAAGGCCACATTGCTCCCTCCCATCCCACTTGCCTAGGGGGTTCTTGTCTTTCACCCAGACTCCCAGGTTTTTTTCTGCAGTGCTGCCTTCCAGCCAGTCAGCCCCAGCCTGGCCTGTTGCACGGAGCTGTCCCAGCACAGCGACAAGATGAACGTGACGTTTGTCTTCCTTCAACTTTGTGCAGGTTACAGGCAGCCCATTTTCACAAAGTTGTCAAGGACTACGACATCCACCTTTTTCCTCATTCAAAGGGCCCATCATGTCATTTTTCAAAGTATTCAGGTTAGTCAGGCACAATTTGCCCTCACTGAGTTCATGCTGGCAGTTCTCAATCGCCTTCTTGGCCTTCAGGTTGTTTGGAAATGGCTTCCTGGAGGATTTGCAACATCACCTTCCCAGGGACAGACCTCAAGATGACCAGCCTGTAGTTCCCTGACCTTCCTTTTTGCTCTTCATGAAGATGGGTGGGATGTTTGCCTTTTCCCAAGCATCAGGAAAATCCCTGGCTGTCATGGCTTTCCCAGAATGACAGAAGCAGACACACAATGACTTGAGACAGCACCCCCTGAACCCTTGGCTGCAACTCTTCACCTCGTGTATGAGTGAGAGTCGGTTATGACCAATCAGCTCACTGATATTCTCTCCACATGCTCTTGGTCACTAGGCACTCTGCCCCACTGAGTAGTGAGCCCACAATTTTCTTGGCTTTCCTTGGGCTTCCAGCACTCTTACCTTCTTGCTACCCTCTGCATCACCCAAGCAGTGCCCAGCCTGGGGGAAGCTCTGCCCTGGGTATGAGGAGGGTGAAGGGACAAGGAGCAGGGAAGGCTGGAAGAAGACAGAGCAGCTCTGCAAAAGGCCAAGGGGGAACACATTGCTGAAGCTGGGGCTCCTACCTGTGGGTTGTCAGTCGAAGTCTCTCTCAGCTCAGCTACTTCTGCCCTGCGCCAGGAGCCCTTGTCCTGGTGCCAGTCCTGCCTCAGTGAAGACTGGAGCACAAGAGGTGTGCTCCTCAGGGACGTCCCTGTGACCAGTCCCAGCCCAACCCCACAGAGGGGGGCTGCCCTCTCCCTGACCAGGCCGGCCAGCCTGGCAGTGCCAAGAGCCCATCCCCTGCCACCCCACTGCAACCTGCTCCTGGAAGGCTTGCTCAGAGCCCTCCAAGGGAGCTGGAGCTGCCTCGGGCTCAGGGGAAGGCTGGTGGCTGGAGGGTGGGACATGGGCAGAGCACAGCAGTGCTGGGAGCTGGGGCACCAACAGGGAAAGGTGGGTGCCACCCATGCCCTGGGCTGCACACAGGGGCACTGGGCAGCTGCTGCCTCTGGAGTTGGCCAGGCTACCAAATCGGGGCAGATGCCATCTTGAGGGTAGGAGCCCTGGGATTTTCTTGGACTTGCAGTGCAAACGTGCCTGTGGGGAGGGCAAGTGGGCAGGCTCAGGCCCAGGCAACTGCAGTGGCAGGGGTGAAAAAGAAAGTGTGCTGGCCTCCTGCCATGGCTGATCACCTTTAGCCATAAAAGCCTGGAGGGTTCTTGTCTTTCAATGTGGCTCTCCTTGAAGATCACAGAATCACAGAATCACAGAATCACTAAGGTTGGAAAAGACCTGTAAGATCATCAAGTCCAAACAAAAAAAGAAAAAAAAACCAAAAACCCACAACACACCAAAAACCAACCCACCCAACACCACACAACACCATGCCCATCAAGCCACATCCCACAATGCCACATCCACACGCTCCTTGAATACCTCCAGGGAGGGTGACTCTACCACCTCCCTGGGCAGCCTATTCCAATATTTCACTACTCTCTCAGTAAAGAACTTTTTCCTAATATCTAGCCTGAACCTCCCCTGGCGCAACTTGAGGCCATTTCCTCTAGTCCTGTCACTAGTCACTCCTTTCAGGTAGTTGTAGAGAGCGATAAGGTCTCCCCTCAGCCTCCTCTTCTCCAGGCTAAACAACCCCAGCTCCCTCAGCCGCTCCTCATAAGACTTGTGTTCCAGACCCCTCACCAGCTTCGTCGCCCTTCTCTGGACACGCTCCAGCACCTCAACGTCTTTCTTGTAGTGAGGGGCCCAAAACTGAACACAGTATTCGAGGTGCGGCAATTGAAGCAGTTGTCCGAGGGCCCTTTGTCCTGCAGGGCAGTTTCCCATGAAATGCAGCTTAGGAGCTTCCTCAACAAGACAAGAATTTTTATCCTGAACTCCAAGGCTCTGATGCTGGCATTTGTCTTGCACTCCTCTCTTGGGAATTTAAACCCCACCATCTGCTGTTCACTGCAGCCACCTGACACCGACCCTCTTTGGAAGAGCTCACGTACTCATGGTTCCAAGTGCTTATGGCTCTGCCTCAAATATTGGCTCCAGAAGGTCACGACAGGCCACCTCAAGCCTCTCATGTAGCTGGGCCCATTTCTGGAAGAAAAGAGAAGTGGCAGGATTTGACAGTCCTCTTCCCAATGCTGAGGCAGGCCTGTATTCACCACGCATTTGCGCGTGGTGGCAAAATTAGCTCTTTCTGTTAGAAGTATCCTCAGCTGGATGAGAAGGAAGGAGAAGGTAGAAGTAAACTGAAGGAGTCTGCAGATGGTATGCACATAGTCTGTACTTTTCAATGAATGCGGGTCCTGTATGACCTGATTCCCAGTTCCTAAGTCAGTTTGGTATTTTTGAACATAGGTCTTTTTCTGTTCCTTTCGACTGAATTGTTCAAACTCACATTTTTGCTTTTGATTTCAGAGAAGAAACATTTAGTTTTATTTCACAAGAAAGCAACAAGAACAACAACAACCACCATTTTTCATGTTCCTGGAACAGACAGAAGAGTGTTTGGTTCTGCTCATACGGAAATTCCATCCAGCATTTAATAAACAGGTTTGTTGTTTGACTGATTCCTTGGCAGGAGGAGAAGTACAGGGACATACCCTGCACTGATTTTGAGCTGGTGAACTCGTTGACCTCATAGGTCCAATGTTAAATTGCTTCTGTTAGTAGCAAAGAGTCATAGGCCATATGGGCAGGATACTTAAATGGGATGCTTGCTTATTTCAATTGTCTAACCTGCTCTTGGGTGGTTCCTGTGATCACAGCAGTATTTTGATAAAATAATTGGGTCGAACTGGCAGAGATCTGGATCTCTGTCTTCAGAAAGACCTGCTGTGATCCTTCAGCAGGACAGCAGCACCCTGCACTCTCAAGTGCTCATCTGTGCAACAAAGGATGTTGCAGATTGTCTTTCTTGTGAAGACTGGCTCCTTGCAAGCGTTTTTGCCAAGTAGGCAAGTTCTTATGGGCTGTACTGCCCTCTGCATCTGTCACGCACATCGCCTTCAGCCAGTTGCATCGTTCTTGTCAGGGTGGCTTCTGCATCCGTGCCCTTCTGCTGCCTGCTGGCAGGAGCCTGCTGCAAGTTTTGGAAAGCACCAAATGCTGCTTTTTGTCGCTCCTGTCACCAAACTTGATCCTGAATTTGAAAAGGGAGGAGTGGTAGTGACCATGTGAGGCACGTAGATCTAGGTCAACCTCACTGCTCGTTGTGAAGTTCCTGTGAGGTTCAGTGTGATTGAGGATTAGCTGGCTTAGTGTTACAGTGGTACTTCCCACCTTCATCATCACTTGCATTAAACTAGCATTTCTTTTTCTTACCTGTGCTGTCCCACCTCTACTGAAGTTGTTGTCGTGTTAGAGGAACCATGACTCCTCATGAGTGTCGCGTTGAAGGGCAAGGCAATTTGGCAGAAAATAAACCCCCTTGCGTTCCAGCTTGTCCTCAGATATCAGAGGGCTGGGGGCGGCTAGGCTTAGATTCTGAGTGATGCCCAATTTTTCTGTGCTACAAGTCCGGTCGCGTTCAATGTATTGAACTCTCACGATTACGGATACACTCGTAACACCGCCAGGATGTTACAAGCCCGGTCGCGTTCAATGTATTGAACTCTCACGATTACAGATACACTCGTAACACCATACACTTTCAGTCTAGACACGTTCCATGAACTAGCACGGCCACCCTTAAGGGATTTGGTGGCATTCAATGAGAACTCTCACGGCTAGATTAGTGAATAGTGCAGTTCATTGAAGCAACAGATACACAAGTTCTTTTGGATTGCCGGTGATAGAATTACTACTTGCAAAGCATGTGCAAATACCAAGAACATGAGTAATATAGCCTGGCGACAAACGCGTTAAGTTATATAGCAACTCTGTAGAGATTTCTAAGTTTCCCGGGGAAGCACTCGGTATAACCAATGTTCGAATCTTACCCAAAAGCATCCCTGTGGGGGGAAAGAGAGGCTCAGCCCATCGACTGATCCCAGGTGTCAAAGGTGCGATGGTATCTTCCCTGGCATCCCTCCTCTCTTAAGCCATTTTTATATTATTTGTCCTTACAGATGGAGCTTGAGTGACTCTAGTCATATATACCTCTCTTGCAATTGGTGTAAAAGTTTCTCGTCTACTTTTAAAGGTATAGACTAAGAAAAATGCCGAGCGCAAGCTCAGTGAGGGGTGGTCGCACCTTGAAGGTGGGTAGTTTTGGGATGGAGGTGTGTTTTCTGGTATTATAATGAGATTATAATGAGCAAAGTTCACCCAAAGGATAGTATTTCGTCAAAAAATGTCAGACTGTTGGCTCAGGGTGGTAAATATGCAGTTTGGGGTAGTAAATATGCAGCTTGTCAGTTCCACAGTACCTTCCAGTTCCTGTCTTATCACAGAGCCTGGTGGCGGTGTCTCCACTCCACTCCACCCTCCGTGTAGTTTCTCTTAGAGTCAGCGCACCAAGCTCCCCTGGTGTTGCCAACATCTAAGGTTGCCTAGGGAACTTCTGTGGGATGGATTCCTTGCATATTCGCCACATTCCACCCTGAAGATTTCTTCAGTGCTGTACCTTTAATATAAAATTAATTCCTAAATTACCTCCAGCACTTATTCCACAATGAGCTATCTGCACACATGCCTTAAATGCTGATGTGCTGGAGCTTCAGTGCACAGG
This sequence comes from Gavia stellata, assembly GCF_030936135.1. Lineage (NCBI taxonomy): Eukaryota > Metazoa > Chordata > Aves > Gaviiformes > Gaviidae > Gavia > Gavia stellata. Next base: position 60,292 of record NW_026776725.1, on the reverse strand, counting down.
GCCCTTGAGACACTTGGGGATTGGGCCAGCAGAAACCTCGTCAAGTTTTACAAGGAGAAGGGGCAAAGTGGGAGGGGACTGGAGTCTGAGGAGAAGGCCTTGGTCATTATGAGGGATGCCATATGAGCCACTGGGAAAGGCTCACCATGAATATAGGCAGCTCCTGCATACGGAGCTGCGTTGTAGCATGACCACCTAACACAGGGAGTTATCATCCCCCTTGACCCAGCACTGGCGTGGCCACCCCTGTAACAGCCTGTGGGGCTTTCCATTCTGAAGAGTGGGAAGGAACAGGAGAGTGTCCGGAGGATGTCTTCAAAGGTGGGTTTAAGGGGCATGAAGCACATGACTTGTGTGGAGAGGCTGAAGGACCTGGGCTTCCCTGTCCTGATGATGTGGAGGCTCGTGCAGGAGTAAGAGAGTAGCCTGAAATTAGGAGTTTCAGGTGGTTTCAGTGTGTTTTCAGAGATGATGGAGCTTTCCTTTGCAGTGGGAAACCACATGAGAAAGGAAAATCCAGACAAAGTGCAGCTAGGGAGGTTGAGGCTGGACAGGAAGAGAAAGAGATGTGCCTTGAAGGGTAGTGCTGTGGTGCCAGAGGTCACGCAGAGGGAGCCTGGATCAGCGCAATGCTTTGTGCTTCAAGGAATGGGCAGGGAGGAAGGAGACATATCAACAAAAGCAGGGAGAGTCCATGGTGGGTGCAAGGTGACGACCTAAGTTTGGTGTCCACAGCCTGCAGGTCTTTGTCCCCTTGGCTATGGCAGCTGGCTCTGCTACAAGGGCCTGACAGGAGACATGTTAGTCTCATGGAACTGGGGCCTCCTTACTTCCTTGCACCCCCCAGGGAGGCTGGGAGGTGTGGTACCGCTGTCCTTCTCTCAGCATTGCCCACCCCACATCACACTGCTCCAGGAAGAGCCCTGAGCTTTTTGGTGAGGGACAGGGTCCCCCCTCCCAGGGCTGACTGCTTGCCGTGATAAAATAGATGAAGATTTACTCAGTGTCAGATCGCCCTGCACAGTGCATTTGCCTACCTGTCATCACAGCCTCCGAACAAATCCATGGGGAGGCTTGGTCTGTAATGGCCCTCAGAGGGGCCAATTAATGCTCCAAGACTCTTTGGCTTTTGCTTCTGACTTTAACCCCTTGAGAGCTTGTTCAGTCTCCTCTCAGTATCTGAGGCTCATGGACTCAGCACCAAATACCCCATGGGGCTCGTTAAAGTGCAGAAAGCCCTAAGGAGGCACATCTCTTCCATAATTTTCTTCAGGGCTTCCAGACTTGTACAGCTAATTGGAAAGGTCTCAGGAGTCTCCTTAAAGTGGAAGATTTCAATCAGAACTCAATAAAAAAGCAGGGTGGGCTTTTTTTTACTTTTAAAGGTTTATAAATTGTTTTTTCATTTAACAGAAGAAGTGATAGCAGCTTTCTCTAATTGATATTGATGCAGAAGGTTTCCTAAGGAGGTCTGGAGAGGTAGCAGCAGCCATCTCCTTGAGGTCCCCCACTGTATGGGCACCTTTCCTCCCCACCTTCCTAGCCCTACCATTTCTCTCAGGGGCCGCCTAGCACTTGCATTCTTTTCCTACATCAGACTTCCACACTCAAGTCTTCAGCTGAGTGTTACAGCTCCTTTGCACCAATTCCCACCCAATTTACCTTGAGACTTGCCTGTAAATTGACACAGGATTCTTATTAATTTTGAACAAACAGATGTAAAGTGTGAAAAAAATAAATGAAATATGAAATATGTTTGGCAGACAGATAAGAAATGATAAATATACACACAATTAGTGAGTTGGCTAAAGGGACAGTCTGGCAGATTCAATCAACTTTTCCTTATTCTTGGCCAAATTTCCATCCCAGAGCCTTGTCAACAACTCAGGTCTCTAGTGACGTCCCTGCCCATCCACCTGTGGTCACATTCACCTGGCTGCCTGTGCCTCCTGATCCCATGCCCACCTCTAGCAAATGAAGTTGGGGTGTTGTGTGGGAACATTTTACAGTCAACAGTTAGGACTGAGAAAGAAATGAACCTGTGTGGCACCAGGTGCTTGTTAACATCATCACACTTAGCAAAAGCCTGCCTGGAAGATGGTCTCTCCTGGAAGTTCCTCTGCAAGCATGCCGAAATTGAGATGCAAGACTAAAATCCTTACAGTTGCTGCACACTAACAAGCTCCCAGGGGAAAGTCACTGAGAGCGGAGGGCGATGGCAGGAATCAAGAGCCCTGGAGGTATAGTAGGGCCTGCCGTGGGCTGTGGTGATGAAGCTGCTTCAGGAAATTGAAGCGTGCCTCCCTGGGGTCTGATTAGAGCAGAAAATCAGAGGCAGGGATTTCAGGATGACAAAGAAAGGAGACAGAGGTGTCCTGTGTCAGGTAGCCCCTTGGATGTGCCCTGTCAAGCCAAGGGGCCCCGTGCTCATCCCCAGCCCATCACAATGATAATGCTTTTGGTCTTCAGCAGATGAGGTTTCCCTCTGGTCTCCACAAGGGCCGATACACGCAGAGTGCCCACCCACTCTTGCCCCTCAGATGTGGCACTGCGCAGCTCACCTTAAGCCTTTGCCTGTACCCTAACCCTAGTACCTAAGCTGGAGCTCTCATCTTTAGCCCTTCCCTGAACGCGAATGCCAAAGCAGAAACACTCAGCACATGCCTGCAGCCTAAACCCAAACCCAACTCCCTAGCCCAGTCACCAACTCAGAGAAACGTATTGGAGAGGCCAAGATTAGTGGCAGCCTGGGCTGCAGGGATCATACCCTGGTGGAATTCATGATCTGAAGGGATATATGCCAGGGGGAAAGTATAGTCAAGACCCTAAACCTTGGGAAAGGATCATTCAGTTAAGTAACTGGTAAATGGGACCCATGCTCTCCTCTTGAAGGTCAACAAGCCCAAGTGCAAGGCCCTGCACCTGGGTCGGGGCAAAGCCCAGCATCAATACAAACTCGTTGATGACTGGATTGAGAGCAACCTGTGGAGAAGGACCTGGGCACATTGGTGCATGAAAAATTAAGCATGAGCTGGCAATGTGCACTTTCAGCTCAGAAAGCCAATCATACCCTGGACTGCATCAAAAGAAGCGTGGCCAGCAGGTGGAGGAGGGGATTCTCTCTCTCTACTCCAATCTCATACTACTTCATGTGAAACACTGTGTCTGATTCTAGGGGCCCCAGCACAATAAAGACATGGACCTGTTGGAGCAAGTCAAGAGAAGCATCACGAAAAATTTTTTGAGAGCTGGAAGACCTCTCCTATGAAGAAAAGCTGCGAGCATTAGAATCCACAGAATCACAGAATCACTAAGGTTGGAAAATACCTGTGAGATACAACCATCAATGCAACACCACCATTCCCATTAAACCATGTCCCACAATGCCTCATCCACACGTTCCTTGAACAGCGCCGGTGATGGTGACTCTACCACCTCCCTGGGCAGCCTGTTCCAATGTTTCACCACTCTCTCAGTAAAGACATTTTTCCTAATATCGAGCCTAAACCTTCCCTGGCGCAACTTGAGGCCATTTCCTCTTGTCCTGTCGCTACTCACTTGGGAGAAGAGACCAGCACCCACCTCTCTGCAACCTCCTTTCAGGTAGTTGTAGAGAGCGATGAGGTGTCCCCTCAGCCTCCTCTTCTCCACACTGAACAACCCCACTTCCCTCAGCCGCTCCTCATAAGACTTGTGCTCCAGACCCCTCACCAGTTTCGTTGCCCTTCTCTGGATACACTCCAGCACCTCAATGTCCTTCTTGTAGTGAGGGGCCCAAAACTGAACACAGCATTTGAGGTGTGGCCTCACCAGCGCCGAGTACAGGGGCATGATCACCTCCCTACTCCTGCTGGCCGCACTGTTTCTGATACAAGCCAGGATGCCGTTGGCCTTCTTGGCCACCTGGGCACACTGCTGGCTCATCTTCAGCCGGCTGTCAATCAGCACCCCCAGGTCCTTTTCCGCCGCAGCTTTCCAGACACTCATCCCCAAACCTGTAGCATTGCATGGCATTGTTGTGACCCAAGTGCAGGACCCGGCACTTGGCCTTGTTGAACTTCATACAATTGGCCTTGGCCCATTCATCCACCCTGTCCAGATCCCTCTGCGGAGCTTTTCTACCCTCAACCAGATCAACAAACCCACCCAACTTGGTGTTGTCTCCAGGCTTGGTGATGGAGCACTCAATCCCCTCATCCAGATCATCAATAAAGATATTAAACAAGACCGGCCCCAAAACTGAGCCCTGGGGGACTCTGCTTGTGACTGGCCGCCAACTGGATTTCACTCCGTTCACCATGACTCCCTAGGCTCGGCTGTCCAGCCAGTTTTTTACCCAGCAAAGAGTACACCTGCGTAAGCCATGAGCTGCCAGCATGTCCAGGAGACTACTATGGGAGAAAATACCGAAGGCTTTACTGAAGTCCAGGAATTATTCAGCCTGAAGACAAAAAGGCTCCAAGGAGGCCTGCTTGCAGCCTTTCAATATATGAAGGAGGCTTATAAGACAGAGAGATATTTTAGCAGGGCCAGTAATGACAGGACAAGGGACCACAGTTTTAAACTGAAAAAGGGCAGACATTTTTCAGAATGAGAGTGGTGAGACACTGGAAGAAGTTGCCCAGAGAAGTTGTGGATGCCCCATCACTGGCAGTGCTCAAGGTCATTTTGGACGGGACTTTGAGCAACCCGATCTAGTTGAAGATGTCCCTGGAAAGAAGGGATTGGACTAGGTGATCTTTAAAGGTCCCTTCAAATGCAAGCCATTCTGTGATACTATGATTGCAGATGAGTCAAGGGGGACGATAACTCCCCTTGTCTGGGTGGCCACGCTCCTCCTAACACTGCCCCGTATGCAGCTGGCCTTATTCATGATGAGCCTTTCCGAGTGGCTCATATGGCATCCCTCATAATGCCCAGGCCCTTCTGGTCAGAGTCCAGGCCGTCCAGTCCCACTTTGCCCCCTCACCCCTTCTCCTTGTAAAACTTGAGGAGGTTTCTGTTGGCCAAATCCCCAGGTGTCTCAAAGTCCCTGTGCACCGAAGCTCCAGCACATCAGCATGTAAAGTACATGGGCAGACACCTCATACTGAGTCATGGTTCCTCTAACACAACAAATTGAGCAGATGTAGGATAGTACAGGTAAGAAAAAGGGGTTACTAGTGTAATGGAAGGGATGATGAATGGAACTTCCACTGTAACAATCATGTCAGAAAAACCATGGCAAGAACGAAGCATCAGAATGCAGGGACAATGAGGACACCACCCCACCAACGAGTAGGCTGGGGGTGCACAAGAAGTTGGGAGGCGACACAGCTGGGACAGCTAATCCCAACTGACCAAAGGGATATTCCATACCAGATGACGTCATGCTCAGCAATTAAAGCTGGGGGAAGAAGAAGGAAAGGGGGGACATTCGGAGTAATGGCGTTTGTCTTCCCAAGTAACCGCTACGCGTGATAGAGCCCTGCTTCCCTGCAGATAGCTGAACACCTGCCTGCCGACGGGAAGTGGTGAATGAATTCCTTCTTTTGCTTTGCTTCTCCGCGCGGTGTTTTTTTGCTCTACCTATTAAACTGTCTTTATCTCAGCCCACGAGTTTTCTCACTTTTACTCTTCTGGTTCTCTCCCCCACCCCACCTGGGGGGAGTGAGTGAGCGGCTGTGTGGTACTTAGTTGCCAGCTGGGCTTAAACCACGAGAGTCCTTTTTGGCGCCCAACGTGGGGCTCGAAGGGTTTGAGATAATTACAGATTCAACAGAACTTCTATCTGTTAAAAGTTATAGGTCAACATTAGTCTATTTAATCTGCACCATGATCTTTTTTTTGCTGTATCTGTTAAAGATTGGCCTGCGCTTTTTCAGTATGCTGTGCTCTGCAGTAATTAGTGATGTTTTGCCCGGAAGATTTGTTTTTAAAACACTGACCTTGAGCTGGGTAATCTGGTGTTTGGTCTCTGTGCTGAAGCCATTACTGTACTTTGGGTACCATCTCATGGAGATACGTAACAATTACGCTCCTTCTTCTGAGAGTTTTTTTGTGGAGGAAATACAGATCAGCACCCTTTCTTCCTTCTTCTGTGATGTCTCCCTCATGACAATGACCTCTCAGTACCTTGAACATCCTTGGGCAGTTAATATACTTCTATTGATATTCCTTAGACATATTGCTTCAGTTTTCTCTAAGGTCAACAAGCAATTTAGGAATATGACCCAGGTTCCACGAGAGTATGGTCATGGGTGGCACAGCATATGGGAGAATATGGGCAGGTATCTAGAGAACTTCTCACCTCCAATGATCTGGACTTTCACCCCTGAACAACTACAGGATCCTGATGAAGTGGTAGAATGTTTGAAAAAAAAATGCCATGGCTACTCCAGAGAGGCACAACTTACTGCGCTGTGCTGGGCCCTGGCCAGCATCTACCAAACACTGCTTGATACTATGCAGCACCCTCAGGGAGAAGAGAGAGGAAATAAATCAGGCACTGTATCCGTCGCCCCTATAACTAAAAAGAAACAGTGGAAGCGGAAATCAGCTCATTTAGTAAGGGATGAAGAACCTTCTCCTAAGAGGGAGAAAGAATCAGAAGAGGCAGCCTGTTCTGCAGCAGAGCAGCCACAAGAACAGGAGGAAAAGACTGAGATAATCAATGAGATGGAAACCACCCACTCCCTATCCCCAAGTGAGCTGCGAGATATGCAAAAAGATTTTAGTCATCAACCAGGTGAGCTAATTCTCAGCTGGTTGCTTCGATGCTGGGATATTGGGGCCAGTAGTCAGGAATTAGAGGGTAAGGAAGCCCGGCAGCTGGGATCCCTTGCTAAGGACAAGGCCATTGACAAAGGGATTGGAAAAAAGGCAGGAGTCCTCAGTCTTTGGCAGCGACTCCTGTCAAGTGTGAAGGACAGGTATCCCTTCAAGGAAGAACTCACAAATTCTCGAAGGAAATGGACCAACACTGAGGGGGGCATCCAGTATCTGAGGGAATTAGCCGTGTTGGAGATGATCTATAATGACCAGGCATGCAAAGACCCGGATGAAATCCAATGCACACGGTCCATGTGGCGAAAGTTTGTACGAAATGCAGCGACATCATACACCCACACCCTGGCGATAATGTACTGGACAGACAGTGAGGCACCAACTATAGATGAACTGGCCAGACAACTCCGAGAATGCGAAGATAACCTTGCTCCCTCCATGTGTGCTTGTGTCTCGGCTGTGGACAGACACAGACTGACTCAAAACATGTTTGAGCAAGCTGAGAAGGGTAGGTTTTCCTCATCCACTCCAATCAAGGTCTCAGCTATTAAGAGTCAGCTTTTTCCTGTTCAAGCGAAAGGGTACCGGTGGCACACACCACGTGCAACCCTGTGGTTCTTCCTGCGTGACCAGGGGGAGGACATGAGGAAGTGGGATGGTCAACCTACCCGGAGACTAGAAGCTCGGGTGCAGGAACTACAAGGGAAAACGAACAGCCAAAAGGCATCCATCCAGGAAAATTACCGCTCCAGTGTCTGTTGGGCAGAGTAGAAGGGCTTACTGTACTTTTGATCCTGATGAAGGGACCTCTGTTACGCACTTACAGAAACCAAGTAATGAAGACTCAGACCAGGAGTAGAGGGGGCCCTGCCTTCGGTCAGGCGGAGGAAAGGGACAATCGAGTTTACTGGACTGTGGATTCGGTGGCCTGGCACATCAGCCCCACAGGAGTATAAAGCTCTAGTGGACACCGGTGCACAGTGTACTCTAATTCCATCAGATTACAAGGGGGCGGAATCCATCTGTATTTCTGGAGTGACAGGGGGATCCCAAGAACTGTCTGTGTTGGAGGCTGAAGTAAGCCTGACTGGGAATGAGTGGCAAAAGCACCCTATTGTGACTGGTCCAGAGGCTCCATGCATCCTTGGCATAGACTATCTCAGGAGAGGGTACTTCAGAGACGCAAAAGGGTACCGGTGGGCTTTTGGTATAGCTGCTTTGAATACGGAGGAAATTAAACAGCTGTCTAGCTTGCCTGGTCTCTCAGAGGATCCTTCTGTGGTGGGGTTGCTGCAAGTTAAAGAACAGCAGGTGCCAATTGCTACCATGACAGTGCACCGGCGACAATATCGCACCAATCGAGACTCCCTGGTTCCCATCCACAACTTGATCTGTCAACTGGAAAGTCAAGGAGTAATCAGTAAGACTCATTCACCCTTTAATAGTCCCATATGGCCCGTGCAAAAATCTAACGGAGAGTGGCGGTTAACAGTGGACTATCGAGGCCTGAACGAAGTCACACCGCTGCTGAGTGCTGCCGTACCAGACATGCTAGAACTTCAATATGAACTGGAGTCAAAGGCTGCCAAATGGTATGCAACAATAGATATCGCCAATGTGTTTTTTCTCGATCCCTCTGGCAGCAGAGTGCAGGCCACAGTTTGCTTTCACATGGAGGGGTATTCAGTACACCTGGAATCGACTGCCCCAGGGGTGGAAACATAGTCCTGCCATTTGTCATGGGTTGATACAGACTGCACTGGAACAAGGTGAAGCTCCCGAACACCTGCAGTATATTAATGACATCATTGTGTGGAGCAACAGAGTGGAGGAAGTGTTTGAGAAGGGCAGAAGAATAATCCAGATTCTCCTGAAAGCTGGTTTTGCTATAAAACAAAGTAAGGTCAAAGGGCCTGCACAGGAAATTCAGTTTTTAGGAATAAAATGGCAGGATGGGCGTCGTCATATCCCAATGGATGTGATCAATAAAATAACAGCCATGTCTCCACCAACTAACAAAAAGGAAACACAAGCTTTCTTAGGTGTTGTGGGTTTCTGGAGAATGCATATTCCAGGTTAAAGTCTGATCATAAGCCCTCTCTATCGAGTGACCCGGAAGAAGAACAACTTTGAATGGGGCCCTGAACAGCAGCAAGCCTTTGAACAAATTAAATGGGAGATAGTTCGTGCAGTAGCACTTGGGCCAGGACAAGATGTGAAAAATGTGCTTTACACCTCAGCTGGGGATAATGGACCCACCTGGAGCCTCTGGCAGAAAGCACCTGGAGAGACTCGAGGTCGACCTCTAGGGTTTTGGAGCCGGGGATATAGGGGATCTGAAGCCCGTTACACTCCAACTGAAAAAGAAATATTAGCAGCATATGAAGGAATTCGAGCTGCTTCGGAAGTAGTTGGTACTGAAGCACAGCTCCTTTTGGCCCCTCAATTGCCTGTGCTGGGGTGAATGTTCAAAGGGAAGATCCCCTCTACGCATCACACAACTGATGCTACATGGAGTAAGTGGGTCGCACTGACAATGCAACGGACTCGGATGGGAAACCCCGACCGCCCAGGAATCCTGGAAGTGATCATGGACTGGCCAGAGGGCTGAAACTTCGGAGTGTCACCAGAGGAGGTGACTCGTGCTGAAGAGGCCCCTCTGTATAATGAATTATCAGAGACTGAGAAGAAATATGGCCTGTTTACAGATGGATCCTGTCGTATTGTGGGAAAACATCGAAGGTGGAAAGCTGCTGTGTGGAGTCCTACGCGACAAGTTGCAGAAACTGCTGAAGGACAAGGTGAATCAAGTCAGTTTGCAGAGGTGAAAGCCATTCAGCTCGCTTTAGATATTGCTGAATGAGGGAAATGGCCAGTACTTTATCTCTATACAGACTCATGGATGGTGGCAAATGCCCTGTGGGGGTGGCTACAGCAATGGAAGCAGAGCAACTGGCAGCGCAGAGGTAAGGCCATCTGGGCTGCTGAATTATGGCAAGATATTGCTGCTCGGGTAGAGAACCTGGTTGTAAAAGTACGTCATGTAGATGCTCACATACCCAAGAGTCGTGCCACTGAAGAACATCAAAACAAGGCGCGGTAGGACCAAGCTGCTAGAATTGAAGTGGGTCAGGTGGATCTGGATTGGGAACATGAGGGTGAGCTATTTATAGCTCGATGGGCCCATGACACATCAGGACATTTAGGAAGGGATGCAACATACAAATGGGCTCGTGATCGAGGGGTGGACTTGACCATTGATGCCATTGCACAGGTTATCCATGAATGTGAAACATGTGCCATTATCAAACAAGCTAAGCGACTGAAGCCTTTTTGGTATAGAGGACGATGGCTGAAATATCAATACGGGGAAGCCTGGCAGGTTGATTATATCACACTACCACGAACCCGCCACGGGAAGCAGCATGTGCTTACAATGGTGGAAGCAACTACCGGATGGATGGAAACATACCCCGTGACCCATGCCACTGCCCGGAACACTATCTTGGGCCTTGAAAAGCAAATTTTATGGCGACACGGCACCCCTGAAAGAATTGAATCCGACAACGGGACTCATTTCCGAAACAACCTCATTAACACCTGGGCCAAGGAGCATGGCATTGACTGGGTGTATCACATCCCCTACCATGCACCAGCCTCCGGGAAAATTGAACGATACAATGCACTGTTAAAAACTACACTGAAAGCAATGGGTGCTGGGACATTCAAGCATTGGGATACACATTTAGCAGAAGCCACTTGGCTAGTTAACACTAGAGGCTCTGCCAGTCGACCTGGCCCTGCCCAATCAAAACCCCTGCGCACTGTGGAAGGATATAAGATTCCCGTAGTACATATAAGGAACTTGCTGGGAAAAACAGTCTGGGTTATCCCTTCCTCAGGAAAAGGTAAACCTATTCGCGGGGTTGTTTTTGCTCAGGGACCTGGGTGCACTTGGTGGGTAATGCAGAAGAATGGGGAAGTCCAGTGTGTACCTCAAGGTGATTTAATTCTGGGTGAAACTAATCCATAATTTGAGTTATATGTTACAGGAATTACTATAGCAGGAACCACCTGAACCAAAGGAGGACAAGCCTTACAAGAAGCAGTGCAAGTGCAGCAGTGACCCAACCTGAGCTAGCTGTGGTGCCCAGTAACTCCATGCAATACAACACCTCTTCTCTCCTGAGTGACCACCATAACAGATGGAGCCCAAAGTCATGGACTACATGAACTCAATGAACATTTGTGGACATTTTACAAATATTTCACAGGGGTGGTCCATAGACTAAGGGAATGATATCTGTGTACTATATCAAAGGATGGGAAGGGCGATGGTAGGGAATGAGAACGTTTTGGATAGTGTGAGACCTGAGCATGATGTAAATGGTATGGAATAAGGGGTGGAGAATGTGCTGGTTTTGGCTGGGATGGAGTTAACTTTCTTCATAGCAGCTAGTATGGGGCTGTGTTTTGGATTGTATGGGGCTGTGTTTTGGATTTGGGCTGGAAACAATGTTGATAAAGCAGGAATGTTTTAGTTACTGCTGAGCAGGGCTCACACAGCACCAAGGCCTTTTCTGCTCCTCACCCCACTCCACCGGTGAGTGGGCTGGGGGTGCACGGGAAGTTGGGAGGGGACACAGCCGGGACAGCTAATCCCAACTGACCAAAGGGATATTCCATACCAGATGACGTCATGCTCAGCAATTAAAGCTGGGGGAAGAAGAAGGAAGGGGGGGGACATTCGGAGTAATGGCGTTTGTCTTCCCAAGCAACCGCTACGCGTGATAGAGCCCTGCTTCCCTGCAGATAGCTGAACACCTGCCTGCCGATGGGAAGTGGTGAATGAATTCCTTCTTTTGCTTTGCTTCTCCGCGCGGTGTTTTTTTGCTCTACCTATTAAACTGTCTTTATCTCAGCCCACGAGTTTTCTCACTTTTACTCTTCTGGTTCTCTCCCCCACCCCACCTGGGGGGAGTGAGTGAGCGGCTGTGTGGTGCTTAGTTGCCAGCTGGGCTTAAACCACGACCCGAGTAGCAATATCTTGCCATAATTCAGCAGCCCAGATGGCCTTACCTCTGCGCTGCCAGTTGCTCTGCTTCCATTGCTGTAGCCACCCCCACAGAGCATTTGCCACCATCCATGAGTCCGTATAGAGATAAAGTACTGGCCATTTTTCTCGTTCAGCAATATCTAAAGCGAGCTGAACGGCTTTCACCTCTGCAAACTGACTTGATTCACCTTGTCCTTCAGCAGTTTCTGCAACTTGTCACGTAGGACTCCACACAGCAGCTTTCCACCTTCGATGTTTTCCCACAATACGACAGGATCCATCTGTAAACAGAGCATATTGCTTCTCAGTCTCTGATAGTTTATTATACAGAGGGGCCTCTTCAGCACGAGTCACCTCCTCTGGTGACACTCCAAAGTTTTGGCCCTCCGGCCAGTCCATGATCACTTCCAGGATTCCCGGGCGGTCAGGGTTTCCCATCCGAGCTCGTTGTGTTGTCAGTGCGACCCCACTTACTCCATGTAGCATCAGTTGTGTGATGTGTAGAGGGGATCTTCCCTTCGAACATCCAGCCCAGCACAGGCAATCGAGGGGCCAAAAGGAGCTGTGCTTCAGTACCAACTACTTCTGAAGCAGCTCGAATTCCTTCATATGCTGCTAATATTTCTTTTTCAGTTGGAGTGTAACGGGCTTCAGATCCCCTGTATCCCCGGCTCCAAAACCCTAGAGGTCTGCCTCGAGTCTCTCTAGGTGCTTTCTGCCAGAGGCTCCAGGTGGGGCCGTTATCCCCGGCTGAGGTGTAAAGCACATTTTTCACATCTTGTCCTGGCCCAAGTGCTACTGCACGAACTATCTCCCGTTTAATTTGTTCAAAGGCTTGCTGCTGTTCAGGGCCCCATTCAAAGTCGTTCTTCTTCCGGGTCACTCGATAGAGAGGGCTTACGATCAGACTTTAACCTGGAATATGCATTCTCCAGAAACCCACAACACCTAAGAAAGCTTGTGTTTCCTTTTTGTTAGTTGGTGGAGACATGGCTGTTATTTTATTGATCACATCCATTGGGATATGACGACGCCCATCCTGCCATTTTATTCCTAAAAACTGAATTTCCTGTGCAGGCCCTTTGACCTTACTTTGTTTTATAGCAAAACCAGCTTTCAGGAGAATCTGGATTATTCTTCTGCCCTTCTCAAACGCTTCCTCCGCTGTGTTGCCCCACACAATGATGTCATCAATATACTGCAGATGTTCGGGAGCTTCACCTTGTTCCAGTGCAGTCTGTATCAACCCATGACAAATGGTAGGACTATGTTTCCACCCCTGGGGCAGTCGATTCCAGGTGTACTGGATACCCCTCCATGTGAAAGCAAATTGTGGCCTGCACTCTGCTGCCAGAGGGATCGAGAAAAATGCATTGGCGATATCTATTGTTGCATACCATTTGGCAGCCTTTGACTCCAGTTCATACTGAAGTTCTAGCATGTCTGGTACGGCAGCACTCAGCGGTGGTGTGACTTCATTCAGGCCTCGATAGTCCACTGTTAACCGCCACTCTCCGTTAGATTTTTGCACGGGCCATATGGGACTATTAAAGGGTGAATGAGTCTTACTGATCACTCCTTGACTTTCCAGTTGACGGATCAACTTATGGATGGGAACCAGGGAGTCTCGATTGGTGCGATATTGTCGCCGGTGCACTGTCATGGTAGCAATTGGCACCTGCTGTTCTTCAACTTGCAGCAACCCCACCACAGAAGGATCCTCTGAGAGACCAGGCAAGCTAGACAGCTGTTTAATTTCCTCCGTGCTCAAAGCAGCTATACCAAAAGCCCACCGATACCCTTTTGGGTCTTTGAAGTACCCTCTCCTGAGATAGTCTATGCCAAGGATGCATGGAGCCTCTGGACCAGTCACAATAGGGTGCTTTTGCCACTCATTCCCAGTCAGGCTTAATTCAGCCTCCAACACAGACAGTTCTTGGGATCCCCCTGTCACTCCAGAAATACAGATGGATTCCGCCCCCTTGTAATCTGATGGAATTAGAGTACACTGTGCACCGGTGTCCACTAGAGCTTTATACTCCTGTGGGGCTGATGTGCCAGGCCATCGAATCCACACAGTCCAGTAAACCCGATTGTCCCTTTCCTCCGCCTGACCGAAGGCAGGGCCCCTCTACTCCTGGTCTGAGTCTTCATTACTTGGTTTCTGTAAGTGCGTAACAGAGGTCCCTTCATCAGGATCAAAAGTACAGTAAGCCCTTCTACTCTGCCCAACAGACACTGGAGCGGTAATTTTCCTGGATGGATGCCTTTTGGCTGTTGTTTTCCCTTGTAGTTCCTGCACCCGAGCTTCTAATCTCCAGGTGGATTGACCATCCCACTTCCTCATGTCCTCCCCCTGGTCACGCAGGAAGAACCACAGGGTTGCACGTGGTGTGCGCCACCGGTACTCTTTCGCTTGAACAGGAAAAGGCTGACTCTTAATAGATGAGGCTTTGGTTGGAGTGCATGAAGAAAACCTACCCTTCTCAGCTTGCTCAAACATGTTTTGGGTCAGTCTGTGTCTGTCCACAGCCGAGACACAAGCACACATGGAGGGAGCAAGATTATCTTCGTATTCTCGGAGTTGCCTGGCCAGTTCATCTATAGTTGGTGCCTCAATGTCTGTCCAGTTCATTATCGCCAGGGTGTGGGTATATGATGTCGCTGCATTTCGTACAACCTTTTGCCACATGGACCGTGTGCACCGGATTTCATCCGGGTCTTTGCATGCCTGGTCGTTATAGATCACCTCCAACACGGCTAATTCCCTCAGATACTGGATGCCCCCCTCAATGTTGGTCCATTTCCTTCAAGAATTTGCGAGTTCTTCCTTGAAGGGATACCTGTCCTTCACACTTGACAGGAGTCGCTGCCAAAGACTGAGGACTCCTGCCTTTTTTCCAATCCCTTTGTCAATGGCCTTATCCCTAGCAAGGGATCCCAGCTGCCGGGCTTCCTTACCCTCTAATTCCTGACTACTAGCCCCAATATCCCAGCATCGAAGCAACCAGCTGAGAATTAGCTCACCTGGTTGACGGCTAAAATCTTTTTGCATATCTCGCAGCTCACTTAGGGACAGGGATCGGGTGGTTTCTGTCTCATTGATTATCTCAGTCTCTTCCTCCTCCTGTTCTTGTGGCTGCTCTGCTGCAGAACAGGCTGCCTCTTCTGATTCTTTCTCCTGCTCCCTCTTAGGAGAAGCTTCTTCATCCCTTACTAAACGAGTTGATTTCCGCTTCCACTGTTTCTTTTTGGTTATAGGGGCGACTGATACAGTGCCTGGTTTAGCCACGGTGTCTGTTGGTTTGTTTCCCCTCTCTTCCTCCTGGGGGTACTGCGTAGTATCGAGCAGTGTTTGGTAGATACTGGCCAGGGCCCAGCACAGTGCAGTAAGATGTGCCTCTTTAGAATAGCCACAGCATTTTTTTCTCAAACATTCTACCACTTCATCAGGATCCTGTAGTTGTTCGGGAGTGAAGTTCCAGAACATTGGAGGTGAGAAGTTCTCTAGATACCTGCCCATATTTTCCCACATGCCGTGCCACCCATGACCATGCTCTCGTGGAGCCTGGGTCATATTCCTAAATTGCTTGTTAACCTTAGACAAAACTGAAGCAATATTTCTTAGAAAGGCCAATAGAAGTATTTTAACTACCCAAGGATGTTCAAGATACTGAGAAGTCGTTGTAACGAGGGAGACAACGTCACAGAAGAAGGTAGCAAGGGTGCCGTTCTGTATTTCCTCCTCAAAAAACCTCTCAGAGGAAGAAGTATAATTGTTAAAAATCTCCATGAGATGGTACCCGAAGTACAGTAATGGCTTCAGTGCAGAGACCAAATACCAGAGTACCCAGCTCAAGGTCAGTGTTTTAAAAACAAATCTCCCAGGCAAAATATCACTAATCACTAAAGAGCACAGCAAACCGAAAAAACCAATGCCAATCTTTAACAGGTACAGCAGAAAAAAGAGCATGGTGCAGATCAAATAAACTAATGTCAAGAACAGATGAATCAATATTGTGACCTGTAACTTTTAACAGATAGAAACCCCTTCTAATAAGTTCTGTTGAATCTGTTATTATCTCAAACCCTTCGAGCCCCACGTTGGGCGCCAAAAAGGACTGTCGTGGTTTAAGCCCAGCTGGCAACTAAGCACCACACAGCCGCTCGCTCACTCCCCCCCTGCCCCAGTGGGATGGGGGAGAGAATAGGAAAAGTAAAAGCGAGAAAACTCGTGGGTTGAGATAAAAACAGTTTAATAAATGAAATGAAGTAAAATAATAATAATAATAATGATAATAAAAATTGTAATGAAAACAACAACAAACAAGAAAGGCAAGTGATGCAAATGAAAACAATTGCTCACCACCCTCCGACCGATGCCCAGCCCAAGCAGCGGTCCCCCGGCCAGCCTTCCCCCTAGTTTATATACTGAGCATGACATCATATGGTATGGAATATCCCTTTGGTCAGTTGTGGTCAGCTGTCCCGGCTGTATCCCCTCCCAACTTCTTGTGCACCCCCAGCCTACTTGCTGGCGGGGCGGTGTGAGAAGCAGAAAAGGCCTTGACTCTGTGTAAGCACTGCTCAGCAGTAACTAAAACATCCCTGTGTATCAATACTGTTTTTAGTACAAATCCAAAACACAGCCCTATACTAGCTACTATGAAGAAAATTAACTCTATCCCAGCCAAAACCAGCACAAAGCTTTTTTTGTTGTCCCTCATGACCGTGGCCAGGTTGAGCTCTAGCTGGGCTTTCGCCTTCCTAATTCCCTCTAATAATGAGAAATAAAACCAAATCTTAAAAAACTAACACCTTCCCCCCCCCCCCCTTCTTCCCAGGCTCAACTTCACTCCCGATTTTCTCTACTTCTTCCCCCCGAGTGGTGCAGGGGGACGGGGAATGGGGGTTGCAGTCAGTTCATCACATGTTGTTTCTGCCACTCCTTCCTCCTCACACTCTTCCCCTGCTCCAGTGTGCGGTCCCCGCCACGGGAGACAGTTCTCCACGAACTTCTCCAACGTGGGTCCTTCCCACAGGCTGCAGTTCTTCACGAACTGCTCCAGCATGGGTCCTTTCCACAGGGTGCAGTTCTTCAGGAACAGACTGCTCCAGCGTGGGTCCCCCGCGGGGTCACAAGTCCTGCCAGCAAACCTGCTCCAGCGTGGGCTCCTCTCTCCATGGGTCTACAGGTCCTGCCAGGAGCCTGCTCCAGCATGGGCTTCCCACAGGATCACAGCCTCCTTCGGGCATCCACCTGCTCCAGCGTGGTGTCCTCCATGGGCTGCAGGTGGATATCTGCTCCACCGTGGACCTCCATGAGCTGCAGGGGCACAGCCTGCCTCACCATGGTCTTCACCATGGGCTGCAAGGGAATCTCTGCTCCGGCGCCTGGAGCCTCTCCTCCCCCTCATTCTTCACTGACCTTGGTGTCTGCAGAGTTGTTTCTCTCACATATTCTCACTCCTCTCTTCTCCGGCTGCCGTTTCCCAGTTTTTCCCCCCCTTCTTAAATACGTTATCACAGAGGCGCTACCACTGTTGCTGATTAGCTTGGCCTTAGCCAGTGGCAGATCTGTATTGGAGCCGGCTGGCATTGGCTCTATCAGACATAGGGGAAGTTTCTAGCAGCTTCTCACAGAAGCCACCCCTGTAGCCCCCCCGGCTACCAAAGCGCTGCCACGCAAACCCAATACAACCACATGCTGCAACTTCCCACATGGGAAGATATTTTCTCATTTAAGACATCACTAAAGCAGCAGAACCCTAGGAAAAAAGGATATCCAGACATCCTAGTTATCACATACCAGTCAGGGTCTCTCCTCTTGATCCTTTCACAAAATTATCATGATACTGGTAGGAGCAATTTGTGAGCTCTGTATAAGCAATTGCTTACAAAAAAAGGTGTCAGTATTTATCTTCACCCCTTTTGTTTTCATTTAGAAGTCAGAGAGATTTGTCAGAAAAAGCAGCTGATAAAACCCACTAGTGAATCACTGGAATAAATCAAACCCTCTGCAAAAACCAGGTGAAAGAGCGAAATAAGTAGGACTTCAAAATTATGAAAGCTATGACAATTCTACAAAGCTGCTGGCTACACACCACTAAGGATTGCCTGAACCAAAAAGCCTGTGCAGGTGCATATGAATGCAAACAAACACGGGCAAATTTTACAACAAAATAAATGCTAATAGCAACATTTCAAAACACCGCATTTAGCTTTCGCCTCATAATTCCCATTAAACTTAACAGGGCTCGCACAGCTAGAATTCCATACAACACATTGTACTGTGAGCTGTGCAGAACATTTTCAGCAAAGTAATTGCTAGTAGGTACATGCATCAACACAACTGAGTTAGAAAGATTCACAACTCAGGTAAACTCAACCGCTGCACCATTAAGACTTATGCACCATTATGCTTCCCTCTTCCTTACTTGTTGTTGGCCATATGATAGAAGTGCTTATTCACACAACCAACACGCAACAGGGACACAGCATCCAAGTAGGAAAAGATCTTCATCAGCATTTCTGATGGCATGCTGGAAAACAAGAAAAAGAGAACTATCATTAGACTTGCCTGCAAACTCCAGAAATGACAATGGCAAAGAATTTTAATCCCAAACCAGAGAAAAACAAAGGAGATAGAAACTACCAGCTCATAAAGAAACAACTCAAAAGTCACCTGAAGAGTTAATTTGTAGACTTTGGGTTCTGATTTGTCTCTCTCACATTTGCTTGAAACAATTCACCACAACCTATTCAAGTGGCACAACAAAATTACGTGACAAGTTATGGCTTTGCATTTTCATTAGTCTTAGTTAACTTTAACCCGGTTTGACATGAAACTATCTCATGCAACTTCAGTTTCTCATTGCTTGTACCATGATTTTAACACTTAGTCCATAAGCGCCAGCATTTGCCAGAACTGCGTACACTCACTCTCCTCCTGACCGCGGTCTCAGGTCTCAGGATGCACCAGAACAGAAGTGTCCTAGCCAAACAGTGATATCATGCTCTACCTCATCAAAACCATCAAACCACATGTGCTCAGGGGTCTCATACAGTTTTCCTTTATGTCAACAGAAATATGTGAACTTCAAAACAAGAGCTGAGTGGCATCTTGAGAACATTAATGTTTCTGTGCATCTGTAAGGCTGCCTGAAATGCAGGTGCCAGCCTAAGTACAACAAGCACAACATAACCTGGAGATGAGTCACCATGATTTTTGTATTAACAGACAGAAACCTCAGACCCTCCGAGTAGTATCTGGTAACTGCACAGAGTTTAAAAAAAGATGCATTCCATACTCTTTTTGGAGCATAAGAGTATGCTAACATCAAAATCACCACTGAAAATAGAAGCTGCTGTCAAAGTCAACACCTCAGCTGTGTCTCTTGTCCAGCTACTACTGCGTCACTCACAACAGTTGCTGATTTAGAATACTTTATTCCAGAAGCATATAGCTTTCAAGCATAGAATGATAATAACACCAATCCTCCAAGGTTTGTATGAAGACTCAGAATCTTAGTTGCACTAACATAGAGGCGACTGTGCCAAAACTTGCACGGTTATTATGTGAAAACTCAAACACTTCTACGCACCTACGTGTGCAAGGTCAAAAACGATTTGAAAAAGAGCTGGACAAGGATGACTAAAGCTTTGAACAGCTTCTGCTATAAAGTGTGGAGGAGGAGTGACCCAGCACACACCTTCACACCCAACTCCCCGGTTGGCAAAGGGGCCTGAATGCATCCCTTGGGAAGCTCTGCTGCAGCAGCAGGAGTGGATTTGGCCCCAGGGACGGTGCTTTACCTACTGCTGTATGGGAGGCTCCTACTGATGCAGTTCGAGGTGTTTATCTGTTGCTGAGGGATGTGCTGGTGCTTGCCCCGCATGCGGATCCCCTACGCTTGCATTTCCAGCGGCTGTTGCTTCGCATTCCAAAGCACCCATGGTCCCCAGGCAAACCATGGCAGGGGCCTGCTGGAGACTGCAGCGTGGGCATCCCTTTGCCCCTCCAGGGCTTTGTGCTCGGCCCCCGGCAAAGCAGCAGCTCTTACGGCCTTCCTCGGTGCTGTGCGCGGGTCTGCGTGGGAGAAGTTAATGCCTGACTCTTCTTTGGGATGAGGTGGTGCATTTCAGCTGACGGTGTCCCCCCCCACACCGTCACGGGGAGAAACACATTTAGTGGGGAAGCGGTCCCACGGGGGCAGGGCAAGATTCGTGCCCCGAGTGTCCAGGCGCTTTCCCGTAACTTCCGCCATTACTGACGCAGGCGGCGGCGCGGGCTGCCGCCCTGCCCCGCCAGCCTGCTCCCAGGGTGGGCTCCCCGTGGGAGAGCCGCCCCCGAGGAGGGGCCCCGCCGCCAAGGGCCGGCCCCGCCAGGGCCCCCGGCCCGCGTTGAGGGCGGTGGGGCACTGGCTGGAGCCCTTCCTCGCGCAGGAGGTACAGGCGCGGCTCGGTGCCACAGAGGGGAGGGGGGCCGGCGCCAGCGGTCCGGTCCGGTCCGGAGCGGTGGGGAACACAGCCTCGTTCCCTTCGCGCCCTGGAGCGCCCTTCTTCAGCACGGAGCGGAGCGGGCTGAGGAGGCTCGGGCCTGGAGAGCGGCTGTTTCTGCTGTGGAAGAACCCTCCCCGGCAGTTCCTCGCGATACAGTTATGGCCCTGCCTCCTTCCCTCGGGTCACCCCGCCGCTTTGCTCGCAGGGGGTGTGTGCAGAGACGTGAAGCCCTGGTTCGAGTCCTGTTCATACAGTTACCGTTTGATTTATTTTATGTAGTTACTGACGGCTGTGGTTCTAATGGACAGTCCTAAATTCAGAAATATCCTTCACCCAGATATGTTTTCAATGCTTTTTTTTTTTTTTTTGTGCTGACAATGGCTTTAAAATTGTTTTAAATAGGTGTTCTGCTGGCACTGTCCATATATGTGTATGTGCACCACCACCCGCCCCAAAAAAACCCCACCCCACAGGCATTTCTGTATTCCAGACCGTCGGTATCACAGCCTCATTGACTTCTTGTGGTATCCCCTGCACCTTCACTTTCTCTTGTGTCATTAATATTTCTGCTGTCTTTGATTCCAGTATTTCCAAAAGAATATCCCCTTCCTCAAAAACTATTTGGGCATTCAGTTTGGATAACAAATCCCATCCCAACAAGGGTATTGGGCATTCTGGCATATACAAAAATTCACGTGTAACCATTTTATTCCCAAATTTCAGATCTAGGGGTTGAAGGAGCGGCCTGTTTTCCTGCTTCTTGTTCACTACAATTATATTAGCAGTTTTATTTCCCAGTCTTCCCTTACAGGTATTTAATACTGAATATGTTGCCCTGGTATCTACCAAAACTTCAGCTTTAGAATCTCCCAGCCTGATTGTAACCAGAGGCTCAACTGGGTTTCCCTCCGGTCCCCTTCATTCATCCAAAGTCATCATTCTCGCAGCTTCCTGCTGATTTGTCTTTAGTTTAGGGCAATTCTTCTTCCGATGCCCCTCTTCCCTGCAATATGCACGCTGATTTATCCCTAGTGGCAGACTGAATTCTCTTCCTCCAAAATTCCTAAAACCTCCTCTGCCCCTTGCTTGTCCTCTCCCTATTCCCCTTCCAGAATTTCCCATTAAAACAGCAATCAGGCGATTCTCCCTAACTTTTTCCTTCTTCTCCTTCTTCTGTTCTTCTTCTCTTTCCCGATTATTGTAAACTTTCTGTGCTACTTCAAGCATCTTACTTAGGTTCCTTGAATCCTCTCCTTCTAATTTTTGAAGGTTCCTCCTGGTATCTGGTGCCGATTGTCCCATAAAAATCAAAGCTAACTGTTGCTGCTCTGCTTCTGTTTCCAATTTCCTGTCAGTATATTTTCTAGCTGTCTCTCTTCATCTTTCTAAAAATACCAAGGGGGATTCATGTTTATCCTGTCTCACCTCATATAACTTTGACCAATTCATAGCTTTTGGCATTGCATGTCTAACTCCATACAATACCCATCTTTGGTAACGAGTCAGCCTGTGATCCACAACATTTGGATCCCACTGGGGGTCCCCCGAAGGGAAGTTCTGTTCTATAGCTCCTGTAAGTATACCATGTGCACCTGCAGCCTCTGCCTGTGTTTTCGCCACTTCTAACACCATCTGTTTTTCCGTGCTATCTAAGAAATTGTCTAATACCACTTGCAAATCATTCCAGGCAGGGTCCTGAGTCCTAACCATCGTTTCCACAACTCTAGCTACTCTTGTTACCGAAAATCGTAACGAAGAAAACTCTCCAAACCAAATGATAGTTTAGAAAGCCGACATTGGTTTATTGCAGCTGGGTGCATGGGAGATTTCTCCTCCTAACATGCACACCTGGTTAAGATCATGACAGGTATTTAAGACAGTTAACAAAGTTAGTTACACCTGCTGGTCCCACCCCTTAGCTAACTATTGGTTAATACTTTTCTTACTTCATCTTAAAGTTACAGTTCTCTTTGAATTCACTACACATGCTCAAAGAGTAGGGGGCTTAGTTGGGTTGGGGGCTTTTCTAGCTAGGAGGTGTGGGTTTTAACATTAGAATGAGGTAGGTCAGCCTTAGGACACCCATTTGGGGCATTTTACTGACTTTGCTGTTCGGTATGTAAACAATACCAAGTCTCAAGGTTGTATATCAGTCATTATCAGGAGACCCAGAAGCTCCTCCAAGGTGCTATGTCTCATTATACTGTTTATCTCAAGGTAAACAACATCAGCATAACCCGATATAGCCAGTCACCACAGCCAGCCCGTTTCCAGGAAAACTAATGCATATTTCAGCTTATGTGATGCAGTATCTTCTTAGCTTACCTGTACAAAGTTTGCACAAAAGGGGTCTGTTCTTTGTATGCTAACTAAATTGTTTCAGTCTTTGGTATCAATCCCCCCTTTGAAAGTAGTTAGATTTTCTTACTACTTCCATATATTTTTCTCAATGGTTCTCTTAGTACAACTTATGCAGATACCTAGAATAACTACAATTATGACTACATAAATTATTATCCACGGAGTGACTCCTTCAAGCTTGACAGCTGTGTAGGCGGTGAGTAAAATCTGGAAAGGTCCTTTCCACTTCTCCTTCAACGGTTCGTCTGACCACATTCTCAGATACACCCAGTCTCCGGGTTGGTATTGATGCACAGGCACGTCCAGGGATAGCGATGCGCTCACGATGACAGACTTGTGGAGAGAGGACAGAAGCTTTCCTAGAGAGATCACATATTCTTTCAGGTAATGTTTTCCTACGATTTCAGGATTAACTCTTGTTTCTGTCACCTGACAAGGTTTACCATATATGATTTCAAAACTTTTCTTTAGTTCTAGGCTGGATACGCATCCGTAGCAAAGCTAAAGGTAAAACATCCAGCCACTTTATCTGAGCCACTTGGCAAATTTTACTTATCTATCTTTTTAGGCTTCGATTCTACTTTTCTTTCTATTTTTCCCACTTGACTGAAGTCTCCATGGGGTCTGGAGGTCCCATTTTACCCCTAATGCTTTAGCTAAACTTTGAACAGCTTCTGCTATCAAGTGTGGGCTCCTATCCGAAGATAGTCCTAGGGGTACCCCAAATCTCAATATTATTTCCTTAAATAACACTTTTGCTACTTCTTTTGCCTTGCTGGTGCGACAAGGGAAAGCTTCTGGCCAGCCTGAAAAAGTTTCTAACATTATTAAAAGATACTGGTATCCATTTGGCCATGGTAATTTGGAAAAGTCTATTTGCCAATAGTCTCCTGGACTGTTTCCTCTCTTTGTCACCCCTGGTAAAGGTCTTTGGCGTAAGTGAGGAATGATCTTCAGGCCTAATTCACATTTCTTCACTATGCTTTTTGACTCTTCCAGTCATTTGCACACTTAGCACTTGTGTTTTTAATGCTTCAACCATTCTTTCAATTCCCCAATGAGTTTCTTGGTGTTTCTTATCAGCCAATTCACGCATAATTTCCTGCGTAACTATTACTTGATGTGAAGGAGTCGCCCACCACCCCTCTTGGTTTTTATTTGCCTTCGGTAGATTAGCCAATTGGTTGTCTTTTGGTTTATACTGCAGACTTTTATGACTGTATACTCTGGACCTTTTCCGGCAAAGCTAGCAATATTTGACCTTCAGCTGCTTCTCTCGCAGCTTTATCTGCCATACGGTTTCCTATATGCGCTGGGCTATTTCCGAACCAATGTGCCTTGCAATGCATAATTGCCACTAATCGAGGTAGATTAATTGCTTGTAATAATTGTTGGATCGTTGGCCCATATTTAAGTGGGGATCCTTCAGATGTTAGGAGTCCCCTTTCTTCCCAAACAGCTCCATGAGCATGGACCACTCCAAAGGCAAATTTTTAATCTGTCCATATATTAACAACAGTTTTACCTTTTGAAAGTTGCAATGCTCTCAGCAAGGCTATGAGCTCTGCTTTCTGGGCCAAAGTGTTGGACGGCAGAGTTTTGGCCTCAATTACTTCCTTAATGGTTACCACCGCGTAACCTGCTTTCATGTTCCGTTCCGTATAAAGCTGCTACCATCTACGAACAGGTCCCAGTCCGCATTTTCTATTGGCACGTCTTTCATGTCTGGTCTGCTGGAGTACCTCTGTTCTACAGTTTGCAAACAGTTGTGTGCTAATGCTTCTCCACCAGGATCAGTAGTTAGGAAGGTCACTGGAATCAGGATCGTAGTTACTTTCAGCTCTACATTGTCTTATTCCAGAAGAACAGCCTGATATTTCAGCATCCGGCTTGGTGACAACCAGCATCCTCCTTTTTGTTCCAGCACTTCTGTAGCTGCACGGGGCACAAATACAGTTAGTTTTTGCCCGAGCACCAATTTTCGTGCCTCTTGGATTAGTAGTACTGTAGCCACCGCTGCTCGGAGACATGCTGGCCATCCTTTGCTAACATTGTCTTAATTGTTTTGAAAAATACCCCACGGGTCTTTTCCATGAACCCAGCTTCTGGGCCAATACCCCTAAGGCAATATGCAGTCTTTCATGTACAAAGAATTCAAATGGGTTTTCCAAATTCGGGAGGCCTAGAGCTGGAGCATTCATTAAGGCTTGTTTCAATTTTATGAATGCATCTCTGCCCTCCTGAGTCCAGACAAGGAGATTTCCTTCCCCTTGTACAGCTTCATATAGGGGTTTGGCAGTGAGTCCGAAATTTATTATCCACAGGCGACACCATCCAGCCATTCCGGGAAATGCTCTGAGCTCTTGTTTCGATCTAGGTTCAGGGATCTGGCAAATGGCCTCTTTTCTTTCAATTCCAAGAGTACGCTGCCCCTGGGAAAATGTGTACCCTAAATATATTACTTCCTGCTGGGCAATCTGTGCCTTTTTCCGCAATACTTTGTACCCTGCCATCCCTAAAATGTTTAGGAGTTCTGTTGTCGTTTGTATGGAATCCTCCTTGTTACTTGCTGCTAGAAGTATGTCATCTACATATTGCAGCAAAGTGATATTTTTATGCATCTTTTGACCATCCTCTAACTCTTTGGCTACTTGATTTCCGAAGACCGTAGGGCTATTCTTAAATCCTTGTGCTAATACTGTCCAGCACAATTGAGTTTTTCTACCGGTCTTAGGGCTTTCCCAATCAAAAGCAAACAGTTCCTGACTCTGAGCTGCTAATGGAAGGCAAAAGAAAGCATCTTTCAAGTCCGATACAGTAAACCATTTGTCTGTTTCCTTCAAGGTGGTCAAGAGAGTGTACGGGTTTGCCACTACTGGGTGAATGTCCTGTACAGTTTGATTTATAGCCCTTAAATCCTGTACCAATGTATACTCTTCTGAATGCGGCCTTTTAATTGGTAAGATTGGAGTGTTGTATTCTGATTGACATTCTTTTGTTAATCCAGAATTTATAAATCATTCTATGAATTGTTCTAATCCTTTTCTTGCCTCTAATTTAGTTGGATACTGTTTCCATCTTACCGGTCTGGCATCTGGTTTCGATGGGATGATCACCGCTTCTGCTGCTCGCGATCGTCCCGGTCTGCCTGAAGCCCATATTAGAGGTGTTACAGCATGTTCGACTTCTTCTGGTATGTCCACATTTTCAACTTCCTTCTGTAACATAAAAACTTGAGCATCCAAAGCTTTGCTTTCAGGAATATGGACTTGGGTTTTTCCTTTTTGAAAAGTAATTTGTGCATTCAATTTACTTAATAAATCTTGTCCTAACAGCGGCACAGGGCAATCTGGGATATAAAGAAATTGATGGGTTAACACCCTCTTCCCAATTTTAAACTTTAAAGGCTGGAAAACCGGCCGATTTTCTCTCTGCCCTGTGGCACCAATAACAGATGTATTCTGACTACTCAAATTAGCTTTGCATGTATTTAATACCGAATAAGTGGCCCCTGTATCTACTAAACATTTTACTTTTTCATTCCCCAGCTTTACTATAACCAGGGGCTCTGTTGGGGAGGGTTCCGATTCTTCCCCTGGTCTCCCTCAGTCTGAATCGATTGTCATCATGTTAGCAGCCTGATTTGGCATCTCCTCACGACCCCGTCCTCTTAACTGCGGGCACTCCCTTTTCCAGTGTCCCTTCTGTTTGCAGTAAGCGCACTGATTTATCTCCAACGGCATTCCGACCCTTCGTACTCCACCAGGAAATCTTTTTCCCTTTATGGGAACTCTGAACTAACTAGTTTCTTGGGCTATGGCTACTGCCAGCATCTTATTATCTTTAAGCCTTTCCTTTCTCTGCTTTTCTTCTTGCACCTTTTCCCTGTTGTTATACACTTTCCAGGCACGTTCTAACATTTTGTCCAACGAGCGGGCATCTGCCCCCTCTAGTTTCTGTAACTTCTGTTTTATGTCCGCATTAAATTGTCCTATAAAGATGTGGAGCAACGAGACAGCGTCTGCTTCATTGTCTTTTCTCATCATAAGACACTAAATTATTCAAGACAACTTGCAAATCTTTCCAGTGCGGATCCTGATTTTCGATTATAGACTCCATAACCTTTACTGCCTGCTCGGGGTCTTCCCTGTATACACTTGCCATCTCTTTCCACACCTTCAAATCCGATATCGAAAACGGCACTTTTACCCAAACTGGTAGTCCATCCCGTCCTACAGCTTGCCTGAGGGGGGCTTGCACATTGGCCTGTACATTCCGAGCATTTCCCCCTCCTAGTTCTCCCCGCCACCTGACTAAAATCTTCTTCACTGGAACTATTAGAATCGTTGTCTTGCTCTCCTCTCCTTCTGTTCCTACCCCTCCTTGGTACAACCAACATCTCTACCTCCTCTTGTTGCTCTTCTTCACAGCTTTCTTTATATTTGTTGTATCGCCTGCCGATGCTACATGCTGAACAGCAACGCTTAGGCGCTTTCTTTTTCTCTGCCTCTAGGGCTAATACACCACTTTCACTTGCAATCAAGCCACACTCATTATGTATGTTATAATTATCCCGCAATGCAAAGAACAAATTCACGTATGGTACCTCATCCCATTTTCCTTCACGCCTTCAGAACAGCATTAATTGTAACACAGTGTTGTAATTTATACTTCCATTCTTAGGCCATTTCTCCTGATCATCCAGAGTGGACAGAGGCCACCAATGATTGCAATATTCTGTCAGTTTTTTTCGAGTAAGGGGATCACCCCCAAACTTGTTCCAGTGGTTTGCTATACACCCAAAAGGAGAACACTTAAGAATTTCCCCTTGAGTAGATTGTCCAGCACCCATTATGTAAAATTCCACGTAGGTGTGTCCAAATCAAAATCCAGACTCCAGGCGTCCCCGTAGTAGCGTACTGATTAAACAAGATTACACAGTATTTCACTCCCGATATCAACACCAGCAGCTCAACAACGTGTGCTAAATTCAGGTATGACTTACTTGCAAGCAACCAATACCACTATTAATATCAAATACCAACGTCGTTAGTCTCCCAGAGAGCTGTCGCAGAAACTCACCCAACCAGGGAATCAGAGGGCCTTCCCGAAAATACTCTGGTGCGTGCTGGAGTCCTCACGATTCCTCTGGTCCGTCAAGATTCCGGAGAGCAGGTCCCATCTGCGTAGCCAAATTCTGTTACCAAAAATCGTAGCGAAGAAAACTCTCCAAACCAAATGATAGTTTAGAAAGCCGACATTGGTTTATTGCAGCGCTGGGTGCATGGGGGATTTCTCCTCCTAACATGCACAGCCGGTTAAGATCGTGACAGGTATTTAAGACAGTTAACAAAGTTAGTTACGCCTCCTAGTTCTACCCCTTAATTAACTATTGGTTAATACTTCCGTTACTTCATCTTAAAGTTACAGTTCCTTTGAATTCACTACACATGCTCAGAGAGTAGGGGGCTTAGTTGGGTTGGGGGCTTTTCTAGCTAGGAGGTGTGTTCTTTAACATTATAATGAGATTATAATGAGACAGGTTAACTCTAGGGCACTATTTTGGCATTCCATTCTATTCCCTTCTATTTTTCTACGATTCGTCCTTATGTTAATCGTTATTGCTAGTTAGTAGAGAGTTAGTGGAGTGTGGAATAATTGCTGGAGGTAATTTAGGAATTCACAGAATCACAGAATCAGTACGGTTGGAAAAGACCTGTAAGATCATCGAGTCCAACCTGGGGGAAAAAAAAAAAAAAAAAAAAAAAAAAAAAAAAAAAACACACTCACAACATCAAAAAACCCACCAAAAAAAAAAAAAAAAAACCAAAAAAACCACCAAACCACAAAATCCACGCCACACAACAACAATAACAAGCCACAACCCACCCAACACCACACAGCACCATGTCCATCAAGCTACATCCCACAATGCCACATCCACACGCTCCTTGAATACCTCCAGGGAGGGTGACTCTACCACCTCCCTGGGCAGCCTATTCCAGTGTTTCACCACTCTCTCAGTGAAGAACTTTTTCCTAATGTCTAGCCTGAACCTCCCCTGTCGCAACTTGAGGCCATTTCCTCTAGTCCTGTCACTAGTCACTTGGGAGAAGAGACCAACACCCACCTCTCTGCAACCCCCTTTCAGGTAGTTGTAGAGAGCGATAAGGTCTCCCCTCAGCCTCCTCTTCTCCAGGCTAAACAACCCCAGCTCCCTCAGCCGCTCCTCATAAGACTTGTGTTCCAGACCCCTCACCAGCTTCGTCGCCCTTCTCTGGACACGCTCCAGCACCTCAATGTCCTTCTTGTAGTGAGGGGCCCAAAACTGAACACAGTATTCGAGGTGCGGCCTCACCAGAGCCGAGTACAGAGGCACGATCACCTCCCTGCTCCTGCTGGCCACACCATTTCTGATACAAGCCAGGATGCCGTTGGCCTTCTTGGCCACCTGGGCACACTGCTGGCTCATATTCAGCCGGCTGTCGATCAACACCCCCAGGTCCTTTTCTGCAGGGGAACTTTCCAGCCACTCATCCCCAAGCCTGTAGCGTTGCCTGGGGTTGTTGTGGCCGAAGTGTAGAACCCGGCACTTGGCCTTAAATTAATTAAATTTATATTAAAGGTACAGCGTTGAAGGTACAGCATTGAAGAAATCTTCAGGGTGGAATGTGGCAAATATGCAAGGAATCCATCCCACAGAAGTTCCCTAGGCAACCTTAGATGTTGGCAACACCAGGGGAGCTTGGTGCTCTGACTCTAAGAGAAACTACACGGAGGGTGGAGCGGAGTGAAGACACTGCGGCCAGGCTCTGTGATAAGACGGGAACTGGAAGTTACTATGGAACTGACAAGCTGCATATTTACTACCCTGAGCTGCATATTTACCACCCTGAGCCAACAGTCTGTCATTTTTTGACAAAATACTATCCTTTGGGTGAACTTCGCTCATTATAATCTCATTATAATACCAGAAAACACACCTCCATCCCAAAACTACCCACCTTCAAGGTGCGACCACCCCTCACTGAGCTTGCGCTCTGCATTTTTCATAGTCTATACCTTTAAAAGTAGACGAGAAACTTTTACACCAATTACAATAGAGGTATGTATGACTAGAGTCACTCAAGCTCCACCTGTAAGGACAAATAATATAAAAATGGCTTAAGAGAGGAGGGATGCCAGGGAAGATACCATCGCAGACCACCTTTGACACCTGGGATCAGTTGACGGGCTGAGCCTCTCTTCCCCCCCACAGGGACGCCTTTGGGTAAGATTCGAACACTTGGTTATACCAAGTGCTTCCCGGGGAAACTTAGAAATCTCTATAGAGTTGCTTTATAACTTAACGCGTTTGTAGCCAGGCTATATTACTCACATTCTTGGTATCTGCACATGCTTTGCAAGCAGTAGTTTTATCACCGGCAATCCAAAAGAACTTGTGTATCTGTTGCTTCAATAAACTGCACTATTCACTAATCTAGCCGTGAGAGTTCTCATTGAACGCCACCAAATCCCTTAAGTGTGGCCATGCTAGTTCATGGAACGCGACTAGACTGAAAGTGTGCAGTGTTACGAGTGTATCCGTAATCATGAGAGTTCAATACATTGAACGCGACCGGACTTGTAACATCCTGGCGGTGTTACGAGTGTATCCGTAATCGTGAGAGTTCAACACGTTGAACGCAACCGGACTTGTAGCACAGAAAAATTGGGCATCACTCAGAATCTAAGCCTAGCCGCCCCCAGCCCTCTGATATCTGAGGACAAGCTGGAACGCAAGGGGGTTTATTTTCTGCCAAATTGCCTTGCCCTTTAACGCGACAGTGGAGACAGTCTTTATCTTTAATATGTCTAAGTACCAGGTGCGTTTGTTATGAAGTATCTTCTTTACATTCTTCTCATTCTTCTCACTTGTTTTTGACGCTTGTTTTTGACCTTGTTTTTCAAGATGTTCTGTAACACTCTCTCCGGATCTTCTCTATACGTTCCTGCTGCCTGTTTCCACGCCATTAAGTCAGTAACAGAAAACGGAACTTTCACATATAGCAGTCTGTACTGACCAACCCCTTGTCGCAACGAAGCTAACAATTGTGTCTGGTGTCTGGTTCTCCACTGTACCGGTGTATGAACCACTACTTCAGACGGTCCCCCCATATCCTCTTCCATTCCACTGCTACTGTCTGGTTCCACCCTTTCTCCTGGTCTAATATCTCTTTCTTGCACCTGATGCAGGGAAGAATTTCGCTCACATGACGGTGGGGCTGTGTCTAATTCTAGCTCCCTTTCATCCTCTTTTGGAGTTGTGCATTTTATACATCTCTTTCCAATAACACAAGCCCAGCAACACCTTTTAGACTTCCTGTTTTTCAGAGGTTAAAGCCATCACTAAATGACCTTGACTTATCAATTTACACTCCTTCTGCCAGTCAGTTCGCTGTCTCAAGTAAAAGAACAAATCCACATAAGGTACCTCATTCCATTGGCCTTCCCTCCTACAGGACAACATCAATTGCAAAATAGTATTATAATTTAAAGTCCCATTAGTTGGCCATTTCTCTTGATCATCTAAAACATATAAAGGCCACCAATTATTACAATACTCAATCCTTTGACTTTTACGCAAATCATCATGCAAATCATTCCAATGTGTCAATAAACATCCCAAGGGTGACGTCTTTGGTATCTTCTCATCAATGGCTAAATTCCCTGCACTCTTACTCTTAAATAGTTTTGTTAATGCCATTATGTTTATTATTCTTGTATAATTATATTATCAAATACCAAATTACCAAATGCAAAAGACAATTGTCTCAAATACACGAATGTCCAACTGAGCAATGGCTTTCGCTTATGACTTACGGGCAGATGCCTAGGCTTCCAATGCAAATGGGTACCCTCAAAGCCCCAACCCTGTGAAGCTTTCGCTGCGCCTTACGGGCAGGCTATCCAAACAAATTCCAAAGAAGAAGTGCCTTACCCTTTTCCAGGGAATGTTGCGAGGAGCTCGTATGGGTCGAGAGCGATGGTCCTTGCCGAGAATCCCTCGGTGCCGGCTGGAGTCTGATCAGCACTCGATCCCTTCCAGTCTCACTCGCAAGGTCCCATCTGGGTCGCCAAAACTGTTACCGTAAGTCGGCAAAACCAAGAACTTTCTAAGACTTAATTTGAAGTTTAGAAAGCAGGCACTTCTTTATTGCAGCGCTGGATGCACAGGGAATCACTCCGCTTAGTGTGCGTGCCGAGTTACTCCGCTACAGAAGTTATATACAATCAAAGTATACATATTCATCGTATTTCCAAGAAACAATTAGCATATCCATACGATTTCCGAGAGCTCATTAATATATGTAAATGTCCATAACGCATGCGCCTTCAGGTACACTGGTGGTCGTGCAAAGTCCTCTGGTGGTCATCCATAGTCTCTCTCATTGTGTCCGCTAGTTGAACCCAATCTTTGCGCATGCTCAGCTTAGTTGCAAAATTCCATTCCCCTTTAATCTTGGAACCTCCAGAAGAATTTCTCGGTTTACTAACCAGGCCTACAACTTACCCTTCTCTTGACAGGAATATCCTCCTTATCGACAAAGCTACATTTTTTAATAACTAGTTCATAATCAAATCATAGATAAATCATACCTAGTTACCATTACACAAATTATCTCTCACAAAATATATCATGGTTTTTAATTTTCATTGATTAGTCTCTTGATTATACAATTCGATCAATATCCATACCCAAAATAATCAATAGTTATTTCTCTTAATATCTATTGATTGGCATTCTTGATATTCAAATCAAGATGGGAAGGGTAAAGGGATTTCCAAGCAGCATCACTGGGTGCGTACCAGGTCCCCATAGTTACGGGACTCAAACGAAACTTCTCTATTTGATTCTTCATTGTTCCATCTTGTTGCGATTAGTTTCTTAATACAAAACAGTGACTCCCTGGTGAGGTTCCTATGGTTACGAGTCTCAAAACACACCAATATTCTAACATTCTATTTCTACTTACAACTAAATGCAGTGATTTTACAACACCCCCACCTGAAACTGAAGTCCAGTTCTGGACCCGTTGTGTGCATTTCAAGGATGAGTCATTTTCTTGTAGGTGAAGTGGATCCAGACGTGTATCTTGTGTCACTTAACTGTTCAGTGCACAGATTTCTTGTAAATCTCAGCTACTCAGGTCACATTCTCTGTCAGTGCTGGAATAAGAATTTTAAGTAAGATTGCGAACGTCCAGCGATTGCTCCTACACTAAAGGTGCCAGCCCTGAAAGCTCTTGCTGGTCCTCATCTCCCACTGGTAACCTCTCAAACAAACCACAAACACTTGGCCTCTGAACTTGTTTAGCCTACTAAAACTTCCAACGTACACAGCCTCTCCTGCTCAATCTGCCCAAAATTCAACACCGAAAATGCGAACGTCCAGCGATTGCTCCTACACTAAAGGTGCCAGCCCTGAAAGCTCTTGCTGGTCCTCATCTCCCACTGGTAACCTCTCAAACGAACCACAAACACTTGGCCTCTGAACTTGTTTAGCCTACTAAAACTTCCAACGTACACAGCCTCTACTGCTCAATCTGGCCAGAGCTCAACACCGAAATTGCGAACGTCCAGGGATTGCTCCTACACTAAAGGTGCCAGCCCTGAAAGCTCTTGCTGGTCCTCATCTCCCACTGGTAACCTCTCAAACGAACCACAAACACTTGGCCTCTGAACTTGTTTAGCCTACTAAAACTTCCAACGTACACAGCCTCTCCTGCTCAATCTGGCCAGAGCTCAACACCGAAATTGCGAACGTCCAGCGATTGCTCCTACACTAAAGGTGCCAGCCCTGAAAGCTCTTGCTGGTCCTCATGTCCCACTGGTAACCTCTCAAACGAACCACAAACACTTGGCCTCTGAACTTGTTTAGCCTACTAAAACTTCCAACGTACACAGCCTCTACTGCTCAATCTGGCCAGAGCTCAACACCGAAATTGCGAACGTCCAGCGATTGCTCCTACACTAAAGGTGCCAGCCCTGAAAGCTCTTGCTGGTCCTCATCTCCCACTGGTAACCTCTCAAACGAACCACAAACACTTGGCCTCTGAACTTGTTTAGCCTACTAAAACTTCCAATGTACACAGCCTCTACTGCTCAATCTGCCCAAAATTCAACACCGATGTTGTGAACGTCCAAGGATTGCTCCTACACTAAAGGTGCCAGCCCTGAAAGCTCTTGCTGGTCCTCATCTCCCACTGGTAAACTCTCAAACGAACCACAAACACTTGGCCTCTGAACTTGTTTAGCCTACTAAAACTTCCAACGTACACAGCCTCTTCTACTCAATCTGCCCAAAATTCAACACCGATGTTGTGAACGTCCAGGGATTGCTCCTACACTAAAGGTGCCAGCCCTGAAAGCTCTTGCTGGTCCTCATCTCCCACTGGTAACCTCTCAAACGAACCACAAACACTTGGCCTCTGAACTTGTTTAGCCTACTAAAACTTCCAATGTACACAGCCTCTCCTGCTCAATCTGGCCAAAATTCAACACCGAAATTGTGAACGTCCAGCGATTGCTCCTACACTAAAGGTGCCAGCCCTGAAAGCTCTTGCTGGTCCTCATCTCCCACTGGTAACCTCTCAAACGAACCACAAACACTTGGCCTCTGAACTTGTTTAGCCTACTAAAACTTCCAACGTACACAGCCTCTCCTGCTCAATCTGGCCAGAGCTCAACACCGAAATTGCGAACGTCCAGCGATTGCTCCTACACTAAAGGTGCCAGCCCTGAAAGCTCTTGCTGGTCCTCATCTCCCACTGGTAACCTCTCAAACGAACCACAAACACTTGGCCTCTGAACTTGTTTAGCCTACTAAAACTTCCAATGTACACAGCCTCTCTTGCTCAATCTGCCCAAAATTCAACACCGATGTTGTGAACGTCCAGCGATTGCTCCTACACTAAAGGTGCCAGCCCTGAAAGCTCTTGCTGGTCCTCATCTCCCACTGGTAACCTCTCAAATGAACCACAAACACTTGGCCTCTGAACTTGTTTAGCCTACTAAAACTTCCAACGTACACAGCCTCTCCTGCTCAATCTGCCCAAAATCAGAGCTCACCACCGAAATTGCGAACGTCCAGCGATTGCTCCTACACTAAAGGTGCCAGCCCTGAAAGCTCTTGCTGGTCCTCATCTCCCACTGGTAACCTCTCAAACGAACCACAAACACTTGGCCTCTGAACTTGTTTAGCCTACTAAAACTTCCAATGTACACAGCCTCTCCTGCTCAATCTGCCCAAAATTCAACACCGATGTTGTGAACGTCCAGCGATTGCTCCTACACTAAAGGTGCCAGCCCTGAAAGCTCTTGCTGGTCCTCATCTCCCACTGGTAACCTCTCAAACGAACCACAAACACTTGGCCTCTGAACTTGTTTAGCCTACTAAAACTTCCAACGTACACAGCCTCTCTTGCTCAATCTGCCCAAAATTCAACACCGATGTTGTGAACGTCCAGGGATTGCTCCTACACTAAAGGTGCCAGCCCTGAAAGCTCTTGCTGGTCCTCATCTCCCACTGGTAACCTCTCAAACGAACCACAAACACTTGGCCTCTGAACTTGTTTAGCCTACTAAAACTTCCAATGTACACAGCCTCTCTTGCTCAATCTGCCCAAAATTCAAGACCGATGTTGTGAACGTCCAAGGATTGCTCCTACACTAAAGGTGCCAGCCCTGAAAGCTCTTGCTGGTCCTCATCTCCCACTGGTAACCTCTCAAACGAACCACAAACACTTGGCCTCTGAACTTGTTTAGCCTACTAAAACTTCCAACGTACACAGCCTCTCCTGCTCAATCTGGCCAGAGCTCACCACCGAAATTGCAAACGTCCAGCGATTGCTCCTACACTAAAGGTGCCAGCCCTGAAAGCTCTTGTTGGTCCTCATCTCCCACTGGTAACCTCTCAAACGAACCACAAACACTTGGCCTCTGAACTTGTTTAGCCTACTAAAACTTCCAACGTACACAGCCTCTCCTGCTCAATCTGGCCAGAGCTCAACACCGAAATTGCGAACGTCCAGCGATTGCTCCTACACTAAAGGTGCCAGCCCTGAAAGCTCTTGCTGGTCCTCATCTCCCACTGGTAACCTCTCAAACGAACCACAAACACTTGGCCTCTGAACTTGTTTAGCCTACCAAAAATTCCAATGTACACAGCCTCTCCTGCTCAATCTGGCCAAAATTCAACACCGATGTTGTGAACGTCCAGCGATTGCTCCTACACTAAAGGTGCCAGCCCTGAAAGCTCTTGCTGGTCCTCATCTCCCACTGGTAACCTCTCAAACGAACCACAAACACTTGGCCTCTGAACTTGTTTAGCCTACTAAAACTTCCAACGTACACAGCCTCTCCTGCTCAATCTGGCCAGAGCTCAACACCGAAATTGCGAACGTCCAGCGATTGCTCCTACACTAAAGGTGCCAGCCCTGAAAGCTCTTGCTGGTCCTCATCTCCCACTGGTAACCTCTCAAACGAACCACAAACACTTGGCCTCTGAACTTGTTTAGCCTACTAAAACTTCCAACGTACACAGCCTCTCCTGCTCAATCTGGCCAGAGCTCAACACCGAAATTGCGAACGTCCAGCGATTGCTCCTACACTAAAGGTGCCAGCCCTGAAAGCTCTTGCTGGTCCTCATCTCCCACTGGTAACCTCTCAAACGAACCACAAACACTTGGCCTCTGAACTTGTTTAGCCTACTAAAACTTCCAACGTACACTGTCTCTCCTGCTGAATCTGGCCAGAGCTCAACACCGAAATTGCGAACGTCCAGGGATTGCTCCTACACTAAAGGTGCCAGCCCTGAAAGCTCTTGCTGGTCCTCATCTCCCACTGGTAACCTCTCAAACGAACCACAAACAGTTGGGCTCTGAACTTGTTTAGCCTACTAAAACTTCCAACGTACACAGCCTCTCCTGCTCAATCTGGCCAGAGCTCACCACCGAAATTGCAAACGTCCAGCGATTGCTCCTACACTAAAGGTGCCAGCCCTGAAAGCTCTTGTTGGTCCTCATCTCCCACTGGTAACCTCTCAAACGAACCACAAACAGTTGGGCTCTGAACTTGTTTAGCCTACTAAAACTTCCAACGTACACAGCCTCTCCTGCTCAATCTGGCCAAAATTCAACACCGATGTTGTGAACGTCCAGGGATTGCTCCTACACTAAAGGTGCCAGCCCTGAAAGCTCTTGCTAGTCCTCATCTCCCACTGGTAACCTCTCAAACGAACCACAAACACTTGGCCTCTGAACTTGTTTAGCCTACTAAAACTTCCAACGTACACAGCCTCTCCTGCTCAATCTGGCCAGAGCTCAACACCGAAATTGCGAACGTCCAGCGATTGCTCCTACACTAAAGGTGCCAGCCCTGAAAGCTCTTGCTGGTCCTCATCTCCCACTGGTAACCTCTCAAACGAACCACAAACACTTGGCCTCTGAACTTGTTTAGCCTACTAAAACTTCCAACGTACACAGCCTCTCCTGCTCAATCTGCCCAAAATTCAACACCGATGTTGTGAACGTCCAGCGATTGCTCCTACACTAAAGGTGCCAGCCCTGAAAGCTCTTGCTGGTCCTCATCTCCCACTGGTAACCTCTCAAACGAACCACAAACACTTGGCCTCTGAACTTGTTTAGCCTACTAAAACTTCCAACGTACACTGTCTCTCCTGCTCAATCTGGCCAGAGCTCAACACCGAAATTGCGAACGTCCAGGGATTGCTCCTACACTAAAGGTGCCAGCCCTGAAAGCTCTTGCTGGTCCTCATCTCCCACTGGTAACCTCTCAAACGAACCACAAACACTTGGCCTCTGAACTTGTTTAGCCTACTAAAACTTCCAATGTACACAGCCTCTCTTGCTCAATCTGCCCAAAATTCAAGACCGATGTTGTGAACGTCCAAGGATTGCTCCTACACTAAAGGTGCCAGCCCTGAAAGCTCTTGCTGGTCCTCATCTCCCACTGGTAACCTCTCAAACGAACCACAAACACTTGGCCTCTGAACTTGTTTAGCCTACTAAAACTTCCAACGTACACAGCCTCTCCTGCTCAATCTGCCCAAAATTCAACACCGAAATTGCGAACGTCCAGCGATTGCTCCTACACTAAAGGTGCCAGCCCTGAAAGCTCTTGCTGGTCCTCATCTCCCACTGGTAACCTCTCAAACGAACCACAAACACTTGGCCTCTGAACTTGTTTAGCCTACTAAAACTTCCAACGTACACAGCCTCTCCTGCTCAATCTGGCCAGAGCTCACCACCGAAATTGCAAACGTCCAGCGATTGCTCCTACACTAAAGGTGCCAGCCCTGAAAGCTCTTGCTGGTCCTCATCTCCCACTGGTAACCTCTCAAACGAACCACAAACACTTGGCCTCTGAACTTGTTTAGCCTACTAAAACTTCCAACGTACACAGCCTCTCCTGCTCAATCTGCCCAAAATTCAACACCGATGTTGTGAACGTCCAGGGATTGCTCCTACACTAAAGGTGCCAGCCCTGAAAGCTCTTGCTGGTCCTCATCTCCCACTGGTAACCTCTCAAACGAACCACAAACACTTGGCCTCTGAACTTGTTTAGCCTACTAAAACTTCCAATGTACACAGCCTCTCTTGCTCAATCTGCCCAAAATTCAACACCGATATTGTGAACGTCCAAGGATTGCTCCTACACTAAAGGTGCCAGCCCTGAAAGCTCTTGCTGGTCCTCATCTCCCACTGGTAACCTCTCAAACGAACCACAAACACTTGGCCTCTGAACTTGTTTAGCCTACTAAAACTTCCAACGTACACAGCCTCTCCTGCTCAATCTGGCCAGAGCTCACCACCGAAATTGCAAATGTCCAGCGATTGCTCCTACACTAAAGGTGCCAGCCCTGAAAGCTCTTGCTGGTCCTCATCTCCCACTGGTAACCTCTCAAACGAACCACAAACACTTGGCCTCTGAACTTGTTTAGCCTACTAAAACTTCCAACGTACACAGCCTCTCCTGCTCAATCTGGCCAGAGCTCAACACCGAAATTGCGAACGTCCAGGGATTGCTCCTACACTAAAGGTGCCAGCCCTGAAAGCTCTTGCTGGTCCTCATCTCCCACTGGTAACCTCTCAAACGAACCACAAACACTTGGCCTCTGAACTTGTTTAGCCTACTAAAACTTCCAACGTACACAGCCTCTCCTGCTCAATCTGCCCAAAATTCAACACCGAAATTGCGAACGTCCAGGGATTGCTCCTACACTAATGGTGCCAGCCCTGAAAGCTCTTGCTGGTCCTCATCTCCCACTGGTAACCTCTCAAACGAACCACAAACACTTGGCCTCTGAACTTGTTTAGCCTACTAAAACTTCCAACGTACACAGCCTCTCCTGCTCAATCTGCCCAAAATTCAACACCGAAACTGCGAACGTCCAGCGATTGCTCCTACACTAAAGGTGCCAGCCCTGAAAGCTCTTGCTGGTCCTCATCTCCCACTGGTAACCTCTCAAACGAACCACAAACACTTGGCCTCTGAACTTGTTTAGCCTACTAAAACTTCCAACGTACACAGCCTCTCCTGCTCAATCTGCCCAAAATTCAACACCGATGTTGTGAACGTCCAAGGATTGCTCCTACACTAAAGGTGCCAGCCCTGAAAGCTCTTGCTGGTCCTCATCTCCCACTGGTAACCTCTCAAACGAACCACAAACACTTGGCCTCTGAACTTGTTTAGCCTACTAAAACTTCCAACGTACACAGCCTCTCCTGCTCAATCTGCCCAAAATTCAACACCGATGTTGTGAACGTCCAGCAATTGCTCCTACACTAAAGGTGCCAGCCCTGAAAGCTCTTGTTGGTCCTCATCTCCCACTGGTAACCTCTCAAACGAACCACAAACACTTGGCCTCTGAACTTGTTTAGGCTACTAAAACTTCCAACGTACACAGCCTCTCCTGCTCAATCTGCCCAAAATTCAACACCGAAATTGCGAACGTCCAGCGATTGCTCCTACACTAAAGGTGCCAGCCCTGAAAGCTCTTGCTGGTCCTCATCTCCCACTGGTAACCTCTCAAACGAACCACAAACACTTGGCCTCTGAACTTGTTTAGCCTACTAAAACTTCCAACGTACACAGCCTCTCCTGCTCAATCTGGCCAAAATTCAACACCGATGTTGTGAACGTCCAGGGATTGCTCCTACACTAAAGGTGCCAGCCCTGAAAGCTCTTGCTGGTCCTCATCTCCCACTGGTAACCTCTCAAACGAACCACAAACACTTGGCCTCTGAACTTGTTTAGCCTACTAAAACTTCCAATGTACACAGCCTCTCTTGCTCAATCTGCCCAAAATTCAACACCGATGTTGTGAACGTCCAAGGATTGCTCCTACA
This sequence comes from Gavia stellata, assembly GCF_030936135.1. NCBI lineage: Eukaryota > Metazoa > Chordata > Aves > Gaviiformes > Gaviidae > Gavia > Gavia stellata. Next base: position 20,197 of record NW_026776725.1, on the reverse strand, counting down.
CTAAAGGTGCCAGCCCTGAAAGCTCTTGCTGGTCCTCATCTCCCACTGGTAACCTCTCAAACGAACCACAAACACTTGGCCTCTGAACTTGTTTAGCCTACTAAAACTTCCAACGTACACAGCCTCTCCTGCTCAATCTGCCCAAAATTCAACACCGATGTTGTGAACGTCCAGGGATTGCTCCTACACTAAAGGTGCCAGCCCTGAAAGCTCTTGCTGGTCCTCATCTCCCACTGGTAACCTCTCAAACGAACCACAAACACTTGGCCTCTGAACTTGTTTAGCCTACTAAAACTTCCAACGTACACAGCCTCTCCTGCTCAATCTGCCCAAAATTCAACACCGAAATTGCAAACGTCCAGCGATTGCTCCTACACTAAAGGTGCCAGCCCTGAAAGCTCTTGCTGGTCCTCATCTCCCACTGGTAACCTCTCAAACGAACCACAAACAGTTGGGCTCTGAACTTGTTTAGCCTACTAAAACTTCCAACGTACACAGCCTCTCCTGCTCAATCTGCCCAAAATTCAACACCCATGTTGTGAACGTCCAGCGATTGCTCCTACACTAAAGGTGCCAGCCCTGAAAGCTCTTGCTGGTCCTCATCTCCCACTGGTAACCTCTCAAACGAACCACAAACACTTGGCCTCTGAACTTGTTTAGCCTACTAAAACTTCCAACGTACACAGCCTCTCCTGCTCAATCTGCCCAAAATTCAACACCCATGTTGTGAACGTCCAGCAATTGCTCCTACACTAAAGGTGCCAGCCCTGAAAGCTCTTGTTGGTCCTCATCTCCCACTGGTAACCTCTCAAACGAACCACAAACACTTGGCCTCTGAACTTGTTTAGGCTACTAAAACTTCCAACGTACACAGCCTCTCCTGCTCAATCTGCCCAAAATTCAACACCGAAATTGCGAACGTCCAGCGATTGCTCCTACACTAAAGGTGCCAGCCCTGAAAGCTCTTGCTGGTCCTCATCTCCCACTGGTAACCTCTCAAACGAACCACAAACACTTGGCCTCTGAACTTGTTTAGCCTACTAAAACTTCCAACGTACACAGCCTCTACTGCTCAATCTGGCCAGAGCTCAACACCGAAATTGCGAACGTCCAGCGATTGCTCCTACACTAATGGTGCCAGCCCTGAAAGCTCTTGCTGCTCCTCATCTCCCACTGGTAACCTCTCAAACGAACCACAAACACTTGGCCTCTGAACTTGTTTAGCCTACTAAAACTTCCAACGTACACAGCCTCTCCTGCTCAATCTGCCCAAAATTCAACACCGATGTTGTGAACGTCCAAGGATTGCTCCTACACTAAAGGTGCCAGCCCTGAAAGCTCTTGCTGGTCCTCATCTCCCACTGGTAACCTCTCAAACGAACCACAAACACTTGGCCTCTGAACTTGTTTAGCCTACTAAAACTTCCAACGTACACAGCCTCTCCTGTTCAATCTGCCCAAAATTCAACACCGATGTTGTGAACGTCCAGGGATTGCTCCTACACTAAAGGTGCCAGCCCTGAAAGCTCTTGCTGGTCCTCATCTCCCACTGGTAACCTCTCAAACGAACCACAAACACTTGGCCTCTGAACTTGTTTAGCCTACTAAAACTTCCAACGTACACAGCCTCTCCTGCTCAATCTGCCCAAAATTCAACACCGATGTTGTGAACGTCCAGCAATTGCTCCTACACTAAAGGTGCCAGCCCTGAAAGCTCTTGTTGGTCCTCATCTCCCACTGGTAACCTCTCAAACGAACCACAAACACTTGGCCTCTGAACTTGTTTAGGCTACTAAAACTTCCAACGTACACAGCCTCTCCTGCTCAATCTGCCCAAAATTCAACACCGAAATTGCGAACGTCCAGCGATTGCTCCTACACTAAAGGTGCCAGCCCTGAAAGCTCTTGCTGGTCCTCATCTCCCACTGGTAACCTCTCAAACGAACCACAAACACTTGGCCTCTGAACTTGTTTAGCCTACTAAAACTTCCAACGTACACAGCCTCTCCTGCTCAATCTGCCCAAAATTCAACACCGATGTTGTGAACGTCCAGGGATTGCTCCTACACTAAAGGTGCCAGCCCTGAAAGCTCTTGCTGGTCCTCATCTCCCACTGGTAACCTCTCAAACGAACCACAAACACTTGGCCTCTGAACTTGTTTAGCCTACTAAAACTTCCAATGTACACAGCCTCTCTTGCTCAATCTGCCCAAAATTCAACACCGATGTTGTGAACGTCCAAGGATTGCTCCTACACTAAAGGTGCCAGCCCTGAAAGCTCTTGCTGGTCCTCATTTCCCACTGGTAACCTCTCAAACGAACCACAAACACTTGGCCTCTGAACTTGTTTAGCCTACTAAAACTTCCAACGTACACAGCCTCTCCTGCTCAATCTGCCCAAAATTCAACACCGATGTTGTGAACGTCCAGGGATTGCTCCTACACTAAAGGTGCCAGCCCTGAAAGCTCTTGCTGGTCCTCATCTCCCACTGGTAACCTCTCAAACGAACCACAAACACTTGGCCTCTGAACTTGTTTAGCCTACTAAAACTTCCAACGTACACAGCCTCTCCTGCTCAATCTGCCCAAAATTCAACACCGAAATTGCAAACGTCCAGCGATTGCTCCTACACTAAAGGTGCCAGCCCTGAAAGCTCTTGCTGGTCCTCATCTCCCACTGGTAACCTCTCAAACGAACCACAAACAGTTGGGCTCTGAACTTGTTTAGCCTACTAAAACTTCCAACGTACACAGCCTCTCCTGCTCAATCTGCCCAAAATTCAACACCCATGTTGTGAACGTCCAGCGATTGCTCCTACACTAAAGGTGCCAGCCCTGAAAGCTCTTGCTGGTCCTCATCTCCCACTGGTAACCTCTCAAACGAACCACAAACACTTGGCCTCTGAACTTGTTTAGCCTACTAAAACTTCCAACGTACACAGCCTCTCCTGCTCAATCTGCCCAAAATTCAACACCCATGTTGTGAACGTCCAGCAATTGCTCCTACACTAAAGGTGCCAGCCCTGAAAGCTCTTGTTGGTCCTCATCTCCCACTGGTAACCTCTCAAACGAACCACAAACACTTGGCCTCTGAACTTGTTTAGGCTACTAAAACTTCCAACGTACACAGCCTCTCCTGCTCAATCTGCCCAAAATTCAACACCGAAATTGCGAACGTCCAGCGATTGCTCCTACACTAAAGGTGCCAGCCCTGAAAGCTCTTGCTGGTCCTCATCTCCCACTGGTAACCTCTCAAACGAACCACAAACACTTGGCCTCTGAACTTGTTTAGCCTACTAAAACTTCCAACGTACACAGCCTCTACTGCTCAATCTGGCCAGAGCTCAACACCGAAATTGCGAACGTCCAGCGATTGCTCCTACACTAATGGTGCCAGCCCTGAAAGCTCTTGCTGCTCCTCATCTCCCACTGGTAACCTCTCAAACGAACCACAAACACTTGGCCTCTGAACTTGTTTAGCCTACTAAAACTTCCAACGTACACAGCCTCTCCTGCTCAATCTGCCCAAAATTCAACACCGATGTTGTGAACGTCCAAGGATTGCTCCTACACTAAAGGTGCCAGCCCTGAAAGCTCTTGCTGGTCCTCATCTCCCACTGGTAACCTCTCAAACGAACCACAAACACTTGGCCTCTGAACTTGTTTAGCCTACTAAAACTTCCAACGTACACAGCCTCTCCTGCTCAATCTGCCCAAAATTCAACACCGATGTTGTGAACGTCCAGGGATTGCTCCTACACTAAAGGTGCCAGCCCTGAAAGCTCTTGCTGGTCCTCATCTCCCACTGGTAACCTCTCAAACGAACCACAAACACTTGGCCTCTGAACTTGTTTAGCCTACTAAAACTTCCAACGTACACAGCCTCTCCTGCTCAATCTGCCCAAAATTCAACACCGAAACTGCGAACGTCCAGCGATTGCTCCTACACTAAAGGTGCCAGCCCTTGCCAGCCCTGAAAGCTCTTGCTGGTCCTCATCTCCCACTGGTAACCTCTCAAACGAACCACAAACACTTGGCCTCTGAACTTGTTTAGCCTACTAAAACTTCCAACGTACACAGCCTCTCCTGCTCAATCTGCCCAAAATACAACACCGAAATTGCGAACGTCCAGCGATTGCTCCTACACTAAAGGTGCCAGCCCTGAAAGCTCTTGCTGGTCCTCATCTCCCACTGGTAACCTCTCAAACGAACCACAAACACTTGGCCTCTGAACTTGTTTAGCCTACTAAAACTTCCAACGTACACAGCCTCTCCTGCTCAATCTGCCAAAATTCAACACCGAAATTGCGAACGTCCAGGGATTGCTCCTACACTAAAGGTGCCAGCCCTGAAAGCTCTTGCTGGTCCTCATCTCCCACTGGTAACCTCTCAAACGAACCACAAACACTTGGCCTCTGAACTTGTTTAGCCTACTAAAACTTCCAACGTACACAGCCTCTCCTGCTCAATCTGCCCAAAATTCAACACCGATGTTGTGAACGTCCAAGGATTGCTCCTACACTAAAGGTGCCAGCCCTGAAAGCTCTTGCTGGTCCTCATCTCCCACTGGTAACCTCTCAAACGAACCACAAACACTTGGCCTCTGAACTTCTTTAGCCTACTAAAACTTCCAACGTACACAGCCTCTCCTGCTCAATCTGCCCAAAATTCAACACCGATGTTGTGAACGTCCAGCAATTGCTCCTACACTAAAGGTGCCAGCCCTGAAAGCTCTTGTTGGTCCTCATCTCCCACTGGTAACCTCTCAACGAACCACAAACACTTGGCCTCTGAACTTGTTTAGGCTACTAAAACTTCCAACGTACACAGCCTCTCCTGCTCAATCTGCCCAAAATTCAACACCGAAAATTGCGAACGTCCAGCGATTGCTCCTACACTAAAGGTGCCAGCCCTGAAAGCTCTTGCTGGTCCTCATCTCCCACTGGTAACCTCTCAAACGAACCACAAACACTTGGCCTCTGAACTTGTTTAGCCTACTAAAACTTCCAACGTACACAGCCTCTCCTGCTCAATCTGCCCAAAATTCAACACCGATGTTGTGAACGTCCAGGGATTGCTCCTACACTAAAGGTGCCAGCCCTGAAAGCTCTTGCTGGTCCTCATCTCCCACTGGTAACCTCTCAAACGAACCACAAACACTTGGCCTCTGAACTTGTTTAGCCTACTAAAACTTCCAATGTACACAGCCTCTCTTGCTCAATCTGCCCAAAATTCAACACCGATGTTGTGAACGTCCAAGGATTGCTCCTACACTAAAGGTGCCAGCCCTGAAAGCTCTTGCTGGTCCTCATCTCCACTGGTAACCTCTCAAACGAACCACAAACACTTGGCCTCTGAACTTGTTTAGCCTACTAAAACTTCCAACGTACACAGCCTCTCCTGCTCAATCTGCCCAAAATTCAACACCGATGTTGTGAACGTCCAGGGATTGCTCCTACAGTAAAGGTGCCAGCCCTGAAAGCTCTTGCTGGTCCTCATCTCCCACTGGTAACCTCTCAACGAACCACAAACACTTGGCCTCTGAACTTGTTTAGCCTACTAAAACTTCCAACGTACACAGCCTCTCCTGCTCAATCTGCCCAAAATTCAACACCGAAATTGCAAACGTCCAGCGATTGCTCCTACACTAAAGGTGCCAGCCCTGAAAGCTCTTGCTGGTCCTCATCTCCCACTGGTAACCTCTCAAACGAACCACAAACAGTTGGGCTCTGAACTTGTTTAGCCTACTAAAACTTCCAACGTACACAGCCTCTCCTGCTCAATCTGCCCAAAATTCCACACCGAAATTCCGAACGTCCAGCGATTGCTCCTACACTAAAGGTGCCAGCCCTGAAAGCTCTTGCTGGTCCTCATCTCCCACTGGTAACCTCTCAACGAACCACAAACACTTGGCCTCTGAACTTGTTTAGCCTACTAAAACTTCCAACGTACACAGCCTCTCCTGCTCAATCTGCCCAAAATTCAACACCCATGTTGTGAACGTCCAGCAATTGCTCCTACACTAAAGGTGCCAGCCCTGAAAGCTCTTGCTGGTCCTCATCTCCCACTGGTAACCTCTCAAACGAACCACAAACACTTGGCCTCTGAACTTGTTTAGGCTACTAAAACTTCCACGTACACAGCCTCTCCTGCTCAATCTGCCCAAAATTCAACACCGAAATTGCGAACGTCCAGCGATTGCTCCTACACTAAAGGTGCCAGCCCTGAAAGCTCTTGCTGGTCCTCATCTCCCACTGGTAACCTCTCAAACGAACCACAAACACTTGGCCTCTGAACTTGTTTAGCCTACTAAAACTTCCAACGTACACAGCCTCTACTGCTCAATCTGGCCAGAGCTCAACACCGAAATTGCGAACGTCCAGCGATTGCTCCTACACTAAAGGTGCCAGCCCTGAAAGCTCTTGCTGCTCCTCATCTCCCACTGGTAACCTCTCAAACGAACCACAAACACTTGGCCTCTGAACTTGTTTAGCCTACTAAAACTTCCAACGTACACAGCCTCTCCTGCTCAATCTGCCCAAAATTCAACACCGATGTTGTGAACGTCCAAGGATTGCTCCTACACTAAAGGTGCCAGCCCTGAAAGCTCTTGCTGGTCCTCATCTCCCACTGGTAACCTCTCAAACGAACCACAAACACTTGGCCTCTGAACTTGTTTAGCCTACTAAAACTTCAACGTACACAGCCTCTCCTGCTCAATCTGCCCAAAATTCAACACCGATGTTGTGAACGTCCAGGGATTGCTCCTACACTAAAGGTGCCAGCCCTGAAAGCTCTTGCTGGTCCTCATCTCCCACTGGTAACCTCTCAAACGAACCACAAACACTTGGCCTCTGAACTTGTTTAGCTACTAAAACTTCCAACGTACACAGCCTCTCCTGCTCAATCTGCCCAAAATTCAACACCGAAACTGCGAACGTCCAGCGATTGCTCCTACACTAAAGGTGCCAGCCCTGAAAGCTCTTGCTGGTCCTCATCTCCCACTGGTAACCTCTCAAACGAACCACAAACACTTGGCCTCTGAACTTGTTTAGCCTACTAAAACTTCCAACGTACACAGCCTCTCCTGCTCAATCTGCCCAAAATTCAACACCGATGTTGTGAACGTCCAGGGATTGCTCCTACACTAAAGGTGCCAGCCCTGAAAGCTCTTGCTGGTCCTCATCTCCCACTGGTAACCTCTCAAACGAACCACAAACACTTGGCCTCTGAACTTGTTTAGCCTACTAAAACTTCCAACGTACACAGCCTCTCCTGCTCAATCTGCCCAAAATTCAACACCGATGTTGTGAACGTCCAGCAATTGCTCCTACACTAAAGGTGCCAGCTCTGAAAGCTCTTGTTGGTCCTCATCTCCCACTGGTAACCTCTCAAACGAACCACAAACACTTGGCCTCTGAACTTGTTTAGGCTACTAAAACTTCCAACGTACACAGCCTCTCCTGCTCAATCTGCCCAAAATTCAACACCGAAATTGCGAACGTCCAGCGATTGCTCCTACACTAAAGGTGCCAGCCCTGAAAGCTCTTGCTGGTCCTCATCTCCCACTGGTAACCTCTCAAACGAACCACAAACACTTGGCCTCTGAACTTGTTTAGCCTACTAAAACTTCCAACGTACACAGCCTCTCCTGCTCAATCTGGCCAGAGCTCAACACTGAAATTGCGAACGTCCAGGGATTGCTCCTACACTAAAGGTGCCAGCCCTGAAAGCTTCTGCTGGTCCTCATCTCCCACTGGTAACCTCTCAACGAACCACAAACACTTGGCCTCTGAACTTGTTTAGGCTACTAAAACTTCCAACGTACACAGCCTCTCCTGCTCAATCTGCCCAAAATTCAACACCGAAATTGCGAACGTCCAGCGATTGCTCCTACACTAAAGGTGCCAGCCCTGAAAGCTCTTGCTGGTCCTCATCTCCCACTGGTAACCTCTCAAACGAACCACAAACACTTGGCCTCTGAACTTGTTTAGCCTACTAAAACTTCCAACGTACACAGCCTCTCCTGCTCAATCTGCCCAAAATTCAACACCGATGTTGTGAACGTCCAAGGATTGCTCCTACACTAAAGGTGCCAGCCCTGAAAGCTCTTGCTGGTCCTCATCTCCCACTGGTAACCTCTCAAACGAACCACAAACACTTGGCCTCTGAACTTGTTTAGCCTACTAAAACTTCCAACGTACACAGCCTCTCCTGCTCAATCTGGCCAGAGCTCAACACCGAAATTGCAAACGTCCAGCGATTGCTCCTACACTAAAGGTGCAGCCCTGAAAGCTCTTGTTGGTCCTCATCTCCCACTGGTAACCTCTCAAACGAACCACAAACACTTGGCCTCTGAACTTGTTTAGCCTACTAAAACTTCCAACGTACACAGCCTCTCCTGCTCAATCTGCCCAAAATTCAACACCGAAATTGCGAACGTCCAGCGATTGCTCCTACACTAAAGGTGCCAGCCCTGAAAGCTCTTGCTGGTCCTCATCTCCCACTGGTAACCTCTCAAACGAACCACAAACACTTGGCCTCTGAACTTGTTTAGCCTACTAAAACTTCCAACGTACACAGCCTCTCCTGCTCAATCTGGCCAGAGCTCAACACCGAAATTGCAAACGTCCAGGATTGCTCCTACACTAAAGGTGCCAGCCCTGAAAGCTCTTGCTGGTCCTCATCTCCCACTGGTAACCTCTCAAACGAACCACAAACACTTGGCCTCTGAACTTGTTTAGCCTACTAAAACTTCCAACGTACACAGCCTCTCCTGCTCAATCTGCCCAAAATTCAACACCGATGTTGTGAACGTCCAGCGATTGCTCCTACACTAAAGGTGCCAGCCCTGAAAGCTCTTGCTGGTCCTCATCTCCCACTGGTAACCTCTCAAACGAACCACAAACACTTGGCCTCTGAACTTGTTTAACCTACTAAAACTTCCAATGTACACAGCCTCTCTTGCTCAATCTGCCCAAAATTCAACACCGATGTTGTGAACGTCCAAGGATTGCTCCTACACTAAAGGTGCCAGCCCTGAAAGCTCTTGCTGGTCCTCATCTCCCACTGGTAACCTCTCAAACGAACCACAAACACTTGGCCTCTGAACTTGTTTAGCCTACTAAAACTTCCAACGTACACAGCCTCTCCTGCTCAATCTGCCCAAAATTCAACACCGATGTTGTGAACGTCCAGGGATTGCTCCTACACTAAAGGTGCCAGCCCTGAAAGCTCTTGCTGGTCCTCATCTCCCACTGGTAACCTCTCAAACGAACCACAAACACTTGGCCTCTGAACTTGTTTAGCCTACTAAAACTTCCAACGTACACAGCCTCTCCTGCTCAATCTGGCCAGAGCTCAACACCGAAATTGCGAACGTCCAGGGATTGCTCCTACACTAAAGGTGCCAGCCCTGAAAGCTCTTGCTGGTCCTCATCTCCCACTGGTAACCTCTCAAACGAACCACAAACACTTGGCCTCTGAACTTGTTTAGCCTACTAAAACTTCCAACGTACACAGCCTCTCCTGCTCAATCTGCCCAATATACAACACCGAAATTGCAAACGTCCAGCGATTGCTCCTACACTAATGGTGCCAGCCCTGAAAGCTCTTGCTGGTCCTCATCTCCCACTGGTAACCTCTCAAACGAACCACAAACACTTGGCCTCTGAACTTGTTTAGCCTACTAAAACTTCCAACGTACACAGCCTCTCCTGCTCAATCTGCCCAAAATTCAACACCGATGTTGTGAACGTCCAGCGATTGCTCCTACACTAAAGGTGCCAGCCCTGAAAGCTCTTGCTGGTCCTCATCTCCCACTGGTAACCTCTCAAACGAACCACAAACACTTGGCCTCTGAACTTGTTTAGCCTACTAAAACTTCCAACGTACACTGCCTCTCCTGCTCAATCTGGCCAGAGCTCAACACCGATGTTGTGAACGTCCAGGGATTGCTCCTAAACTAAAGGTGCCAGCCCTGAAAGCTCTTGCTGGTCCTCATCTCCCACTGGTAACCTCTCAAATGAACCACAAACACTTGGCCTCTGAACTTGTTTAGCCTACTAAAACTTCCAACGGACACAGCCTCTCCTGCTCAATCTGCCCAAAATTCAACACCGATGTTGTGAACGTCCAGGGATTGCTCCTACACTAAAGGTGCCAGCCCTGAAAGCTCTTGCTGGTCCTCATCTCCCACTGGTAACCTCTCAAACGAACCACAAACACTTGGCCTCTGAACTTGTTTAGCCTACTAAAACTTCCAACGTACACAGCCTCTCCTGCTCAATCTGCCCAAAATACAACACCGAAATTGCAAACGTCCAGCGATTGCTCCTACACTAAAGGTGCCAGCCCTGAAAGCTCTTGCTGGTCCTCATCTCCCACTGGTAACCTCTCAAACGAACCACAAACACTTGGCCTCTGAACTTGTTTAGCCTACTAAAACTTCCAACGTACACAGCCTCTCCTGCTCAATCTGGCCAGAGCTCAACACCGAAATTGCGAACGTCCAGGGATTGCTCCTACACTAAAGGTGCCAGCCCTGAAAGCTCTTGCTGGTCCTCATCTCCCACTGGTAACCTCTCAAACGAACCACAAACACTTGGCCTCTGAACTTCTTTAGCCTACTAAAACTTCCAATGTACACAGCCTCTCTTGCTCAATCTGCCCAAAATTCAACACCGATGTTGTGAACGTCCAAGGATTGCTCCTACACTAAAGGTGCCAGCCCTGAAAGCTCTTGCTGGTCCTCATCTCCCACTGGTAACCTCTCAAACGAACCACAAACACTTGGCCTCTGAACTTGTTTAGCCTACTAAAACTTCCAACGTACACAGCCTCTCCTGCTCAATCTGCCCTAAATTCAACACCGATGTTGTGAACGTCCAGGGATTGCTCCTACACTAAAGGTGCCAGCCCTGAAAGCTCTTGCTGGTCCTCATCTCCCACTGGTAACCTCTCAAACGAACCACAAACACTTGGCCTCTGAACTTGTTTAGCCTACTAAAACTTCCAACGTACACAGCCTCTCCTGCTCAATCTGGCCAGAGCTCAACACCGAAATTGCGAACGTCCAGCGATTGCTCCTACACTAAAGGTGCCAGCCCTGAAAGCTCTTGCTGGTCCTCATCTCCCACTGGTAACCTCTCAAACGAACCACAAACACTTGGCCTCTGAACTTGTTTAGCCTACTAAAACTTCCAACGTACACAGCCTCTCCTGCTCAATCTGGCCAGAGCTCAACACCGAAATTGCGAACGTCCAGCGATTGCTCCTACACTAAAGGTGCCAGCCCTGAAAGCTCTTGCTAGTCCTCATCTCCCACTGGTAACCTCTCAAACGAACCACAAACACTTGGCCTCTGAACTTGTTTAGCCTACTAAAACTTCCAACGTACACAGCCTCTCCTGCTCAATCTGACCAGAGCTCAACACCGAAATTGCGAACGTCCAGGGATTGCTCCTACACTAAAGGTGCCAGCCCTGAAAGCTCTTGCTGGTCCTCATCTCCCACTGGTAACCTCTCAAACGAACCACAAACACTTGGCCTCTGAACTTGTTTAGCCTACTAAAACTTCCAACGTACACAGCCTCTCCTGCTCAATCTGCCCAAAATACAACACCGAAATTGCAAACGTCCAGCGATTGCTCCTACACTAAAGGTGCCAGCCCTGAAAGCTCTTGCTGGTCCTCATCTCCCACTGGTAACCTCTCAAACGAACCACAAACACTTGGCCTCTGAACTTGTTTAGCCTACTAAAACTTCCAACGTACACAGCCTCTCCTGCTCAATCTGGCCAGAGCTCAACACCGAAATTGCGAACGTCCAGGGATTGCTCCTACACTAATGGTGCCAGCCCTGAAAGCTCTTGCTGGTCCTCATCTCCCACTGGTAACCTCTCAAACGAACCACAAACACTTGGCCTCTGAACTTGTTTAGCCTACTAAAACTTCCAACGTACACAGCCTCTCCTGCTCAATCTGCCCAAAATTCAACACCGATGTTGTGAACGTCCAGCGATTGCTCCTACACTAAAGGTGCCAGCCCTGAAAGCTCTTGCTGGTCCTCATCTCCCACTGGTAACCTCTCAAACGAACCACAAACACTTGGCCTCTGAACTTGTTTAGCCTACTAAAACTTCCAACGTACACAGCCTCTCCTGCTCAATCTGCCCAAAATTCAACACCGATGTTGTGAACGTCCAGCGATTGCTCCTACACTAAAGGTGCCAGCCCTGAAAGCTCTTGCTGGTCCTCATCTCCCACTGGTAACCTCTCAAACGAACCACAAACACTTGGCCTCTGAACTTGTTTAGCCTACTAAAACTTCCAATGTACACAGCCTCTCTTGCTCAATCTGCCCAAAATTCAACACCGATGTTGTGAACGTCCAAGGATTGCTCCTACACTAAAGGTGCCAGCCCTGAAAGCTCTTGCTGGTCCTCATCTCCCACTGGTAACCTCTCAAATGAACCACAAACACTTGGCCTCTGAACTTGTTTAGCCTACTAAAACTTCCAACGTACACAGCCTCTCCTGCTCAATCTGCCCAAAATTCAACACCGATGTTGTGAACGTCCAGGGATTGCTCCTACACTAAAGGTGCCAGCCCTGAAAGCTCTTGCTGGTCCTCATCTCCCACTGGTAACCTCTCAAATGAACCACAAACACTTGGCCTCTGAACTTGTTTAGCCTACTAAAACTTCCAACGTACACAGCCTCTCCTGCTCAATCTGCCCAGAGCTCAACACCGAAATTGCGAACGTCCAGCGATTGCTCCTACACTAAAGGTGCCAGCCCTGAAAGCTCTTGCTGGTCCTCATCTCCCACTGGTAACCTCTCAAACGAACCACAAACACTTGGCCTCTGAACTTGTTTAGCCTACTAAAACTTCCAACGTACACAGCCTCTCCTGCTCAATCTGGCCAGAGCTCAACACCGAAATTGCGAACGTCCAGGGATTGCTCCTACACTAAAGGTGCCAGCCCTGAAAGCTCTTGCTGGTCCTCATCTCCCACTGGTAACCTCTCAAACGAACCACAAACACTTGGCCTCTGAACTTGTTTAGCCTACTAAAACTTCCAACGTACACAGCCTCTCCTGCTCAATCTGGCCAGAGCTCAACACCGAAATTGCGAACGTCCAGGGATTGCTCCTACACTAAAGGTGCCAGCCCTGAAAGCTCTTGCTGGTCCTCATCTCCCACTGGTAACCTCTCAAACGAACCACAAACACTTGGCCTCTGAACTTGTTTAGCCTACTAAAACTTCCAACGTACACAGCCTCTCCTGCTCAATCTGCCCAAAATACAACACCGAAATTGCAAACGTCCAGCGATTGCTCCTACACTAAAGGTGCCAGCCCTGAAAGCTCTTGCTGGTCCTCATCTCCCACTGGTAACCTCTCAAACGAACCACAAACACTTGGCCTCTGAACTTGTTTAGCCTACTAAAACTTCCAACGTACACAGCCTCTCCTGCTCAATCTGGCCAGAGCTCAACACCGAAATTGCGAACGTCCAGCGATTGCTCCTACACTAAAGGTGCCAGCCCTGAAAGCTCTTGCTGGTCCTCATCTCCCACTGGTAACCTCTCAAACGAACCACAAACACTTGGCCTCTGAACTTCTTTAGCCTACTAAAACTTCCAATGTACACAGCCTCTCTTGCTCAATCTGCCCAAAATTCAACACCGATGTTGTGAACGTCCAAGGATTGCTCCTACACTAAAGGTGCCAGCCCTGAAAGCTCTTGCTGGTCCTCATCTCCCACTGGTAACCTCTCAAACGAACCACAAACACTTGGCCTCTGAACTTGTTTAGCCTACTAAAACTTCCAACGTACACAGCCTCTCCTGCTCAATCTGCCCAAAATTCAACACCGATGTTGTGAACGTCCAGCGATTGCTCCTACACTAAAGGTGCCAGCCCTGAAAGCTCTTGCTGGTCCTCATCTCCCACTGGTAACCTCTCAAACGAACCACAAACACTTGGCCTCTGAACTTGTTTAGCCTACTAAAACTTCCAACGTACACAGCCTCTCCTGCTCAATCTGGCCAGAGCTCAACACCGAAATTGCGAACGTCCAGCGATTGCTCCTACACTAATGGTGCCAGCCCTGAAAGCTCTTGCTGGTCCTCATCTCCCACTGGTAACCTCTCAAACGAACCACAAACACTTGGCCTCTGAACTTGTTTAGCCTACTAAAACTTCCAACGTACACAGCCTCTCCTGCTCAATCTGCCCAAAATTCAACACCGATGTTGTGAACGTCCAGCGATTGCTCCTACACTAAAGGTGCCAGCCCTGAAAGCTCTTGCTGGTCCTCATCTCCCACTGGTAACCTCTCAAACGAACCACAAACACTTGGCCTCTGAACTTGTTTAGCCTACTAAAACTTCCAACGTACACAGCCTCTCCTGCTCAATCTGGCCAGAGCTCAACACCGAAATTGCGAACGTCCAGGGATTGCTCCTACACTAAAGGTGCCAGCCCTGAAAGCTCTTGCTGGTCCTCATCTCCCACTGGTAACCTCTCAAAACGAACCACAAACACTTGGCCTCTGAACTTGTTTAGCCTACTAAAACTTCCAACGTACACAGCCTCTCCTGCTCAATCTGCCCAAAATTCAACACCGATGTTGTGAACGTCCAAGGATTGCTCCTACACTAAAGGTGCCAGCCCTGAAAGCTCTTGCTGGTCCTCATCTCCCACTGGTAACCTCTCAAACGAACCACAAACACTTGGCCTCTGAACTTGTTTAGCCTACTAAAACTTCCAACGTACACAGCCTCTCCTGCTCAATCTGCCCAAAATTCAACACCGATGTTGTGAACGTCCAGGGATTGCTCCTACACTAAAGGTGCCAGCCCTGAAAGCTCTTGCTGGTCCTCATCTCCCACTGGTAACCTCTCAAATGAACCACAAACACTTGGCCTCTGAACTTGTTTAGCCTACTAAAACTTCCAACGTACACAGCCTCTCCTGCTCAATCTGCCCAGAGCTCAACACCGAAATTGCGAACGTCCAGCGATTGCTCCTACACTAAAGGTGCCAGCCCTGAAAGCTCTTGCTGGTCCTCATCTCCCACTGGTAACCTCTCAAACGAACCACAAACACTTGGCCTCTGAACTTGTTTAGCCTACTAAAACTTCCAACGTACACAGCCTCTCCTGCTCAATCTGGCCAGAGCTCAACACCGAAATTGCGAACGTCCAGCGATTGCTCCTACACTAAAGGTGCCAGCCCTGAAAGCTCTTGCTGGTCCTCATCTCCCACTGGTAACCTCTCAAACGAACCACAAACACTTGGCCTCTGAACTTGTTTAGCCTACTAAAACTTCCAACGTACACAGCCTCTCCTGCTCAATCTGGCCAGAGCTCAACACCGAAATTGCGAACGTCCAGGGATTGCTCCTACACTAAAGGTGCCAGCCCTGAAATCTTCTACTGGTCCTCATCTCCCACTGGTAACCTCTCAAACGAACCACAAACACTTGGCCTCTGAACTTGTTTAGCCTACTAAAACTTCCAACGTACACAGCCTCTCCTGCTCAATCTGACCAGAGCTCAACACCGAAATTGCGAACGTCCAGGGATTGCTCCTACACTAAAGGTGCCAGCCCTGAAAGCTCTTGCTGGTCCTCATCTCCCACTGGTAACCTCTCAAACGAACCACAAACACTTGGCCTCTGAACTTGTTTAGCCTACTAAAACTTCCAACGTACACAGCCTCTCCTGCTCAATCTGCCCAAAATACAACACCGAAATTGCAAACGTCCAGCGATTGCTCCTACACTAAAGGTGCCAGCCCTGAAAGCTCTTGCTGGTCCTCATCTCCCACTGGTAACCTCTCAAACGAACCACAAACACTTGGCCTCTGAACTTGTTTAGCCTACTAAAACTTCCAACGTACACAGCCTCTCCTGCTCAATCTGGCCAGAGCTCAACACCGAAATTGCGAACGTCCAGGGATTGCTCCTACACTAATGGTGCCAGCCCTGAAAGCTCTTGCTGGTCCTCATCTCCCACTGGTAACCTCTCAAACGAACCACAAACACTTGGCCTCTGAACTTGTTTAGCCTACTAAAACTTCCAACGTACACAGCCTCTCCTGCTCAATCTGCCCAAAATTCAACACCGATGTTGTGAACGTCCAGCGATTGCTCCTACACTAAAGGTGCCAGCCCTGAAAGCTCTTGCTGGTCCTCATCTCCCACTGGTAACCTCTCAAACGAACCACAAACACTTGGCCTCTGAACTTGTTTAGCCTACTAAAACTTCCAACGTACACAGCCTCTCCTGCTCAATCTGCCCAAAATTCAACACCGATGTTGTGAACGTCCAGCGATTGCTCCTACACTAAAGGTGCCAGCCCTGAAAGCTCTTGCTGGTCCTCATCTCCCACTGGTAACCTCTCAAACGAACCACAAACACTTGGCCTCTGAACTTGTTTAGCCTACTAAAACTTCCAATGTACACAGCCTCTCTTGCTCAATCTGCCCAAAATTCAACACCGATGTTGTGAACGTCCAAGGATTGCTCCTACACTAAAGGTGCCAGCCCTGAAAGCTCTTGCTGGTCCTCATCTCCCACTGGTAACCTCTCAAATGAACCACAAACACTTGGCCTCTGAACTTGTTTAGCCTACTAAAACTTCCAACGTACACAGCCTCTCCTGCTCAATCTGCCCAAAATTCAACACCGATGTTGTGAACGTCCAGGGATTGCTCCTACACTAAAGGTGCCAGCCCTGAAAGCTCTTGCTGGTCCTCATCTCCCACTGGTAACCTCTCAAATGAACCACAAACACTTGGCCTCTGAACTTGTTTAGCCTACTAAAACTTCCAACGTACACAGCCTCTCCTGCTCAATCTGCCCAGAGCTCAACACCGAAATTGCGAACGTCCAGCGATTGCTCCTACACTAAAGGTGCCAGCCCTGAAAGCTCTTGCTGGTCCTCATCTCCCACTGGTAACCTCTCAAACGAACCACAAACACTTGGCCTCTGAACTTGTTTAGCCTACTAAAACTTCCAACGTACACAGCCTCTCCTGCTCAATCTGGCCAGAGCTCAACACCGAAATTGCGAACGTCCAGGGATTGCTCCTACACTAAAGGTGCCAGCCCTGAAAGCTCTTGCTGGTCCTCATCTCCCACTGGTAACCTCTCAAACGAACCACAAACACTTGGCCTCTGAACTTGTTTAGCCTACTAAAACTTCCAACGTACACAGCCTCTCCTGCTCAATCTGGCCAGAGCTCAACACCGAAATTGCGAACGTCCAGGGATTGCTCCTACACTAAAGGTGCCAGCCCTGAAAGCTCTTGCTGGTCCTCATCTCCCACTGGTAACCTCTCAAACGAACCACAAACACTTGGCCTCTGAACTTGTTTAGCCTACTAAAACTTCCAACGTACACAGCCTCTCCTGCTCAATCTGCCCAAAATACAACACCGAAATTGCAAACGTCCAGCGATTGCTCCTACACTAAAGGTGCCAGCCCTGAAAGCTCTTGCTGGTCCTCATCTCCCACTGGTAACCTCTCAAACGAACCACAAACACTTGGCCTCTGAACTTGTTTAGCCTACTAAAACTTCCAACGTACACAGCCTCTCCTGCTCAATCTGGCCAGAGCTCAACACCGAAATTGCGAACGTCCAGCGATTGCTCCTACACTAAAGGTGCCAGCCCTGAAAGCTCTTGCTGGTCCTCATCTCCCACTGGTAACCTCTCAAACGAACCACAAACACTTGGCCTCTGAACTTCTTTAGCCTACTAAAACTTCCAATGTACACAGCCTCTCTTGCTCAATCTGCCCAAAATTCAACACCGATGTTGTGAACGTCCAAGGATTGCTCCTACACTAAAGGTGCCAGCCCTGAAAGCTCTTGCTGGTCCTCATCTCCCACTGGTAACCTCTCAAACGAACCACAAACACTTGGCCTCTGAACTTGTTTAGCCTACTAAAACTTCCAACGTACACAGCCTCTCCTGCTCAATCTGCCCAAAATTCAACACCGATGTTGTGAACGTCCAGCGATTGCTCCTACACTAAAGGTGCCAGCCCTGAAAGCTCTTGCTGGTCCTCATCTCCCACTGGTAACCTCTCAAACGAACCACAAACACTTGGCCTCTGAACTTGTTTAGCCTACTAAAACTTCCAACGTACACAGCCTCTCCTGCTCAATCTGGCCAGAGCTCAACACCGAAATTGCGAACGTCCAGCGATTGCTCCTACACTAATGGTGCCAGCCCTGAAAGCTCTTGCTGGTCCTCATCTCCCACTGGTAACCTCTCAAACGAACCACAAACACTTGGCCTCTGAACTTGTTTAGCCTACTAAAACTTCCAACGTACACAGCCTCTCCTGCTCAATCTGCCCAAAATTCAACACCGATGTTGTGAACGTCCAGCGATTGCTCCTACACTAAAGGTGCCAGCCCTGAAAGCTCTTGCTGGTCCTCATCTCCCACTGGTAACCTCTCAAACGAACCACAAACACTTGGCCTCTGAACTTGTTTAGCCTACTAAAACTTCCAACGTACACAGCCTCTCCTGCTCAATCTGGCCAGAGCTCAACACCGAAATTGCGAACGTCCAGGGATTGCTCCTACACTAAAGGTGCCAGCCCTGAAAGCTCTTGCTGGTCCTCATCTCCCACTGGTAACCTCTCAAACGAACCACAAACACTTGGCCTCTGAACTTGTTTAGCCTACTAAAACTTCCAACGTACACAGCCTCTCCTGCTCAATCTGCCCAAAATTCAACACCGATGTTGTGAACGTCCAAGGATTGCTCCTACACTAAAGGTGCCAGCCCTGAAAGCTCTTGCTGGTCCTCATCTCCCACTGGTAACCTCTCAAACGAACCACAAACACTTGGCCTCTGAACTTGTTTAGCCTACTAAAACTTCCAACGTACACAGCCTCTCCTGCTCAATCTGCCCAAAATTCAACACCGATGTTGTGAACGTCCAGGGATTGCTCCTACACTAAAGGTGCCAGCCCTGAAAGCTCTTGCTGGTCCTCATCTCCCACTGGTAACCTCTCAAATGAACCACAAACACTTGGCCTCTGAACTTGTTTAGCCTACTAAAACTTCCAACGTACACAGCCTCTCCTGCTCAATCTGCCCAGAGCTCAACACCGAAATTGCGAACGTCCAGCGATTGCTCCTACACTAAAGGTGCCAGCCCTGAAAGCTCTTGCTGGTCCTCATCTCCCACTGGTAACCTCTCAAACGAACCACAAACACTTGGCCTCTGAACTTGTTTAGCCTACTAAAACTTCCAACGTACACAGCCTCTCCTGCTCAATCTGGCCAGAGCTCAACACCGAAATTGCGAACGTCCAGGGATTGCTCCTACACTAAAGGTGCCAGCCCTGAAAGCTCTTGCTGGTCCTCATCTCCCACTGGTAACCTCTCAAACGAACCACAAACACTTGGCCTCTGAACTTGTTTAGCCTACTAAAACTTCCAACGTACACAGCCTCTCCTGCTCAATCTGGCCAGAGCTCAACACCGAAATTGCGAACGTCCAGGGATTGCTCCTACACTAAAGGTGCCAGCCCTGAAATCTTCTACTGGTCCTCATCTCCCACTGGTAACCTCTCAAACGAACCACAAACACTTGGCCTCTGAACTTGTTTAGCCTACTAAAACTTCCAACGTACACAGCCTCTCCTGCTCAATCTGCCCAAAATACAACACCGAAATTGCAAACGTCAAGCGATTGCTCCTACACTAAAGGTGCCAGCCCTGAAAGCTCTTGCTGGTCCTCATCTCCCACTGGTAACCTCTCAAACGAACCACAAACACTTGGCCTCTGAACTTGTTTAGCCTACTAAAACTTCCAACGTACACAGCCTCTCCTGCTCAATCTGGCCAGAGCTCAACACCGAAATTGCGAACGTCCAGGGATTGCTCCTACACTAAAGGTGCCAGCCCTGAAAGCTCTTGCTGGTCCTCATCTCCCACTGGTAACCTCTCAAACGAACCACAAACACTTGGCCTCTGAACTTGTTTAGCCTACTAAAACTTCCAACGTACACAGCCTCTCCTGCTCAATCTGCCCAAAATTCAACACCGATGTTGTGAACGTCCAAGGATTGCTCCTACACTAAAGGTGCCAGCCCTGAAAGCTCTTGCTGGTCCTCATCTCCCACTGGTAACCTCTCAAACGAACCACAAACACTTGGA